>NC_133751.1:119679539-120010039 GCF_036562045.2 Rhinolophus sinicus
AGTCTCCATTCAGGTGGACACCTTTCCAGTGCTCAACACCATGTGCCCTGCACAAGGTGGGTCCCTGGCAAGTGCCCAGTGATGGGAGAAACCATTGTCCATAAGCGAATGACATCGCCATGCCCACTTGCAGTGTTTTAGGATGTAGGAAGTGCTTTGACAGGAGTGCCACAGCCCTCTGACAGAGCATTGAAATCCGCAGGCTGCTGAGAAGCGCTGCCCGGGAACACGGCTCATGTGATGAGAGGGAACTAGAACACATGTGCGTATCTGTGCGCTGTTGTATCCGCTGGGTTAGTGATTGTCCAGTTCTGGGCAAGTGCCATTTGTGCTGCCCAATAGACTGGTCACCCCCTGGGGCTAGACAGCCTGTCTCTCGTGCTTGTTGTGCCCGCCCTCACGTTCCCTCCTCCAGCCCACCTGTCTGTGGAGGAAGATGTTACCTGAGTAACTTGAGCGGTGCTGGAAGGTCTCACAGGCTAGGAGATGTGGGGCTGGAGATTCTCCCCATCATTCGTCCTTCTGGCTAAAACATTCATCGCACCGTCTCCCCAAACAATATGGTAAATGTGTCACCAGGGAAGGTTTATGCAGCCACCTACCATCGGCTATTAGTGCCTTGATATGCGTTGATTAGTCCTGTTGGTTCATAGTAGAGGGTGGCCAGGTGTGAATGAGACGGATGACAGCTCCGTTGTGATAAGAGAATGTGGAATGAAGACCAGGAGCACAGAGCTCTGTCTAGGATGAGAGGAGTCAAAGGTGGAGCAGGCGAGGAAGTTGGGGGCCATATAAGGAAGACCATGGGGGCGCAGGGCTGGGCTAGAGAAAAGACCACTGGCGGCAGGATTACAGCGGGGGCAGGAGTCATGTCTACCTGAAGGTCCTCAGCTCCACCTTGGCTTCAGCACACTGGGCCACGGTGGACGTGCTGAAGGGGAATGGATATATGCGACATCGGGAGCTCGAGAGCGTGTGTAAGGTGGAGTCCTGCTCTCTTCCCATTTCCATCTCACAGCTTTCGTTAGGAGCCCAGCAGACAACGCTGCATTCAGGGACTCGAGAGGCCAGCTCCTGGCCCTGGGAGAGCTGGCAAGCTGGCTGGGGCACCACCTCCCACTGGGCTCCTGTGAGCAGTAAGACCAGCCCTGAGGTACACCGCTGGCACCACATGGAGCAGTCCTCTGACACCCTCACACCATCCCTTGTCTTTATTCCTTCCTGTTTTCCCAACCACTCTCTCCGACGTGTCCTGGATCCTCTGGGTTTCTTATTTCCAAATCAGCTCCTCACAGGGAGCCTACACCTGCCCCAGGGAGAGTACACACCGATATGTATATGGTCCCTAAACTTTTCCCCTTTGTGACGCACCCTCAGTTCCCCATCCATGCCCCCCAGCTTCAGTTTCTCTAAGTCACCACCTTCCAGGTCCAGCTGACGTGGGTGTCAGCTGCTCCAGCTTTTCCTAGACTCCCCCAGTGGGACAAGAAGACGGGACTTCAGGTCTCGTCTAATTACTTTAGCCAGAGTGATGCTGGCAGGGAAAGTGACGTATTGCAGGCTTATGACCGCTATTCAAATCCAGAGACTGCAGGCCTTAGGCCAAGCTGTTCTTTTTCATTCATCCGACAAATGCTCGCTGAGCACCAGATCCAGACTCCATCCTACCCCAGGGCCTCCAGTCCGACTGGCCGAGCCTGCACTGATTGGGTTTGGATCATCGAAATGGCTTTCTCTTGCATCGAAGTGTCCAAATGTCAGGCGGCTCTGTTCATGGACTCAGCATGGAATGATCCCTCGCAGAAAATCATAATCCATCAGTCTCTCCTTTCAAGACCATCAATCAATGTTCCAGAATCCACAGCTGCATTCTCATTCCAGGAGTTTTCAATCACTTCTCTTTTCCCTTGCGCTTGCCGAACAATGCAGTGACACTCGGAAATTGTGTTTTGACATGAAATCATTATGTGTTTTAAAACCTCTCCTTCAATGTTGGTCTTTTCCTGCCTTCTGCTCTCCCCTGACACATCTGCTCTGAACAGCAGAGTGAGCCTCATTCCTTTGTGAAACTCTCAGGCACAGGCGAGGGGTGCACAGTCCAAAAGGAGAGACAGAAAAAATAAGCTGCCCATTTTATTCCGGCACCATCACACTAATTAGTGTGTCTCCTCCAATCTTAGCATATTTCCCGCAGGTGTGTCAGAGGCACAGTGTGTGTGTGTGTGTGGGGGCACGGGAGGGGCACTGGATGCAGTGAAGTAGCATCATACTCAGGAGTATCTAATGGGAAATGTAACTGCACGCGTTCAGCAGTCAGTCAGTCAGTCACTAAGGAGGTGCAGGGGCAGATGAAACCAGCTGTTTATGATACGGTGCTTCTGCCCTCAGCCCTGTCACACCCACCCAGAGTGAGGGGGAGGTGGGAGGCATGTGCTGGCTGCGCCCCGACCGAGTCCCCGTCCCTGCACACCTTCCCCAGTGGCCCCATCTCTCTTTGCTGATGCTGACTCTAGTGTTTGGAGATGTATTTTTTGTACAAAGAACCCCTAAAAACACGCCAATTACTGATGTGGTGCTCAGCCCAAGATGAAAGCTGGAGGAGAGATGGACACCGTTAGCTTCCAGGAAAAGTATGGTGTGTCTCTCTCTCTCCTGTCTCTTTTCCAGAGGTCTTTCCATGGGAAATTTTGATTGTGAGCAATTCTCAATAGACCTGCTGACTTTAGATTTTAAGCCCCCTAAGGATCGGGTTGAGCCATATTTGGGAGGCTCAGCCCAGCAAAATCACGTCAGGCTTCACACGAACCCTGCCAGCTGTGTCTCCTTGGGAAAGTTACTTAACCTCTCTGAGCCTCAGTTTTTTCATCTGGGGAGCGGACAGTAATACCTTCCTTATAGGGTTTGACATGAAGGTTAAAGATAAAATATGCTTCTGTGGTATCTAGTGGGTGTGCAGCAAATGGTGGGTCTTGTTATCATTATGGATAAATGAGTTCTTGCTGAGGGACACTGAGCTGCCAATGTCACCAAGGTGCTTCATTTAAAAAAGAAAAGATGCTGTTAAGTTAGTTTGTGCTGAACAACAATAACTTACAGTGTAAATAATTGATGCTCTGAGCAGACTTGTAGTGTTCACATCCAGGTAAGGTGTAGGAATGATGGCTCCACATTCTAAATCGCCTCATCTTTCCTTTCTTGAATAAATGGAGTCGCTGCTGGAGGTCAGAATGAAAGTCACACAAGTGTGACTTCCAAAGAAAAGTGTCTCTGGGGGAAGCTGCAGGTTTGCTGTATTGACGCTGGCACAGGGAAGCACCCTGCTGTCCCTCTATGCAGTCACGCGGCAGGCACAGGTTTTACCCAGCACCTGAAGCCCCTTTTCAGGGGCCCTCCCTTCCTTTTGGCGTCCACTGTTGCAAGGATGTTCAAACTGCCTCTCCGTGTCGCTAAGAGGTCTAGTCTAGCCTGCTGTTCCATGGAAGTACCTTCCCTTAAAACCTGTCTGTCCTGTGTTCCAATCCCATGGGGCCTGTGTTTGGCTCAGACCAACACAACGATCTTTGTCCACTTTGGGAGTATTTTGCAGTACATTACATGAGAGCTGACGGCCTCTCTCTGTCGCCCACCCGGCCCCTGCCCCGGTTTTTCACCCAAGCAAGATGACGCTCCCAGTCAGCCTCATACCAGCTTTGAGCCAAATTCATCCACACTCAGCTGAGACATGCTGGCACCTTCGTGTCAGGCAGGTGAGGGGCTGAGACTCAGAAACTGGCTCTGGGAATGGCCTATGGGTGGAGGTGGCATAAACCAAGATGGAAATATCTGGGCTGAAAGGGGAGAATGTAGACTGGCCTCTCCATATTGGGTGCAGGGGTCTGGTCCGGGGGCCTGTGAGTAGAGGTGAAGTCAGGTGGGATGTCTGTCCGTGATCTGGATGCTCATGGAGGTCGGGGAGCGACTGGTTCCAACAGGAGCTGGCCTGACCGAGGGAGAGTTTTAGGGCTCACCCAAGAGATGGGGTGAGCCCTCCACTTACTGACTACCTACAGTGCGCCAGGCAGCGTTCTAAGGATGGTCATGTGTTAACTCCCCAGACCCCACAAGGGCCCTTGGAAGCAGGTGCCGATGCTTATAGGTGAGGAAGCAAAACCTCCTGGAGGTGTAGTCACTTGCCCACGGTCACACATCTAGAAAGGGCAGAGCCCGGACTGCAGCCCAGCTCTGCTGCCCTCAAAGCCGGCACTCCTTCCCCCGCTGCTCACAGCCCCTCGAGTGCTCGAGGGCAACAGGAAAAAAGATGATGGGGAAACTGAGGCAGAACCCCTACCGGGAAGATAAAATCAAGATGTGACGGGTGGCAGGAGACGGCTGTAGCACAGCCTGACCCAGGTGGATTAGAGGAGGGCCGTGACGCAGGTGGAGGGAGGCTAGCATGTCGGCACCTTGGCCAGGTGAACTCAAGGGCACATCTAGGCCAGGGCTTGCTTCTCAGTGGTGGGAGCTGCAGGGCTGCACTTAAGGAGGACATTCCTACAGATGCAAGAAGGGCGATCACAGTGAGTCTCACGCACTATGTGGGCTCTGGGTAGAAGGAACGTTTTCCCTGTGGGGTCCTGCGAATGACACCCAGCCTGTAGGTCTGTCTCCTTTCTGTTATAGGGACCTGCCTGCCCCAGCAGTTCAGCCAAACCGAAGTAGGGCCACCTGCTTTCTAGTTCCATGAGGCCCACTAGGGAAGGAACTTTTAAAAGATTTCAAATCAACAGTGCTCTCCTCTGCTCAAATCACAAATGTTTTCTTCCGCTCCATCACAGCAAGGGCACACCCAGCGAAGGCTATCATTGAGAAAACGCCGTTTGCGGTTGTCAGACCTAGCAGGGGCAATTAACCCTTGCTTAGTCCGTTTCTTCCTGGCCAAGGAGGCAACCTTCTCTAGGTGGCATGGGGTGGTCTCCACACTAAGGTCCTGTAAGAGGAGCGTAACGGTTGCTGAAGGGTGGCAGCATGCTTCTCAACTCAGAGGGGTCCCTTCCCCTGGGGTACCTGCCACAGCACCCCAGGAGGCAGGAAGCAATAAGAAAAATAAAGGTGATGCCAGAAGTGGGGACAATAGAGCAGAACCTTTGCCCTCCTTCTTTGGGTTTCTTGTCCGAAGAAAGCCAGACCTGGAGGGGAGAGAAATAATGGGCAGCAAAGGGAGAAGTGACATTGGTTGGGCAGCTAAGAGAATTTGTGGGGATAGACTTGCCAACCCTCTGGTGATGTCCAGAAATAATTAGGGAGACTTGAGGGATATACCGTATTTCCCTGAAAATAAGACCGGGTCTTATGCTAATTTTTGCTCCAAAAGATGCATCAGGGCTTATGTTCAGGGGATG
Source organism: Rhinolophus sinicus (assembly GCF_036562045.2). Taxonomy (NCBI): domain Eukaryota; kingdom Metazoa; phylum Chordata; class Mammalia; order Chiroptera; family Rhinolophidae; genus Rhinolophus; species Rhinolophus sinicus. The sequence goes on from NC_133751.1 coordinate 119,684,918, forward strand.
TCATCCTGAAAAAGCACGCTAGGACTTATTTTCCAGTTAGGTGTTATTTTTGGGGAAACACAGTAGATCAGAGGTCCTAGAGTAGTGGGTGAAATCAATTCGAGAAGAACCTAATGAAGACCATCCTAGCAGGATTCTGGGCACACAGGATGTCCCCAACAGTACTTCCTGGTTAATACGTTAATCGGCGCCCTCTTATTAGCTGGGCTACACATACTGACTGTTCTTTGCATCCCAGTCAGATGGAAACCTGCATGGAATGACAATCCAGGCTTCTGAGGAGGCAGTGCAGGCAGCTGGACATCCAAGGCTCCTCGGGGCAGCTCTGCCTGCTCCCCCAGCTCCCTGGGGTTGGAAGCAGCTCTCCCCAGCTTGGAACCAAGCTGCCCTGGTTTTCCTTGCACTAAAGGCTCAGTCCCAGGAAGAGTGCTTGGGACACAGAGGCGAGAACAAGGCTTCTCGCAGGACTGCGAGCTCTTTTGAGTGAATTTCTTATTTGTTCTCCCAGAACAAAAACTTAGAGCTGATCCTAGCCGAGCCTGCCCTTCCCAACACACCTGGTCCCCCCGTGGCCCGGGGGCCCAGAAGCAGAGGAGGGCAAAGGGACAGGGTGCACAGTGGGCAGAGATGGGTGAGGAAGCCCTCTCCCCTGGCTGGCAGGACTGCCTTTCCATCCACTCAATTCTAGTACATTTGATTCAGAGCCACAAATGGCTTGTTCTTCTCCAAAGAAGCATTTGAATTTTAAAAGAGGACCCTGGAGAGGAAACACTTAACCCAAAAGAATGAATATTTAATGCTGGCATTTCAGGTTCCGTGGGGGAGAGGTCTTAGAGGGGCCTTTCCCAGTGTTCCACAGAGGATGGTGCGCCCCCACTCCCTGCCTCTTCTGCTCAGGCATCAGGCCAGCCTGGCAGGATGGCAGTAAACCCTTGGGAGAGGCTTCTGGAAGGAGAATGAGGCACTGTGCTGGTCCCAGCTTTCAGCTAACTCTGTGCGTCCCTGAGCAGGCCAAGGGGTGCTCATTGGGCCCCAGCTGGCTCCAGTGACGGGGCTCTCAAAGGGGTGGCCAAGGGCCAGATCGAGCTTCATTTTTTTAAAATTGGGGCTGAAAAGCACTTGCAGTGGGGCTTGTGTTCTGGTTCACCATGGCTCCCTCTGCTTCCTCTAGCTTTGTTTGTACCCATCCTGCCTTACTTTGCCTCCTGGCCTCTCGGTGTATTTGAGTTTGGACCTTTGTCCTATGTTCCCTGCTTGTATAAGGTTATCATGGGGACCTAGGGCAGGATGTAAGGTGCTTTGAAAGCTGTACCTCTGCGTGGATGTGAGGGATGAGTGTGCTGACAGCTCCATTTCCTTTTTTGTCTCTCGTATCCCAGAACTTGGCTGAGAACCTGACATAGATCGTCTTATCTCATTTACCCACAGCCAAGAGGACACCAGAATCCTTGTCTAAGGGTGGAACCAGGGTCTGGATGTGACCCCTAAGCCCACACTCTTCCTTTTTCACAGTATCCTCAGAACCGTTCCTAGAACCTTACTCAAGCCCACGGGTGAGTTGGCTTGCATTGGGGGTTTCCTGGATGACACTGCTGTGGGGAGTACCCTCGGATGTGTGGCATGACCGGGTAGGGGCGCCCCATGGGATGTAGAAGGGGAAGACGAGGTCTCAATTTTTCTTCATGCTCAGTAGAGAATTCCAAGCCCAGGAATGTCTGCTCCAAGGAGTGGGACTGCCATTCACTGTGGTCCTTGGTCCTTCCTGATGGGGGCTTGGAAGATAAATTCAGGATCATTTGTACCTGTTACTGTCTACTAGGGTGGAAAAACCCCTTTACAAATATCTGGCTTGCTGAAATGTCCTAGCAGCGGCTGTGGCCACAGCAGGAGTCCCCTGTTCCTTCCTGTATGAGCCCCAGGACCCCATGTCCCTGTACCTTGAGGCAGTGGCAACTAATAAGCATGCAGTGGCTGGGCGTCTTGTGAGGTCTCTTCCTTCTCTCTGTCTGGCCTTGGTCTCCTGTCTTTCTCTCGGGATCCTGGCTCTGGCCCACAAGCTGACTCCCCTGTCTCAGGCCTCGACGCCCACAATTCCATTCACTCCACAAAGGGTCTAATCAGATAGAACTCGTGGCCAGCTGGGGCTGGCAGAGCTGCCACAGCCTTTGCAGTTAGACCTGTGTGTGGGGCTGAATCCTGTTCTCGACTTAACACCGTGAAACTGGGCATTGTTACTTCATCTCTCTGATGAAGTAACCTTATCTGTTGATTCCTTATCTGCAAAACGGGATAACGATACCTGACAGGGTGTTTAGATCAAGTGGATGTAAAAATATATTTTACATTATCGCTCTACAACTGGCAATCGCTCCGCACCTTCTTTTCCCCAGCTTAACCCTGTATCTTGGCCTATTCCATATTAGTCCTTAAAGAGCTTCAGCAATATTTTCACGTTTGCCTGGTGTTCCTTTGCAAGGATGGACCATAATTTATTTAGCAGTACTCTTCTGATGGACGTTTAGGTTGTTTACAGTATTTTGCCATTATGAATAATGCTGGGATAACAGCTTTGTGTATTCATTACTTTGTTCATACGCCTCTGTGCTTATAAATAGGCAGTTCCTTTTCGTAGGAATTTCCTCTCCTCGTCTTGCCTACGTGGTGAGGGCATCCTACTCATCCTTCAGCTGTGACGCCAACGTTGCCTCCCCAGGGAGGCCTCCTTGATTTCCCCAGGAGAGTCAGGTTGCCCGCCTCCAGGGCCCAGCTGTTCTCTCTTCCTGTCTTTATGATAGACTTCTATTCTCACATTTTAATCATGTATTTGTATGTCTGTTTCTCCTTCTAAATTGTGAACTTTTTGATGACAAGGACTATATCTTTTTGACAACAGAGGCTGCAAACATATTCCTAGTTCCCAGCTCGACTTTTCACATAGTAGGGGCTTAATAACTGCGTGTTGCATAGATGAATAAATGAACTACAGTCTGTACCCTCAGGGAACTTACGGTCCAATGGAGGAGACAAAGTCACGCACAGAGATAATCATAATTACAATGCAAGGCAGAAAGCATTAAATGCCACCAGAGGTACAGATTATTCTATTCAGTGCTTCTCAGCCATGACTGCAAATGACAGTCACCTGGGAGCTTTTTAAAAGACCTACACCTGGGCGTGATCCACAGAGAGTCTGGTTTATTTGGTCTTGTGTGGGGCCCAGCCCCTGGTAGTTCAGAAAGCTCTGAACACTTCTGCTGGGGCCTGGGGCTGAGAACCACTGTAACACTGCGCTGGTCAGTGAATCTCCCAGGATCTTGTGGAAATGCAGATTCTGATTCAGCAGGTCTGGGTGGAGGCTTAGGCACGACATTTCTGACAAGAGCCTACATGGTGCCCACGCTCTGTGTAACAGTGCTCCAGAGCAGTTGTCATCACTCCCAGCTGTGCGTTATCCTCCCCGCTCTCAGGCTGGGCTCCGGACCAGTGAAGTCAGTCCCAGTCAGCTCAGGCTGCTATAACAGACTGGGGCTTAAACAACAAATGCTTGTTCCTCACAGTCTGGAGGCTGGAAGTTCGAGATCAGGGTGCTAGCAGGTCAGGTTGTTGGTGAGGGTTCTCTTCCTGGTTATGTCTCCACATGGACTTCCTTGATGCATGCCCAAAGAAAGAGAAGGACAGAGAGGGAAAGCAGGAGAGGGAGAAGGCGAGACAGAGAGAGAGAGAGAGAGAGAGAGATAGAGAGAGAGCGTGAGCGAGCTCTGGTGTCTCTTCTTACCAGACCAGTAATTCCCTCATGGGTGCCCCACCCTTGTGACCTCATCTAAACCTAATCACCTCTCAAAGGTCTCATCTCCAAATACCATCACACTGGTGGTTCGACCTTCAACATATAAATTGGGGGAGGAAGGGGCGATACAAACACTCCATCCATAGAAGACAGAATCCCTGGAATTGAGAATCTAGGCATTAATATTTTTTAAAGCAGCCAGGTGGTTCCAGTGTTGATGAAGCAAATCGCTGTGTGGAAGGACACCTTTTCTAGAAAAGATGCCACTTGTGGAAGTGGAAAAGAGGGCATCTCAGTGGAGGAAACCTGCTTAAATGACCTCTAATTGCTCTCCTGGTTCTAATATTCTGGGATAATCATGGTTAGATTGAAGGAGAGGAGACCTGGGATCTAGTTCCAGTTCTGACAGAAACAATCTGTATGGCCTTAGACAATTCATTCACCCATTCAATCACTCACTCATTCATACAAATATTCGTTGTATGCCATGTATTGCATTAGGTTCTGGGCACGTACAAGGTGTGATCAAAACATACGGTGACTGCTGCTGCCGAGTGCCATCCAACGGAAAGAAGAGATCTTCAATACAGGTACATCGAAACTTAGTAACAGTGTGTGACAAGTTTCAACTTGTTCAGCGCAGTCAGGAAGTTGTGAGCTACGGGTGAGAAAAGGTGTGTTTTAAACTGTGCCCTAAATCATGGATCACGAACAACACATTAACATGAAAAGGGCAAACGGTTTCATCCTCCATCATGACAACACCCTGTGTCACACATCACTTCTGGTACAGCAATTTCTGTCAAATAAAAACATTACAGTGTGTCCTCACCCACCTTATTCACCGGATCTGGCACCGTGTGACTTCTGGCTCTTCCCCAAAGTCGAAATGATTCAGGACATTGAGGCAGCCATGACACTGCGACTAAAGATACTCACAAAAGAGGACTTCCAGAACTGCTTCAGAAAGTGTCAAGAACAATGAGATAAGTATGTTTGAATTGAGGGGGAGTATTTTGAGAGGGATTAATAGCAATCTGTCTTTTACTATATTTTTTTATTTAAACATTCACTGTATTTTTTTTATCACACCTCGTAGCAATGCACAAGGCAGATCTAATTCCTACTCTCATGGAGCTCACTGGATAACAGTAAATTCGTACCATTAAATGAGTAATTATCATAGAGTATGTTTAATGTTATGATAGGGAAGGTATAGGACAATGTTCCAGGTTCATAGCCAATCAAATAGAAGGAGATAATGAGGCCTTCCCTTTTTACTTCACAAGGTGTGATAAGTATTGCATGGGACAATGGATTTTGGGAAGCTGTGCAAAACTGTATAAGGTTTGAAGGGAGATGACACATGGAAGCTCAGAGCGTGTGTCTAATGGTTCAGAACTAATCCACTTGACAGGCAGGCATACCAACGAGGCCTCAGCCACCAGCACATGTTTTTCTGGATTGCTTTGTTTTTTTGTTAGGAGACCTGACTTTAACCCCAGTGCTCTCCATGGCCACCAACACCCACGCAGGCACTTAGTGGAGTGTGGTTTGCAATGGAATTGCTTTTAAATAGAATCTCCATTTATCACAGCCCTCGAGATGACACAGCTCTTCTGGAACAGGTGTGCCGAGTGACCCTGGCAGAGCAGCAGAGAGGTGAGGGCCATCCACTTGCTAGCTGCTTGGGACCCTCTAGCCACCTTCAGCACCGTCTCTGAGTCAGCTGGAGCTGCAGAGCCTGGGATTAGCAGCTGGAATTGCAGCTGGTCCTAGACTCCAGCTGCCTGTGTGAGATGGCATACAGGTGACAGCGTTGGTGTGCAGGTGAAAGGGTCAGCTCTTTCATTTCTCTGCACCTTTGGAAGCCTCCTACATCCCTCACAACTGCAGTCCCCCACTGGAGACTGTGGAGTGCTGTGGGAAATGGGGTGAGAAAAATACAGCCCTTCTCAGGGGGCCTTTTGACTGATTGCTTTTTGTTATTTCTACTTTGGCCCAACTTAACTTGACTATGGCATCTGTCTGCCCACTGCAGATATTTCTCATCTCTTCTGAATCTAGAGCTCCCTCCCCTATAACTCTGACTCCTACAAATAATCTTCTGGTTTGTGGAACTGCCCCCAGGATCGCCCCCACCCCCTTGACCCTATACGTTGCTGACAGGATGTTTCTAAAACACATTCTGATCCAGTTGCTCTCTAATTCCTAGCATCTTTGTAGTTGCCCATTTCTTACCAAGTCAACTCCAAACTGTTTCCAGAACCCTCCACCATCTGTCCTCTCCTTGAAAACCTTAGCTCCAAATGACTAACAAAATATATCTCCATTTCAAGCCGCCTGTGTCCTCATTTCTCCCCTCCACCCTCTCCACCTTCAAGCACACAAGCACACCTGCACACACACAATTACACATACAGTCACACACACCAAGCCCACACTTGAAGGTGTTAGATTCTATTGCCTCACCCAGCGTGTTTTACGTGCCCATCTCCTTATCTAAATCTTATTCATTCTTCAACTTTCACTTTCCTACCCCCATAGTACATATCTACTGTGCTTGCACTGCCCGTATAGAATTAGGTATCACTTGCTCACTATCTGTGTCCCATGTGCTAATTATGTCCTCCCAGCAGAATGTGTAGAAACCATGCTGGTCATACTTGGGTCTTCTCCTACTTAACATAGAGCTGGGCATACAGAAGTCTCAATGAATTGATCACTTAGTAAATCCTTATTAACAGACGAATGGAATCAGCCAGAGACGCCAGTGCTCTGAGTGGCATGGATGACAGAGAACCAGACCAAGGAAAGGGAACACCTATGGAAGTCAGGCAACATCAGGGTGAGTCAAGCTTCTAGAATGTTATCAAAGAGAGAAGAGAAAATAATCTATTTAACAGACATTTAATAAGCACCTCCTATACAGTCAGCATATGTTAATAGCTACCCCCATCCCACAGGAGCGCAAGGCTTAGCTAGAGAAAGAAACCCACAAGCAGCCAACTAAAACACATTGCGATCCTCTGATAATATGGCCTAATGCCATAGGAGCATCAACAGTAAACACACAATAAACGATCGTCACTTGGATACCTTTGGTTACTGATTGGGTCAAAGAGGTCACTGGCAGGAGCAGGTGGCTGATCTCAGGAATTAAGAAGTAAGATGAGGACACAAGAGACAGCATAATATTGTAAAAGACAGTACAGTGTCGTTGAAATAGCATGGAAATAAGCAAGGCTTGGGTTTAAAATCCAGCTCCAACTTAGCAAGCATCATTTTCCTCATGTATACAATGGAGATAACAATACCTGTCTTCCAGGTAGTAAGAAAAGGTGAGATAATATGGGCAGTGCGCTTATGACGGTGCTTGACCCATAGGGAGAGCTCATGGATCTGAATTGCCATTTCCGAATACAAAGACTTTCTGGCTCCTAGGTCAGGAGGCGCCTGACCAGAACTGCAGAACCACGGACAGCGCCAAGGAGGGACCGTAGACTTGGCAAACTTGGGCGTTCAGCCTCTGGGTCAGAAAAATAGTAGTATATAGCATTACTATTTATATATAACATTTCTATGCCAGAAACTACATATATTAGTGCTGTTAATCCTCACAACAAAATAGGTTGAAAGTATTGCTTTTGTCTCCATTTTAACACACGCAGAAACCCAGGCACAGCAGTTAATTAATTGTCCAAAGTCGCACAGGTAGTAAATGGTGGAGGCAAGGTTTGGCCCCAGACATGCTGGCTCCATAGCTCATTCTCTTTGGCACTGGGCTACGCCTTCAGGTTGCCACGTTTTCTGAGGTGGGGCGGGCAGGAGAAGGGACTGGCAGTTTTTCATCACCTCACAGCCCATTCTCCAGGGCTCCTCTTTATTTGGTTTTGTCCTGCAGGCAGGACCTCACCCAAGTGGTATTCTGTTTCTGTCACCACCATTCCAGAATATCTGTGCCTAGCTCTCTTCCCTCTTTCCGCTCTGGGTCTCCTCACACATCTCCCACCCCTTAACCCGTGTCCCACCGCTCCTGCATAGTATAGGGTGAGGGGAGAAAAACAAGAAGAGCTGAGTAGGGGAAAAGAGGGTTGAGGTTAAAAGAGGTGGAGGGGGGGGGAGAGAGAGAGAGAGAGAGAGAGAGAGAGCAAGAGAGAGACTCAAAGGAAAATTCTAAGTAAGACGAGTTCCAGTTGGAGGGAAAACAGGATACTAGGAGTGAAGAGGACGCTGAAGAAAAGAGAGGGGGAGAGAACAGGTGGGAGAAAGGAGGGGAAAATGAGTTGGAAGGAAGCAAACACAGAAGGTAGAAGGAAAAAGAAAGGAGGTGAGGGATCAGTGCAAAGGAGTGAGTGGGAAGAATCTATGAGTAGAAGAAGGGAATGTGAAACTTGGGAAAAGACGAGTGGTGATATGGAGGGGGGTAGTGAGAGGAAGGAAAACTGGGGAGGAAATGGTGTCAAAGAAAGTCCAAGTTCTGTGAAGCAGCAAACTGACAAAATTCCTCTCCCAAATGGAGATGAAACGCTCTCCTATCTTGCTCTCTCCTTCCCCCAGGTCTTGAGGTCCAGCAAGGTCAGGAGGAAGGGTAGGAAACAATGTCAGTCTTTTAAAGAGCTACGAATTCCCACAAGTTCAAATGAGCCCCCCAGGCCTACTTTATAAGGTCTGACACCCTCTTCTCTGCTCAGCTGTACTCACTCTCTTCTGCTCTCCATTTGGTCATCTCATAGCTTGGCATAGGCAGCCTGTCCTATGGAAAAGAAAAATGCAATACATTGTTGCCTCTTTACCTAACGTTTGTCCTTGTGGGTCATGAGGTGAAGTGTGTACATGGTATCACCCACGTCCTCACTTATTTTAAACTAGCTGCAACTCATTCTGCTGCTATCAAGGATCCAGGAGCATTTAGTAAGCATGTATATGTGCTTGACACGGTGCCAAGTGCTTTTACGTACAGTGTCTTGTGTAATCCTCCCAAAGACCCTGAGAGGTAGGCATTATTCACCCCCAACTTTGCAGGTAGGAAGCAGTGCCTGGGAGAGGTTCAATAACTTATGCAAGGCCACGCTGCTAGTAACTGGTAGAGCAGGGAACCCATTTATTCAGTTTCCAAGGCTTGTTTTCTTTCTATAATGAGGTAAAATCATGTCATAATACCGTCTTGAGAAGAGAGGACACCCTTTGCCATGAATTGGGAAGCTTGAGTGTGAAGTGGCTGATATCAGACAGGCCTTGTTTATCAGGCTCAGTGGAGGCAGAAGTATCCCTGGGCCTGGCTTCATGTCTGACATTTTGGGTCCTGGACAAGTCTACCTTATTCTGTGCCTTAGTTCTCTCCCACCCCGACCCCTGATCAATAAAACAAGCGCAAAAGGTTTGCAGAACACAGATGTCTAATCTATGCTGAACTTAATTCCTAGGCTAAGCTTTTAGTTTTGCTCCTACCTTCAGATTCTCTTGTGTAACTTATACTTTGGGGGCCCTCCCTTAATCCCCAGAATAACATTTCAAATTTTGCGACATCATGTGAATTATACATTCATAACTTGCAAATAACAATGGTGTGTCACCAAGAGAAAAAGTCAAAGTGAAGTGTTTATCCACAGACTTCTGCTTTGGGCAAAGCACGATTGTCAGGAATAGTTTTTACCCCAGGGCTAGTGACTACTCATGAAAGTACTCACGCAGAAGTTCTGAGTGAATACTAAGAATCAGCCTGCTCTCCCTTCACCAATCCACCTGTTCTCACATGCAGAGTCAGCCCAGACAAAGAGGAAACTATTGCTAATTGCTCTGCCCAGAGAAATATTCCTTTTGTATCCCACCATATAGTGAGAACTTCTAATTTTCACAAAGACTCCAACAGTTTTAACTGCAACTCTGTTCTTCCTCTTCATTTTCAAAGTTCACGTCCAAGACTTCCACTTCCAGAAATAGTTATAGCCATGAAGAAGTAACTGGTTTCGGATTTACCTTCCCACAAAAAGCAACTATAAAGCAGTGCAAAATATTTAAAGCAACCGCTTCCGGGCATTGGACACCAGGAAGTATAGGATTTTGATTCCTGAGAGAAGGAAAACACACGAAATATGCCCCATAGTTTGCCTTGATTTTCTGCCTAGGATCACCTTACTAATTTTGGTACAGGAGGTTGGAGCCCATGAAAAGAGTGAAAGTGGTAGTCTCATTGAGTTGAGGCAAAGACTGAAGTTTGGGGTCATTGAAGTATCTGAAATTTGCAAGGAAGGGTACAGGAGGGGAGGAGCTGTGTGAGACTATTTGTGCATAGAAGTCTACATGGGGGTTTCCCTCATGTTTTTGACTGAGGTCTGTGCTGTCTAAATGCAGGATAAGACGCTACAGCACAGGCCTATTAGAGAGTGGTTCCTGAAAGGCTGAACAGTTGAATGGAGGTACCTGAGTTTATGCAGTGCTGGGAGATACTAAAAGGCCATTTAACCAAAGTAGAAACATCTCACTGAGAACGTTGGGTCATACTTTAGGAGTAAGGACCACACCCTGGGACTAAGGTAAAAATAAAAATAAACCCATTCTAAAAAAGCATAATTGAAAGCCTGACAATATGGATAGGATTCACCAGTTTAACTGTCAGAACCCTAAAAGCAAAACAACAAAATCCAAGATGGCCTAGTATCCACAGTGTCTAGCATACAATAAAAAATTATTAAACATACAAAGAAGCGGAAAAATGCAACCCATCATTTAAAAACAGCAGTCAATAAAACATACTTTTAGATGACACAAATTTTGTAATTAGCAGACAATCCTTTAAAACAGCTATAATTAATTTAATCAAGGATTGAAAAGAAATTATAGATATAATAAACAGACAGATTAGGAATATCAACAGGGAAAACTTTTTAAAAGAACCAAATAGAAAGTCTATAATTATAAAGTAAAATATCTGGAATAAAAATTTCACTGGAGATTAGATACTGCCATACATAAAAGGATCAGGGAGCTTGAAAGTGAATGAACAGAGATTTAGCCCAATTGAAGAACAGAAAAAAAACAGATTAAAAAAAAAAAAAAACCCTTAGTGGTCTATGGGACAATATCAAGCAATCTAACATAGATCCAAGTGTAACTCCAGAGGACAAAAGAGAGAATGGAGAAAAAAATGAATAAATACTAATTGAAAATTTCCCAATTTAGTGAAAAATATCCATCTATGGAGTCAAGAAGCACAAAGATCCACAAGTAACAAAAACTAAAAGAAAACCACACCTGAGCACATCATAATCAAACTGCTAAAAATCAAAGGTAAGGAAAAAAATATTTAAAGCAGCCATAGGAAAAAGAAGATATGTTACGTATAAGAAAACAATGATACAAATTAGAGCTAACTTCTTCATGTAAAAGCGATGGAAACCAGAACACAATGAATAAAGAATTGAAAGAAAACTGACAGGCAATGGACAATAGATTATATGTATTTTTTTCATTTAACTTTATTTTTATTATGGTATAGTAGTATACATAACATAAAATTTACCATTTTAATGATTTTTAAGTGTGCAATTCAGTGGCATTAAGACATACACCTTATTGTGCAACCATTATCACTATCCATCCTCAGATCTTTTTCATCATTTCATCAGTTTCACACTGAAACTCTGCACCTATTAAATAGTAATGCCCTTTACTTCTCTCGTATTTACAAATATTTGCCAATATTTTCTCCCATTCCAGGGTTGCCTTTTTACTCTGTTGATAGTGTCCTTTGATGCACAAAAGTTTGTAATTTTGATGAAGTCCAATTTATCTCTTTTTTCTTTAGTTATGCATTTTGTGTCCTATCCAAGGAATCATTGCCAAGCCTGATGTCATGAAGCTTTCTCCTGTGTTTTCGTCTAAGAAATTTTTAGTTTAGACTTATATTAGGTATTTGATTCATTTTGAATATATATATATATATATATATATATATATATATATATATATACCTAATATATATATATACCAAGTCAAATACCTAATACATATATATATACAAAATGAATCAAATACCTAACATATATATATGTGTATATATATATATATATAAATAAAGAGTCTTCATTCTTTTACATGTGGATATCAAGTTTTCCCCGCATTATTTAGTAAAAAGACTGACATTTCCCATTTTGATTGGTCTTGGCACCCATATAAAAAATCATTTGACTATGTATATGAGGAGTTATTTCTGGACTCTATTCCTTTCTTTATGGTAATACCACACTGTTTGCATTACTGTAGCTTTGTAGCAAGATTTGAAATCTGAAAGTGTGAGCTCTTCAACTTTTTTCTTCTTTTTCAATATTGTTTTTGCTATGTGGAGTCCCTTTAAATTCCTTGTAAACTTTAGGATGACGTTTTCTATTTCTGCAAAAAAAAAAAAAAAAAATCATTGGGATTTTGATAGGGATTGCATTGAATATGAACATCACTTTGGGTAGTATTGTCATCTTAAAAATTGTAAGTCTTCCAATCTATAATGTGGGATGTCTTCATTTATCTACTTTAATTTCTTTTAGCAATTTTTTGTAGTTTTCAGTGTATAAGTCTTTCACCTTCTTTGTCACATTAATTCCCAAGTATTATTTAAAAAAAATTTTTTTTAACTTTTTTATTGGGAAATATTGGGGAACAGTGTGTTTTTCCAGGGCCCATCAGATCCAAGTCAAGTTGTTGTTCTTTCAATCTATTTGTGGAGGGCAGGCACAGCTCAGCTCCAAGTCCAGTCGCTGTTTTCAGACACCAGTTGCAGGGGGCGCAGCCCACCATCCCATGCAGGAATTGAACCAGCAACCCTGTTGTTCAGAGCTCGTGCTCTAACCAACTGAGCTATCCGGCCACCCCCCAAGTATACCGTAAATAGAATTGTTTACTTAATGTCCTTTTCAGTTGTTCATTGTTAGTGTATAGGAAGGCAACTGATTTTTGTAGGTTGACTTTGTAGGCTGTTACTTTGCTGAATTTGTTTATTAGCTCTATCAGTGTGTGTGTGTGTGTGTGTGTGTGTGTGTGTGTGTGTGTGTGTGTTGTGATCTTTAGGGTTTTCTACATATAAGATTATGGAATCTATGAACAGAGATAATTTTCTGTCTTCCTTTCCAAATTGAATGTGTTTTTTTCTTTTCTCACCTAATTGCTGTGGCTAGAACTTCTAATACTATGTTGAATGGAAGTGGTGAAGGCACGCATCCTTGTTTTTTCCTGACCTTAGAGGAAAAGCTTTCAGTCTTTTACCATTAAGTATGATGTCAGCTATGGGTTTTTCCTATAAGGCCTTTATTACATTGAAATAGTTTCCTAGTTTATTGAGTGTTTTTATCATAAAAGCGTGTTGAATTTTGTCAAATGCTTTTCTGCATCAATTAAGGTGATAATGTGTTTTCCTTTATTCGGTTAATGTAGTATATTACATTGATTAATGTTTATATTTTGAACCATCTTTGCATTGTAGAAATAAATGTTCCTTGGTCATGGGATATAATCCTTTTAATATGCTGCTGAATTCAGTTTCCTAGCATTTTCTTGAGGATTTTTGCATTAACATTTATAAGGGATATTGGTCTGGAGATTTCTTGTAGTGTCTTTGGACATGGGCTTTTATATTCAAGAAAAATATCCCTTAAAATGAAAATAAGATAAACAAAAGCCAATATACTTCATCAACAAAATACTTTCACTACATGAAATTTTAAAGTAATTTTATAGATTAAAGGGAAATAATGTCAAGTGAAAACTAAGATTTGTAGGAGGTAATTAAAGCATTAGAAATGGTAAACAACTAAGTAAATATAAAAGCCTATCTTTTATTTTTAAAAATCTCTTTAAGCAACTTCATAGTAAAAATAATAACTGCATTGTGGGATTTTTACTATCCATAATAATAAATACATGACAACAAAAGTATAAGGGATAGGGTATAAATGGAAACATACATCTATAAGAGTAATACAATTTACCTGAAATGGTATTCAGTAGACTAGGTTAAAGATGTACATTGTAATCCCTAGAGAAATCACTAAAAGCAATGTAAAGAGGTATAGCCAAAAAGCCAATAGAGGAAATAAAATGAAATACTAAAAATATTTGATTAATACAAAAGAAGATAAGAAAGCAGTAGCAGAGAAACAAAAAATGATAACACAAAGAAAACAAATGGTCGGGGGCCTCATGGCTCAGTTGGTTAGAGCACGAGCTCTGAACAACAGGGTTGCCAGTTCGATTCCCACATGGGTCAGTGAGCTGTGCCCTCCACAACTAAATTGAAGACAAGGAGCTTCCCCTGAGCTTCTGGAGGAGCGGCTGGATGCCTCAGTTGGTTAAAGTGTGAGCTCTCAACACCGGGAATTGAGGTTGCCAGTTTAATTCCCCCATGGGATGGTAGGCTGCAGCCCCTGAAACTAAAGATTGAAAACGGCAACTGGACTTGGAACTGAGCTGTGCCCTCCACAACTAGATTGAAGGACAACGACTTGGAACTGATGGGCCCTGGGGAAACACACTATTTCCCAATAAAATGTATATAAATAAGTAAATAAATAAATAAATAAATAAATAAATAAAAGTGTTAACATGACAAATTTTAAAAAAAGAAAAAAGAAAACAAATAGGAAGATAGTAGACTTAAAGTGAACCATATAAGTAATTACATTAAATATAGTTTTACCTCCAGTAGAAATGCAGAGATTTTTTTAAGACCAGATAAAAGAAAAAGACACAACTATATGATAGCTACAGAAACCTCTACACTTTAAATATAAAGACACAAATACACTGAAAGCAAAAGGATATTAGAAAAAAATACAAAGGGAATGGTAAGTATAAGAAAGCTGCTGTATGGCTATTTTAATATTAGACAAAGGAAATTAAAAGATAATGATTGTTAGCGAGTGATGAAGAGAGACTTTCCTAATGATTAAAACAAAAAGGCTAACCCAGTGGTCAAACAGTTTCTGCACTTAATAACAGAACTTTAGTACATATGAAGCAAAAAATTGATTGAAATAAAAGAAGAAATATTCAAACCAACAATCATATTAGGAGATTTTAATACCCTCCCCTCAGTAATTGATAGAACATGTAGACAAATGACTCAGGAAGGACATAGGAGATTTGGACAACACTAGCTATTAACTTGATCTAATTGACATTTATAAAGCACTCCCCCCAACAACTGCAAAATACACGTTCCTTTAATGTGCATATAGAACATTGACCTAGACTTCACATTGCCATAAAATGAGTATCAAAAAATTTCAGAACATTGAAATATTACATATGTTTTCTCATGCTGAAAAGGAATTAAATTTGAAATCACTGAAGATAAAATACCTAGAAATATTTGGAAATTAAACAATGTATTTCTAAATAATCCATGGGTGAAAGGCAAAATCACAAAAGAAATTAGAAAATATTTCAAATGGAATAATAACAAAGAACATAGCATTTCAAAATGTGTGGGATACAGCCAAAGAGGTGCTTAGAGGGAAATTTATATCTTATATTTAAATTTAAATACTTACATTAGAAAAAAAAATTTCAGTCAAGAATAAATTTTCTACCTTAAAAGTAAAAAAAGACATCAAAGAAAGTAAATAAATATCAAAGGAGAAAACAATGAAATACAAAACAAACAATAGAGAATATTAATAAAGCCAAAACTTAGTTCTTTGAAAAGATTAATAAAATTGATAAACCCTCAGAGAGGCTGATCAAGAAAAAGGAGAAAATACAAGTTACCAATATCAGGAATGAATGTAAAAGGAGATATCACTACAGATCTTACAGACATTAAAAGGATAATGAGAGAATATTATTAGCAACTTTATGCTAATAAATATAACAACTTAGATGAAAAAAGGCAAATTGTTATAAAAAGACAACGGAAAAAATTGGCAAAAGATGGATCAGCATACCTGAATAGCCCTAAATCTATCAAATAAGTGAAGTTTTTTTTAAAAAACCTTCCCAAATAAAATCTCCAGGCCCAATTCAATCAAACACTTAAGAAATAGTACCAATCTTACACAAACTCTTTCAGAAAATAGAGGAATCGGCTTCACTTCCCAATTCATTTTATGAGGCCAGCATTACTCTGTATTACCAAAACCAGAAAAAGATAGTAAAAGAAAACTGTAGATCAGTATCACTCACTAACATATATACAAAAATCCTTAACAAAATTTTAGCATGTTGAATCTGATAATACATAAAAAATAGTATAGCGTGACCAAGTGGAGCTGGGACTCAAGAATACAAAAAATTATTTAACACTAAAGAGTCCGTCAATGTAATTTATTGCATTAACAGAATAAAAAAGTTGGGCAGCCAGTTAATTCAGTTGGTTAGAGCGTGGTGGTCTTAATAGCAAGGGTGCCAGTTCGATCCCCACATGGGCCACTGTGAGCTGCGTCCCCCACAACTAGATTGAAACAGCAACTTGACTTGGAGCTGATGGGTCCTGGAAAAACACACTTACATAAAAAATAAAATAATGATAATAATAAAGTTTTAAAAAAACCCAAAACTTAATTTAAAAAAAGAAGAAAAAAATGATTGTTTCAGTAAATGCAAAAAGAAATTGACAACATTCAGCACCCATTCAGATTAAAACCTCTCAACAAACTAAGAATAGAAGAGAATTTCCACGTCTGATAAAGAATTTCCCAAAAATCCTACAGATAACATCATCCTTACCAGTGAAACTGAATACATTACCCTCAAAACTGGGAACAAAAAAAAGGATGCTGACTCTCACCACACAAATACAATATTTTACTGGAGGTCATAGCCAGTGCAAGAAAATGAATTAAAAGGTATAATGAAAAGGAAGAAGGAAATCTGTCTTTATAAGCAAAAACCATGATTGTCTCTGTAGAAAATACTGAGGAATTTACGCCCCACCCAAAATATAAAAAGCCTACTACAACTAATGAGCAATTCTAGCATGATTTGCAAGACACAAGGTCAATATACAAAAGTCTCCTTTCTCCCCCATGTCTAGGAACAAATGATTTGAAACTGAACTTTAAAGACATGGTATCTACAATACCATAAAACAAAACAAAACAAAAAAACACATGAAATTCTAAGGGATAAACTTAACAAAACATATACAAATTTGTGCACTAAAAATTAGAAAATACTTTGAGAAATTAAAGATCTAAAATAAATAAAAAGAAATTCTGGGTGCATGGATCAGAAGACTTAATATTGTTAGGATTTTTAGTTTTCTTCAAATTCATATGCAGATTCACAACTATCCAATCAAGTTTCCAGCAAATTTTCTTATAAAAATTGACTGATTCAAAAGTTTACAAGGAAATGCAAAGAACAATCTTGAAAGTAAAACTGAGAAACAAAGTTGAAAGACTTATACTAGTTAATTTCAAGACTTATAAAAACTATATTATCAAGACGATGTAATATTGACATTAGCATATAGTAAAAAAAGAAAAATTAATGGAACAAAAAAGAGAATCCAGAATTGGACCCACCTATATAAAATCAATTGATTTCAATAAAGGCACCTAAGTAATTCAATGGGTGGGAAGGATAGTCTTTTGGACAAGTAGTGCTGGGGGAAAATCCAGTATAAAATACAGAAAAAATAAATCTTGATCCCCCTTCACCCCGCCCCACCAACTTTTTCACACCATGTACAAAAAGTAAGTTGAGATGGACCATAGAGGGAAACATCAAAGCTAATATTAAAAACTTTCCAGGAAAAATAAATAAATAAAACTTTGACACCCGGGGGGTAGGCAGAGATTTCTTAGAGAAGCACTGACCATAAGAGAAAAAGATTGATAAAATAGATTTCATCACAATTAATAATTTCTGCCGATCAAAACACATTAAAAAAATGTAGAGCAAACTATAGACTGGAAGAACAATAATTACAAGACATATGACAAATGTCTTGGATCCAGAATATATAAATAACTCCTACACATCCAGAATAAAAACACAAGCATTTCAATAAAAATGCAAAAATACTCAGATAGACACTTAACAAAAGTGTAAGATGCACAGGGTTCAAATTCAGGTCTTTTTTGTTTGTTTGTTTTTTACCCCAAAGCCAAAGCATTTAAACGCTTCATTCTATTTTGAGGGCTAGGCTGAGCTTTGAACAAAGTCTGCTGCCCAACATTCCATCCATCCATTCACCTACCCATCCATCCATATCCAATCAACATTCTAGTACCACAAGTGAGGTCCATTTCCTGTCTCAAGTAGCTCACAGTCTGAAGCAGGAGCAGAGGGATCAACAAGTAGAACTCCATGCAATGCTAGTGGGACAAAGGAAGGCTCAGGGGCCACTGAGGGCACAGAGGAGGGGCCCCAATCTAGTCAGTCATTTCAGGGAGGCTTTCAGAGGAGGCATGGAGGGCATTTCCCTTGCGATTGTCTCCTTCCACCACCATGTTCCTTGGGTCCCTATCCCTTCAGGGAGAGGCACAGAGATCTCCCCAGAACAGGGAACTCATACAATTCCTGGTAGGTAAGATGGACCGGACAGGACAAATCTTGCCTGCTACCCTTCTCCTTCTCCCTCTGTCTGCCACTCCTTCAGGCTGGACCAGCCAATGTGCATCCACAGGAGGACATTGCCCTTCCCTTCCGCTGAGCTATGAGGGGAAGAACCGAGAAAATGATCTCAGATAGAGTGAATGCTCAGGAATCATCCATCAGTCTCTCCATGTCTCCTGCCTGCTCTGTCCTCAGCTAGGCTGTGTGGGAGAGATAGAGACAAAGCCCAGGACAGGGGCCCACCCTCCGAGATCCTCTGCTCCAGCATAGGAGCTAAGGCATATGCTCCTGAAGCGATGCAGGAGGAGCAGTGCTGGATGAAAAGCAATGAAAGCAAATAGGGAGGAGGGAGAGATGGAGGAAGGCAGGTGCAGTTTGGAAGGCCTCCTGGAGGAGGGGGGGGCTTGAAAATAAGAGTGGGAGAGGATTTGGATGGGAGGAGGGTCACGGTGGGCATTCTGGGTAGTAATAACTATGTCACAAATTATTACAAATAATTACTAATAACAAATTAATAACTTTTGTGGAGCACTTATGGTTTTTTCCCCCCAATCGTAAGCACTTTATACAGATGACCATATTTTCATTTTAGGAGCGCTAGTGGAATCAACATGAGCAAATTCATTTTGCTCTCTCTAGCCCCAGCATGCAAGCCTCCAGCAGCACATAGAATCCAGCCTGAGATACTCTGGGCTAGAGCTCAGGAGCCAAGTCTCATGAGTTCCTTAGCACTGATCTTGTTCATTGATATAAATCGGTGAGCACAACGGCCTGTTGAGCAGCACACGTTTAGTTGAACTTCCAAAGGCAAGGGTGCTGGGTAGGCAAGCTGGTGGAGAATGACCGCGCCTCCCTAGCAGTAGCCTGTGGACGCCATGCATGTTTGGGCCTAGAACTCTCCATCTGTCAGACGACCTGCTTCCATGCACTGTCTTCTGGGGCCCAGCAGTGCATTTGCAAAATACCTGGAAGGCCTGATCTACCTCCCATCACCTTGATGGGGAAGCAGAGCTCACACCGATTGAACAGGGGACCGGGATCAGAATAGCATCCTGGTGTGTTATGATGCTAAACGCATGGTGTGGGCCTTGTGTTTCTCAGGCTGTGTGCTGGGGGCCTTGAGCTCCTGCAGAGGAAACTTGGGGCCACCATGTGGGGTGTGGGGGGACAGCAGAACAGGAGGGCCTCTGGACCCCTTTCCTCTTTAACTGATCTGTTTCACATATGATGGACTTCGGGTAAGATTTCCTTCAAACCTACTCTGTTGGTCAAGAAAATATTCCTTGTGGAGTCAATGGGAAGTGCTGGTGTGGTTCTATGAAATTGGCTATAGGACTCCAGCAGGTGTGGAAGGAATTGGGAAACTGAGAGCATGGCACTGTGGGGGAGGTGTCATTACAGAAGCTGCCCAGAGGAGGGGGCCTTGAGCTAAATGAGTCCTCGACTGCCCCCATGCCCAGCTCAAGGAGTCTCATTTCCCAGCATCAATGCTGCACAGTTAACCAGCTAATAAAAATCTTAACTTCATTGTCACGTGGTGGGGCCCCAATTGGTGGTCCAGGGCGGGGGAGCTGAGGCTTCGGGGAAAGCCTGGAAATGGTTCACAGAGCCCAGGGGTCTTGCTTTTTTCTCATGAAGGGAACCATGATAACGGGGCCTGGGCCAAGGGCTAGACTTGATCAAGACAGAAATCTCCCTGCTTTGGGCGGTGAGGGTCTCTTAGTCAGAGACACCCTGCCCAAAGGGAGCCCTGGTCCCTCTACCTGACCTACCTCAGGGGGGCTGTCAGGGGGCTGTCAGAAGCACCTGCTGCCTCACTCCCTGTCACTTGTCAACTTGGGAACAATCAGTCTGCTACTTAACACGTAACAGGCAGAGCCCTTCAGCAGCCAATTTGTCTTTGTTAGCGCCAGTGGGAGATGGGTGTGAGGTCTTGTTGTGCCAGCCTCCCCGCTGATGCTGCACCTGGGACCCGTGTGCAATCACTCAGGCCCTCCGCAATCACCCACAAGGAAGGCACTAGGCAGATTCTCACCTGGCAGCAACAGTGAGCTCTGCAGAGCACAGTGGGGCACGGCCAGCATGCCAGGGAAACTCTGGGCAGGGGCTTCCAGGCAGAAACCCACCCTGCTGTCTGTCTCCCCATGTGCAGACCACTTAATAAACACTGGCTGTGCTAAGGGCTGGGGACACATGGGCAATAGACCACAGCCCTAACCTAGGCTCACAGCCTAGTAGACGAGACAGATGCATCCACAGATAATCTCTAGCAATGCTGTAAGTACCAGGTAGAGGTGAGTACTCAGCCTTGTTACAGAGGAGGTCTTGCCTTCCTCTGCTGGGAGAGGTCAGAAAAGGCCTCCAGGATTCAGACGTGTGGTGGTACCTGCCGTCAAAGGGCACGCGTGGGACGCTGAGGTTACAGAAGGTACACTAGCTCAGAAAGCAGCCTGTGCAAAGGCCAAAGGATGAGAATAGCAGAGTGAGCTGGGGAGATTGTAGTTGGGTTGGTCTGCCTGGAATATTATTGAACTATCATTTGTCTGTTATTTAGCTGCTATCCATCCATTGTTACCTGCTTCCCTTGCTCTCTTCATGGCTCTACCTACACTTTGCCATCCATCCGATGATGTGTCATTTATCATCCATCCATCCATCCATCTCCAGAAGTTTTCATGTCATGTTCCAAAGCAGATCTGTCTCCAGAGGACCCTCTCAGCTCACACAGTACCTGGCACTTCACCGTTAGGGATGGATTCCTGCCTTAAGTACTAATGTTTCTCAGCATTTTTAATAAGCGCACAGCCGGGGAGAGGCAACAGAAATCACAAACATTACAGCCTGTGTGATTTTTATTAAATCACAGATCTCTTTCACAGTCAGGTCCTAGGACGTGGGGGTAAGCATGGAAAGGGGTGGGAGAGACACCGGCACCAACTTCAGAGAGCCAGGCCCACCACTGAGGATCTGCTGTTGATAGGACCGTGTCCCTAGAACGAACCATCCCCTGTATGTAAGCTCCACGGAGGCAGGAATGGACCTGTCTGTCCATCTATTACAGTGAAGGTACATATCACAGGCTCAGTGAATACTTTTGAATGAATGAATCCATGGGAACCCTTGGGCAAGCTACTGTGTACTCTCGTGCCAGGCCTGCCACCATCCTGGTGCTGCCCTTAGAAACCATGCAGGTCCTGGACCTCACTGATATTTGATGTGGGTTCATAGAGGTCTGGTCTTGAATAAGAATTTAGCCACTTACCAGCTGTGCTATTCGGGCAGGATATGTAACCCCTCTGGGGCTCAGTTTCTTCAACTGTAAAATGGGACCAATAATATGTATTTGTGAGATCAAATGTTATCAAGGCACTTTGGGAACTACAAAGTATTGTACTAATGATTGTTAGCATACTTTATATGTGAATACAAGGTGAGACCAATAGGAGGGGCTTTTGCTTCTCCCACGGAGGAGGAAACAATTCAGAAAACATCAGACACTTCTAGGCTTGGGATCTAGTTCCTTTCAGAGGTGTCCTCTTAGAATACTAGAGAATTCTCTGTTCTTTATTTAATGAGCAGTTCTTTCATATAAATAAAATATTTCCTGCACAGTGCTTGGAATGCCCCCATCAAAGATTAAAATTTTAGACTAAACCCTTAACAAAGGTTTTTCAGTCTGATGCAAGTATCCTTGGAGGGCTGTATCTTGGGTTTTATCTGCTGACACCTGTATGTGTGTCTGCATATAAGAGATGGGGAGAAGGTGAGAGGGAAAGATAGCCACCATCAGCTAAGAGAACACTGTCCTATGAGGATGGGTCCATTTCACTACAAAAATGCATCATCTTGGTGAGCAAAACAGATTACATATTCTAAACACCTTCACACAGGGGATTCTCCACAGCCCTTTCCCCACATCCCACTTTGGAATGTAAAGAATTCCCAGAAAGGAAGCTAAAGAAGGCAGAGGTCTCCTAAGAGTGATTCCAGGCCCCAGATACTTGGATTGAATCAGACAGGATGTGGGTATGGCCACTGCTCCTTGCATCTGGGAGGAGGTACCTGCACTAACTCCCTGGAGAAGCAGCTAGAAATGGCATGAACAGAGCTGGCTGTCACTCCTGGTGCATGCTGAGCCCATGCAAATTGCAGGATCCCTAGTGAGGGCCAGCTCTGTGTGCCACAGGTCTTCTTAGACCCTGGCACCCCAGGAACAAATCAAGTGTCCCTTCTCCAGCTTCTAGAAGCAGCTGTCTTTCCCGCTTTGTTCCCCTTTCATGCCCTGGCTCCTCCCATCTCAGTGATATGGGGGGATGACATTGTTGGTACCTGTCATTGATGGGGCCACACTCATCCCAACACGATAGCCATTGCCTCAATAAAACCCAGTGACACCAACTTTCTTAAATGGGACAAAACCGTGTCCTCTTTTTGTTCCTTATTCAATTAGTCTAGTGTTCTGAAATCCAATCTGCTTACTAGAATCATGGTGAAAGGGCATAGGAATTTTAATGCCTGGAGCACCCCAATCCCCAACAGAGATTCTGATTTAATGGCTCTAGAGAGGCCAGAAATCTTCAGAAAGCTTCCCAGATGATGCTTATGTGCAGACTCGTCTGAAATACAGTTAGCCCAATACCTGATAGGACTGTCTTATTTCCCAGCCTCTTCTATAACACACACATACACACACACACACACACACACACACACACACACACACACACACACCCTGCTGCTTTCGAACAAATCTTCCAACACACAAGCTGTTTGGCTAGAATTTCTGTTCCTCTCTTTTTTTCTTCCCTCTTTCTTGTTCCTAAGTCTGGAAAGTGCTTGATTTCTACATCCATTATTTCTTTTGACCCTC
This sequence comes from Rhinolophus sinicus, assembly GCF_036562045.2. NCBI lineage: Eukaryota > Metazoa > Chordata > Mammalia > Chiroptera > Rhinolophidae > Rhinolophus > Rhinolophus sinicus. The sequence goes on from NC_133751.1 coordinate 119,708,128, forward strand.
CCAAGTGAGCTGGACTGTAGCCAAGTTTTAGTGGTGGAATGGACCCATCCTCATAAGAACTTGCTCTTTTAGGATCATATGGTAGAATGATCTCCTCTTGTCTGCCCTTGGGCTTGGTAGGGGGAAAAGCAGGGTAAACCCAGGAAGCCCGTGCCCCTCCGCTTTACCCTCAGCCTCACCATTGACAGTTCAAATTGGGCCACTCACACCACTGTCAAACTTCAAGGTATCTTTGTACCAAGCTCATCAAAAAGCAAACACTCAGGCACTTGAATAAGATAAGCAATTTGCGGCTTTGTAAAAAGTCAATGCAATTCAATTTAGACCTCTTAAGGAGTGCTGCTGCCTCTCACATTTATTGTTTCCTTGTATAACCTGCTCCAGCGAAGGGACTGCATATTCGTCTTCTGTCTTCGAAGTGGGATGTAGTCCCTGGAATGAGTGACCTTCAAGAGCCACACAAAACTTACAAATGAAGCTGTCGCCGAGAAACCTCATTTTTGCCTCAGCTCACAGCTTTCTGCCTTTATATAGATTTGATTTTCTAAATGGCAGATTATGAAACTAGCTATTTTTTCCTCCTAAACACAAATGCTTTAATTTTTTTCCTTGTTAACCAAGAGTGATGTTTTTGAAACACAATCCCCACTCTAATCTTTACCACTCCTGAAAGGTTTCTTTTTTTTTTTTAACCCACGAAGCCATCTTTAGTGTCAGGGGTGCAGCCCCAGGAATGTGCCTTTGTCCTCTTAGCTGTCTTGGGCCGGAGGTGGATATTTTTTTCTGGTTTTTGTTTTTTCCTCTTTGTCACAGAACAAATTGCTCTTGGCTTCTCTTTATTTGTTCCTTCATTGTTTTATTTAGAAAATAGGGCTGGTTTAGTTTCACCTTGTCCAACAAATCCAAGGCAACTGAGAATAATAATAATCATAATTATAATTGTTATTATTATTATTAATGATTGAGTATCTCTTCTATGCCAGGCGCTATACCTGGTGTTCAACATATGCATTTTTGTTTAATGCTTGCAACAACCCTATGAGGTAGACATTACCGTTTTCCCGAAAATAAGACCTAGCCAGACAACCAGCTCTAATGCGTCTTTTGGAACAAAAATTAATATAAATCCCGGTCTTATATTATTTAATAACATTATATAATGTAAGACTGGGTCTTATAGTATACAGTGTATAGTATATATTATATAAGACTGGGTCTTATAGTAAAATAAGAACGAGTCTCATATTAATTTTTGCTCCAAAAGGCACATTAGAGCTGATTGTCTGGCTACGTCTTATTTTCGGGGAAACATGGTATCAGCCTCATTTTATTGATGAGGCTCGGAGAGATTGTGTAAGTTTCCAAAGGTCACACAGCTAGTAAGTGACAGCGCAGAGGTCAGACCTACACTTGGCTGAGGCTGAAGCAAGACTTCCTGACTTCTAGGCCCCAGTGCTTCCCAGGTATCGTTTCCTGCCCCAGGTCCTCAGGCCTCAATTGTGAGAGCTTCTCAGGCAGCACTTCCTCTCGCAGAGTCTCTTCCTGCCCATAGTCAGGGGCACTCAAAGCCACCCTGCCTTGAAGGATTCAAGAAAGCAAATTTTGCTTTGATTTGTCATTTCTGTCTTAATTGTAGGCATGTACATGATTCTTAGTATTATAACTTAACCGACATGCTTTCACCCATTTTAGAAGCTTCCTTTCCTCTCTTTGGTCACCTTTGTGGAAAATACCATCAATTGCCCTCCCTCCTTCCCTGGCATCCCTGGCTCACTCTTGGCCTTCGGAAAACCATGGGACTTACAGTCAAACCCAATACATAGGTGCAGCCCCTGTGGACAGGATAATGTGGCTACACATTTCTTCCTCTCCACTGTTGGCCCAAGCATCCTGGAATTGGGTCCAAAGTGAACAGGGATGGGCACTTCTTCCTGCCAGAGTAAAAAATTTCTCCCATCCCCACCCCGTCTTCCCAGAACACCAGGAAATTCAAAGGCTGAGGCACCAGGCATTACAAGGAGTCCAATACGTTAGAATAGAACATCAGGAGACACGAAACAGAAAATGCTGGATTGTGGGTATTTGTCTGACCCCTCTTCTGTTAATAGTTATCTTGCGTTTGGACCAAACCCAGACCCAGGCACCTCTGACGGAGCCACAAAATTGAGCTCCCTTCCTTTTCTACACCCTCATTCCTGGGTCCTCATCACCGTCAAGAGGCTGGCATCTCCTTCAATCTTCTTAATACTTCATAGCCTTTCCACCCACTGTACCCAAATACTGTGTATCAGGCAGCATCAGGCGGCCATTGTTTTGTTTCCCCTGCATTTATTTATATGTTTATTTTCTATTTAGGACAGATGATGTTTATTTTCCATGGAGGATAGTGATCTAAAGATCCATTTTAAAAAGGTTTTTAAGCAAGGAAAGCAGTCGTTTAAAAATATGAAGTTACCATTACACAGGCGTTAGGAGGAAATAGAAAAAGTAGTGCAGATGGTAGTGCAGTAGTGAAGGCGAAGGGTATTGACCTGTGTGACTCTGAGGGGTGACATCAAGGATGGCAGAAACAACTCAATCAAAGTGCTGCACTGTCGCAGAACTAAGGGTGGTGGCAGTAGGGGCTGTTGAGCAGGTTTGAGTTTAATGTACAGTGAGTTTTAGGGGGGAATCTTGATCACAAATTCTCTCTGGGAGCCCAGCTGGCTTGCACGTGGCTCTAGCCCAGGCCTGAGCACAGATGGGAAACTTTAATGTATGAAGTGCCTCTGAACTCTGGAACTGGGATGGCTCTTGGCCAAGTGGACAGCTCCTCTTTGTGACAGCTGTCAGCCTCGATACCTTACTTGGTGGTTACAATGACTGGGGCCCTGAATAGCAGATGTACGGCCTGAGCCATCTCTCTGATCTCTCAGGGCCATGGCTGAACCGACATGGGGCCTGTGATGACTGTCACACAGGGGACAGACCTGTGCGGAGAAGGAAGGCAAGGCCACGCTCTCCTCCTGCACCTGACAGTGGAAGGAGTCACATGTTCAGCTGGTGCACCGGAAGGAGAAATTTCAGGAAGGAAAAGTTAAATAAATGTCAGAAGAGCACTGACGCAGAGCCAGGATACAAGCAGAGGGACACACAGAGGCTGTGCTTTCCACATGTGGGTCCGTAACAACTTGTCAGTTTTTGACTTAACAAAAGACTAGTCACGTTAGGAAAATCAGCTTGACTGATGTCGATGGAAGAAGAGTTGTTTGACTGGATTGACTTTAAGTTTAGCTAAACCGACAGACAGAGTCCGAGAGGGCAGTTGTTTTCTGCACAGGCCACGCAGAGAAGGAAGAGGCAGTGGCAGCAAGTGGATGAGAGGAGATACCGAGCAGAAGAGCAGGAGGAGGTGAGAGGGAGTCGTGAGGTGGAGATGAGAGAATCTCACGGTCTGTGGGCATGGGGAGGGGTCTTGTCCCACTCCCCGGATAAGTCACAGTGAATTGTCTCCCTAATCTATCACTCCCTCTTCCCAGATAACAGAATTCTAGTTTCATTCTGCACAGCAATTTGCTCAGGCAATGGGGCACGATTGGCCTGAGCCAGTCATGACAGTTCTGCTTGCCACGCTCCCAGATGCTCCTCCAGCTAGGTGGGGACATGTGACTTAGTCACGGCCCATGAAACATAAAGTGTATCTCCTGAAAGGCTCTGAAGAAGCTTCACTTTCCTGGTAAAACATCCGCATGAGACTGGTGCTGTCTTCCAGCCTTCTGCCAGTTTTCTGCCCTGAGCACAGGCGTGGTTCCTAGAACTGCACCATCAAGTATGGCCCTGGGTGGTAAGCCTGCCATCAGTAACTGCAGAGCAGAACAACAGAGAGATACTGGCACCTTTGATGATGTCATTGGGCTGCTGCTCCAAACCCAAAGGAGCCTACCTCTGGATTTCTCACCATGTGGGATAATTAATATCTTTATTGCTTAAGCCACTGCTTGTCAAGTATTTTGTTACTTGTAGCTGAAAGTATTCCTAACAGATACGCACTTGATTTTACAGAGGCCATTGCAGCATCTGAAGTCACGCAGTTGATTTTAAGTCTCCCTCAACAGAATTCAGACTGTCTTTTTTTTTTTTCACTTTAAAAAGTATTTATTATTATTTGAGTTACAGTTGACATTCGATATTATTTTATATTAGTTTCAGATATACAGCATAGTGGTTAGACATTTATATGATTTATGCAGTGATCCCCCAATTAGTCTGATACCCACTATCCATAGTTGTTGCAAAACAATTTTTTAAGATTTTTATTAAAATATAGCTAACATACAATATTATATTAGCTTCAGATGTACACCATAGTTATTCAACATTTATGTACCTAAAGAAGTGATCACCATGATAAGTCCAGCAACCACCTGACACCGTACCTTGTGATCACAATGTTATTGACTATATTCCCCATGCTGTACATTACATCCCCATGACTTATTTGTTTTACACCTGGAGATTTGAACCTCTAATACCCCTTCACTCCCCCCCCCCTTTTAAATGTTTCAATTACAGTTGACATTCAATATTATTTTATATTAATTTCAGGTGTACAGCATAGTGGTTAGATATTTATATAATTTAAGAAATGATCCCCCTGAGTAGTCTAGTACCCACCTGGCACTATACATAGTTATTACCATATTATTGACTATATTCCTTATGCTGTACCTTATATATCCATGACTACTTTGTAGCAACCAATTCGTACTTCTTAATCCCTTCCCCTTTTTCACTTACTCCCAGCCCCCCTCTTATCTGGCAACCATCAAAATGTTCTCTGTACCTATGAGTCTGTTTCTGTTTTGTTTTTTATTTTGTTCTTTAGATTCCACACATAAGTGAAATCACATTGCAGACTATTTCTTGACCTCCCTGGCTCTCACTGCCACCAGCCTACTTTAGGCCCATCCCACCAGCTGCCATCTCAATGTCAGTTCTCTCCCCCAATTGATTCTGTCCTTGGTACCTGACATGTCTCTCTCAAATGGAATTTTCTTCCCATCAGCTTCCCATCTTCACCTGATCATGGACAACAATGGAAACAGATTTAAATTCAGGGTCCTTTGCTTGGCATCACTGTTCTGTGACCCTGATTGGATGAATCCAGGTGATCTCTGCCTGCATCTACCCCTATCGTGACCATCCTTCCACCATGTTTGGGTACCTCTGTCCTTCTACTTTGATTTTTCCCTGACTCTTCCATATCTACTGCTGTCCATTCTACCAAGCTCACCTCCTCCAGGAGTCCCACGCTGATGACATGTGGTACTAACTTTGATTATGCATGAATTCTTTTCATTCTAGCACTCTATTTATATTGTCTTCTAATGTTGTATTAGCACTTCCTTGGGAGGAAGGACCTGTCTTGTGCATCTTTGGACTACTGCACAATTTCTAAGTCATGGCATGTCGTGAATACTCAAAAATACTTAGAAATTATACAATTTATAGCTTGTTTAAAAACATGTTAAGTACAACTAATTTGTGAAATTTTGAAAAGGTTAAAGAAACTCCACCTATCAACACCCATGGAAATCAATATTGGCATTTTGGCCTATTTTCTCTTAGTATTTGATCTTTTTAAAATTGAAATACTATTGATAGACTGATTTATTGATAAATCTGTATTGTGGGAAGAAGTGAAACTCTGAGCACATGATCTTATACATGGAAAAATCCTAAAGAATCCACAAAATGACTATGAGAACTTATAAACAAGTTCAGCAAGGTTGTAAGACATGAGTTTGGTGAACAAAAGTCAACTATAATTCTATATTCCAGCAATAAACAATCTGAAAATAAAATTAAGGAATAATTCTATTTATAACAGCATCAAGAAGAATAAAATATTTAGGAATAAATTTAACAAAATAAATTCAAGACTGCACTCTGAAAACTACAAAATATTTTTCAAAGAAATTAAAGGAGACAAGTAAATGGAAAGATAGCCCATGTTGAAGGATCAGGAGACTTATTATTATTGTTAAGATGGCCATACTCTTCAAACTGATATATAGATTGAATGTAATCCCTACCAGAATCCCAGGTGGCCTTTTTTGCAGAAATTAACACGTTGGTTCTAAAATTTATATGAGAATACAAGAAATTCAAACTAGCCAAAACTATCTTGGAAAAGAACAGATTTGAAGGACTCAACTTCCTGATTTCAATACAAAACTACATAATTAAGAGAATGCGGTATTGGCATAAAGATAGATGTATAGATCAGTGGAATAAAACTGACAGACCAAAATAAACCCTCACGCTTATGGTCAATTGATTTTCAACAAGGGTGCCAAAAAATTCAGTGGGAAAAGAATAGTCTTTTCAACAAATGGTGCTGGAACAACTGGATAGTCACATGCAAAAGAATGAAGTTGGGTCCTTTTCTTATAGCTTATACAAAAGTTAACTCAATATGGATCATACGCGCAAATCTAAATGTAAGAGCTAAAATTATAAAACTCTTTGAAGAAAACATAGGAGTAAGTTTTCATGGCTCTGAGTTAGGGAAAGCCTTCTAAGATACAACACCAAAAGCATAAGCAAGAAAAAGAAAAAAAGAAGATAAATTTGCCTTAGTCAAAATGACAGACTTTAGTGCTGCAAATGATACCATCAAAAAAAAAAAAAAGAAAAAGAAAATACAACCCACAGAATGGAAGAAAATATTTGCAAATCATGTATCTGATAAGTGACTTATATTCAGACTATATAAAGAATTCTTATAACTCAATAACATAAAGATAAACCAATTTAAAATGGACAAAGGATCTGAACAGACATTTCTCCCAAGAAAATATACAAATGGTTAATAAGCACATGAAAATATGTTCAACATCATTAACCATCAGGAAAATGCAAATGAAAGCCACAGTGAGATACCACTTCACACCCACTGGGATGGTTATAACCCAAAACACAAATAATAAGTATTGACAAAGATGCAGAGAAATTGGAATCCTTATATACTGCTGGTGGGGATACAAAATGGTACAGCTGACTTAGAAAACAGTTTGGTATTTCCTCAAACAATAAAGAATAGAGTTACCATATGATATAGCAATTCTACTTCTACATATATACCCAAGAGAGATGAAAACTTATACCTACACAAAAACTTGTACACAAATGTTAATAACAACATTATCCATAACAGCCAAAATGTGGAAATAACTCAAATGTCCATTAATAGATTAATGGATAAAATGTGGCACAGCCATACAATAGAATATTATTCAGCAATAAAAATCACTGATACATGCTGTGACATGGATGAATCTTGAAAATATTAGGCTGGTGCAAAAGTAATTGCGGTTTTTGCAATTATGTTTAACCTTTTAAACCACAATTACTTTTGCACCAACCTAATAATATGCTAAGTGAAAGACATCAGCCATAAGATTCCATTGATACAAAACATTTAGAATAAGAAACCTATAGGGACAGAAAGTAGATTAGTGGCTGCCTAGAGATGGGAGTTAAGGAGAAGGAATGAGCAGTGACTCCTAATGGGTTCAGGGTTTCTTTTTAAGGGGATAAAAATGTTCCAAACTTTATTGTTGCACGAGTCTGTGGACATACTTTAACAGTACATTGAATTTAGATTTCAAATGGATGAATTTTGTCATATCTGAGCTACATCTCAATGAAGCTATTAAAAGTGGATTGTGAATAAGTTTCTTAAGTCATTCTTTCAAAACATTTTCATAATGGTTGCATAATATTTCATTATGTGAATAAACCACACTTTGTTTAATCAAAACTTTATTGCTGGGCTTTTAAGTTGTTTTATTCCAGTCATCAGTGTAGAAATGAACTGAACATCCTTGAATATAAATGGCATCTGCATTGATGATGATTTCCTTAGGATAGATTCCTAACAGAGTTAAAACTCTTGCTATACTCGTAAATTGCCAAATTGTTTCAGAAATAGTCTACCAACTGGCGTACCTAATTCACCATATCTTTTTCAACATGGAATATTACTAGATAAACACACCTGTTCCAGTCCAGTGGGGAGGAATGATGGTTTACTCAGGTTAATGTGTTGGTTTATTTGTTTATTTGTTTACTCATTACTGAGGTTAACCATTTTTCAAACACATACTGGTTAAATTTTTATATTTTTTCCCTTGTGAATTGACTGTGTCTTTTGCCCATTTATGTCTGGTTAACTTTTAAGAGCATTTTATGTATAATATTTAGATATTAAAATTTTGTCATCATTATAAAATATTTTTCTCAATTTGTTCATTTCCATATTAATTCTGCTTTGGTGTTTCTTGTTTTGAAGTACAGAGGTTCTTAATTTTATGTAGTCAAATGCATTGATTTTGAGGTTTCTTACTTTCTTTTATCCTTAGGAAGTCTTCTCATCCTCTAGTTTTCTTCCATATTTATGGGTTTGTATTTATAATTAACCTTTTATTCATCTGGAATTTGTGTGTGTTTACAATGTTAAATTAAGATCCATCTTCCCTTCCCAATTGTTACTAAATCATCCCAACTTTTTTATTGAATTATTTCCTTACCTCTATAATAAGGGCAACAGTACCCTTATTATATAACAAGTACATAAAGAGGGTACCAGAAAAAAATGTATTTTAAGAAAGGAAAAAAATGTATTAAAATTGTAATGCTCAATTTATACCGTTAACAAGAGACGCATACAAGTCATGTGTATACATTCTTTTGGCACCCATGGTATATATGTTTCTGGCCTTGTATTTGGGAATTTTTACAAATACAATCCCTAGTTATAGTGGTTTGCTAGTCTATTGTATTAGTTGTAATTTGTTGTATTTTTTTTATAAGTTTATAACGTATTTTAATAAATGGTATGACAAAATCGTCCACATTATACTTTTTAATCAAATTTGCTTGGCTGTTCTCACCCTTTTAATCTTCTCAATGAACTTTTCAAGTTCCCTCATTCCTACCCCATTACTTACTAACTCTCTAAATCATCCTCTGTGATTAAATGAAATATTTCATATATGATCTAAGTGAAGGTAGTAAGATGTGATATTTTCATCATAGCTGGACTAGACACCTTTTGGAGTGACACTTTTTTTTTTCTGATAACTGCACCTGCAAAGTGATGAGTCTCAATAATCATGTTATAATATGTGACTCCAACCCTCTCTCATCACAGACAACTGGAACGAAGGTGAACACTTGAGCCAAGCTGAGCAAATAAAAAATATCTTGTCTGGGAATTTAAATTTGAAACCCTGAAACATGGGGGTTGGTGTTCCTGAATCTGGGAGATGATATGGTTCTGGGTGGCCATTTTCTGCGAGGGCCTGGAGAGAAAGAAAACTGGTTTGCAGGAAGAGAAAATGGTGCCACAACACAGAGGGGACAGCCCTCCAGAGAGATATACTTACTATCCTTGTTATGAAGGCTCTCAGTTCCTGTTGCCAAGGCCCTCCAAATTCTCTGACATATCTCTGCTTCTTTCTGATAAAATTACTTCTTTGCTGAAAAGTAATTTGAACAGTTGAGTTGTAATTAAGACACTACAGATCCCAGACTGACACACTAGTCAGCTCCTTTGGGATTAGGACAGAATGGTTATCTGCAGGAGCCATACACCACGCCAAGAACACTAGTGTGTGTTGATGCATTTAATCCTCAGAGTCCTGCAAAGTAGTTACTTATCTCAGGACTGAATGGCTTAAAAGGCTTCCAGAACCATCCTGGGCCATACAGTTACAGAGATTTCTTATCACCCAGATAAAGCAAAGCTCTCAAATTACTCCTGAGAAAGCTCGTAGAACATTTCTCTGAGTACCCCACTCCTTGGCCAAGGATGCTGTTCTTCTTTGTCTCCCTGGAAACCTTCCAAGACATGGTGCAGTCAACAACTGCTATCATCCTCCAGTGGTTCATTAATTATTAGAAAGCAAGGCTTGGTCACTGGAAGCCAGCTGTGGTTCTTGAGTAACACACTCTGGCACAATAAACTGATCTTGTTCCATTTTGGAGATTACAATCTGTAGTTTCAACAGAATGCCATTAACCAATGGTTCTTGAAATTTTGCAGATCATCAATCCTTTTGAGAACCTGAAGAAATTTACAGATCCTCTCCTGAAAAAAAAAATCAGTGAGTAAGTATGCATACGTGTGTACATATACACACACTTTGATACAATTCCATGAGGGAATTTCACAGACTCCCTGAAGGGGTACATAGACACAGATTTGAGGACCCCTCCCACGGGTAAAGTTGGATTTCATCTGGTCATGCAACAAAGTCTCTAATTTCATTTTTGAAGGCAGGACCTGGGTGGGTTCAGAGCTAGTGGAAAACCATTCTCAAAGATTTGATTGATTTCTGGTCAAGATGGTGGAGTAGGTAAATACTGTGCTTGCCTTCTCTCACAACCACATCAAAATTATAACTACACTATAGAACAACCATCACTGAGAATCACCTGAAGTCTAGCTGAACCAAAGCCCTACAACTAAGGACATACAGAAGAAGCCACCTCAAGACTGTTTGGAGGAGCAGAGACATGGAATGGGCTAGTCCCACACCCTCATGTGACCTTTAAAAACCAGAAGGGATATGTCAGCTGCAGAGAATCCTCCCAGAGAAGCAAGGGGTCCTAGCCCCACATCAGGATCCCTAGCCCAGGGTTCCACTGCTGAGGAGAGAAGTCACCATAATTTCTGGCTGTGAAAACCAGCGGAAATTGAGACTGAGTGAGATGAGGGTGGCTGGAGTCCCAGGTGCTCCTCTTAAAGGGTCCATGCACAATCTTACTGATGGACTCACTCTGAGCTCCAGTGCTGGAGCAGCAGCTCGAAATGTGCCAGGGACATGCAGGTAGGAACTGAATTATCTGGCCTCAGAGTGAGGGCTGGAATGGCAGCTTCCTACTAGACGGAAGAGCTGGTAAAAGCCACTGTTTCTTTGTTGAGCTGTCCCTCTCCTGGCATACGGGTGCAGGCAGCCATCATATATGAGTCTCCAACAACCTGGCTGACACCATTTATTGGCCCAGCCCTGGTGATACCCTGAAACCCTGTCCTATCCACCTTTTGGGCACACACAAGCTGCTTCCAGTGGCTTTTACCTACAAAAGACTGTCTTGGCTCATGCTACAGAGTTTCCTAAATTCTCTCAAAGGTTCACAAAACCCAAAGAAGCAGCATTGGTTGGTAGATTTTCATGGTTTCAGCATGTCCCCTACCTCTTGCTGAGCAGCTGTAAGCCCAGCATTAGTGGCAGCCAGCCTCAGTTCATGGCTTGGCCTCTCAAGATGCCTCCAAGTCCAGCACAGTGGCTGCCACCTGTGAACTGCTTTGTGGCTCATGCCAGGCAGCCCAGGGGAGAGCACAAGCTATGGTTAAACAGTTCCCAGGAGACCCCAGAGCTGGCAAGCCTGGTGGCCAGCTTTGGACCCAGCCAAAGCATCACCCAGCTACCTCCAAGGATGACACATCCAAAGGGAAGAATGAGCAGGCACAAGAGCCCTAAAGAAAATTCTGCTCCATAGGGTCAGCCCCTGCACAACAACTCCTCCACTGTAGTCCCAACCAGTCCTTAGAACCAATCAGCCCGAGGGTCTATCCCTCCCATCGATATGTAAACAGCAACCAAGGCTCAACTACAACAAGAAGGCACACACAAGCCACACAAGATACACACCTGGAACACTCAGCTCAGGTGACAAGGGAGACTGTGCCACTGGGCCCTACAGGACACCTACTACATAAGGCCTCTCTACTAAAACAGGGAGACATAGCAGCCCTACCTAATACATAGAAACAAACAGAAGGAGGCAGCCAAAATGGGGAGACAAAGAAACATGTCCCAAATAAAAGAAGAGAACAAAGCTACAGAAAAAGAAATAAACAAAATCGAGACAAACAATCTACCAGATGCAGAGTTCAAAACACTTGTTATAAGGATGCTTAATAATCTCAGGGAGAACTTCAACAAAGAGATGGGAAACATGAAAATGGAGATAGAAAACATAAAAAAGAACCAGTCAGAAATAAAGAATACAATAACTGAAATGAAGAATACATTTGAGGGAATCAACAGTAGGTTAGATGAAGAGGACAGAATCAGTGATTTAGAAGATAAGATAGAAAACACCCAATCAGAACAGCAAAAAGAAAAAAAGAATTTAAAAAATGAGGATAGCTTAAGGGGCCTCTGGGACAACACCAAGCATACTAACATTTGCATCATATGTGTACCGGAAGGAGAAGAGAGAGAGAGCAAGAGATTGAGAAACTATTTGAAGAAATAATGATGAAAACTTCCCAAATCTGGAGAACGAAATAGACAAACAAGCCCAGGAAGCTCAGAGAGTCCCAAAGAGGCCACACCAAGACACATCATAATGAAAATGCCAAAGGTTAAAGACAAAGAAAGAATCTTAAAAGTAGCAAGAGAAAAACAGTTAGTTATCTACAAGGGAGCTCCCATAAGACTGTCAATTGATTTTTCAATAGAAACTTTGCAGATCAGAAAGGATTGGTATGAAATATTCAAAGTGATGAGAAATGAGGACCTAGACTTCTGTACCCAGCAAAGCTATCATTTAGAACTGAAAGAGAGATAAACAGCCTCCCAGACAAGACAAAACTAAAGGAGTTCATTACCACCAAACCAGTATTACAAGGAATCTTAGAGGGACTTCCTTAAGAGGAAGAAGAAAAAAAACAAGATAGAAAATATGACTAATAAAATGGCAATAACTACATATCTACCAACAATTACTTTCAATGTAAATGGATTAAATGTTCCAACCAAAAGATACGGTGGATCAATTGATAAGAAAACAAAACCCTTACAATACATGCTGCCTATAAGAAACTCACTTCAGATCAAAAGACACACACAGACTGAAAGTAAAGGGATGCAAAAAGATACTTCATGAAAATGGAAACAAACCAAAAAAGCTGGGGTAGAAATACTTATATCAGACAAAATAGATTTTAAAACAAAGCTATAACAAGACACAAAGAAGGACCCAGTAATTCCACTTCTGGGTACTTATCTAAAGAAACCCAAAATGCTACTTCGAGGGGATGTGTGCATCCATATGTTCATTGCAGTATTGTTTACAATGGTCAAGATGTGGAGGCAGCCTGAGTGTCTGTCAATGGATGAATGGATAAAGAGGAGGTGGAGGTGGTGTATATACATATATACAATGGAATATTGCCCGGCCATGGAATGGAATGGGTTCTTGCCATCTGTGGTATCATGGATGGACCTGGAGGGCATTGTGCTGAGTGGAGTGTTAGAGAAAGAGAGATGCAATGCAATTTCATTTACATGTGGAATCTAAAGAACAAAATAAACAAACAAAACAGAAACAAACTCATAGATACAGAGAACATTTTGATGGTTGCCAGGTGGAAGGAGGGTTGGGAGCGTGGGTGAAAAAGATGCAGGGATTAAGAAGTACAAATCGGTAGTTAAAAATAGTCATGGGGGGGGGGCCTGCCCAGTGGCTCAGGTGGTTAGAGCTCCATGCTCCTAACTACGAAGGCTGCCGGTTCGATTCCCACATGGGCCAGTGGGCTCTCAACCACAAGGTTGCCAGTTCAACTCCCCGAGTCCCGCAAGGGATGGTTCAACTAAGATTGAACACGGCACCTTGAGCTGAGCTGCTGCTGAGCTCCCGGATGGCTCAGTTGGTTGGAGGGTGTCCTCTCAACCACAAGGTTGCCCGTTCGACTCCCAAGGGATGGTGGGCTGTGCCCCCTACAACTAGAAAAAAACGGAAACTAGGAAAAAATGGCAACTGGACCTGGAGCTGAGCTGCGCCCTCCACAACTAAGACTGAAAGGACAACAACTTGACTTGGAAAAAAGTCCTGGAAGTACACAGTGTTCCCCAATAAAGTCCTGTTCCCCTTCCCCAATAAAATCTTTAAAAAAAAATAGTCATGGGGATGGAAAGTAACACATAAAGAATATAGTTAATAATATGGTAATAACTATGTATAGTGCCAGATGGGTACTAGAATAGTCAGAGGGACCACATCTTAAATTATATAAATGTCTAACTACTATGCTGGATACCTGAAATTAATATAAAATAATGTTATAAGTGATTTATGAAATGTGCTTTTTTAGGTGTCTAGATTGGTTGTCCCAAAATGATAGCCCAAGACAAGACTTAGGTGCAGGAGGTGACCCCAGAGGAAATAGGAGTTAAGGGCATTGGGAAATGGAATGGAGGCAAAGTGAACAGGAAGGTGAGTTAGTGAGGCACCACGATGTGGTTGGTTGGAACCTCTGTGAACTGTATAAAGTGCTTCCCAGAGCTGTCCATTGAGGATGGAAACTGGGGCATTTGTCTTCTTGTTTCCCACACCAGGGGTGGGGGTTGCCTATGGGAGCTTTAACTGCCAGTATTTCTTATCTGCATTTGTTTCAAAATGAGTGGACTCCCCTTCAGAACAGGCCCTGAGGCAGGAGAAGTGAGAGCAGAGCTGTTTGTGCTTCCAACAGCCTGAGCCTTGTCAGCTGAGCAGGCTCACCTGTGACCGACCATCCCCCACCCCACACCTCCACCAGAGCCAGCCAGAATGGAGGTGAGCTGAGGGCTTAGGACCCCAAAATCATAGGCTTCAGTAGGCCCAGCTGGTCCTGTGCTACCTTGTATTTTCCACTATTGTTCCACTCTATGTTTATTCAGCAAACATTTATTGAACACCACTGTATACCCATTTTCAGGCACCAAGATAGAAAACGTTCCAAGTCCGCTCCTTGCTTCCTCCCATTTAGATCGAAAGCTGTTCAGTTCAGGGAACACAACAGCCTAGGTATACAGTGGGCACCCAAACAAATTCACTGATGGATTGATTAATTAGTTGATTGAACAATTTAGTAAAGTAAGCCTTTCTGGTTTCTATATTAAAAGTCATTCCTTATCGCAGCAGAATTCAAAAGTTTACTTCCAGTCCCCTGGGGCATTTTACCCTGTGGTGTATGCAGTACACATTCCAATGATAAAGTCCTTAATAACTACAGGATGAGTTGGCAGAATGATTTAGATCTAAAGTCCAGAGCAAGGCAATTACATCTGGCTCACAGCTTTAAAAAATTGAAATAATCTTTATCTGAATTTTTAAAAGTATGTTAAAATCATACTATGAAATGTCAAACGCGGTGATGACTTATCCTGCTCAGGTGAGAGTTGGCACAGAGGAGGCAGCCCCTTAATATGCATGTCGCCACCACCTAAAGGTTAAAAACATCTGATGCGATCCTGTGAACTAATTGTACTTTCATCGATCACATTGGGAATCTGAATAGAATCAGGGAAATGAAATTCTTGAGGCCAGCTTTTCTGCCATAGACTTTCCTCATCTCCTGGGGACAAATGAGACGTTTGGAGAAGGAATTTCTCTCTAAGGGCTTGCTGTCCTGCTGAATTATTTTCTAGTTCTCATTAATTCTTGTCTTCCTCTTGCCCACGCCACCCACCCCCGCATGGCTTCCTTGCCGTCCACGTCACATCAAGCTGTCATACTCACCTGCTCTGGATGCTTTGTCACTGAGCTCCCTTCCCTCTGAACCAAAGGCTCCTAGGACCAGACCATCAGGGCTTCATTATGGCCTTCCCGTGTTACGTGCTAATTGTTTCATCTGTGACTCTCTTGGTTCTGTGGGAGATATTGGCTTTTGGTGCAAAAGGCATGTTTTAAACCATTGTAAGAAAATATTCGCTGATACCGGCAGGAACTGCTTTGAAATTGCCAAAGAAACATGAACACAGTAAATTCAAACCCTGAAGCCAAGGTGGAGAAGCTTGGGCGTCTTTCTCTGAGGACAGCCAGGACACTCCTGACTGGGGCCAGGGGGCGGTAGAGCAGGGCAGGAAAAGCCATAGCAATGCAGTAACAACCCACATAGCCAGGTGGCTGAGTCTCACAGACCCCAGGTGAGCAGAAGAAGCCAGACACCAAAGAACACGTACTGTGCGATTCCATCCTCGTGAAGTTCCAGAAGAGGCAAAGCTAGTCTAAGTGCTGGAGGAGAAAATAGCAGTTGCTTTTCGGCGTGTGAATGGGGGTAAGATGGTCTATACCTTGATGGGGGTGGGTCACACATAGGAAGAATCCACCCAACTGTAAACTTTACATTTGTATGTAACACCTCAATAAAAAAGAAACAACAGCAGTAATCATATAACAGTGGGCGTCCGTGGAGCCTCTTCTGTGCCACGTGCCTGACAGCATGCTAACGACTTCCCGTGGGTCCTATTTCTCTCCTCACAAGCACACTTCAAGGCAGGCTTCTCCAGCTTCCTTTTTCAGGTGGGAAAACAAAGGCTCAGGGAGGTTAAGAAACATATCCAAGCACACTTGAGTTACAAACTCCTCTAATTGTGAACTGAGAGAAAAGTGGCAGCATCTCAAACAGTCAAAGATCTTACCTGAAGTCACTCCCAAGACTGGACACACATTGGTCCTCTCCAAGCTATACACATTCCTCCCTCCATGCCCAGTGCTTTTCCTTTTCTATTTGGAGGTCTGGAAATAGCGATGGAGTATTGGGAGAGGATGGGGTCAGAGGTCATCGTGCAGAGGAACTTTGGGTGGTAGCAGTGAGCAGGGGAGAAGCCACTGCCCAGGCAAGAAGGAAGAGAGCCCAGAGCTCAGTCCCCTTAGGCTCTGAACTTGTTACATCGCCCCAGCTGGACTTGAGGGGTACCATACCCGATTCCCCTTGGGTCTGTACACACCAAAGTCACCTGTTGCTTATTTACTGGGAGCAGGTGATTGCCCTCACATTTGATGTGGAAGGAGATGCCTCTTTCCTTCCTCCCCACCCCCATCCCCCTTTCCCTTCCTTCCTTCCTCCTTCCTGTCTTTCAATAAACATTCGTGGAGCACTGACAATGAGCCAGGCCCAAGGAGCTTGTAGTCTGGTAGAAGAGACCAACAATGAGAAACCAAACAAATAAGCAAACAAACAATGTATAGCATGTCTCATGATGTCAAGTTCAAGGGAGAAAAATACAGCAGCTCAGAGTGATGGGTACAGGACCAGGGGTAGAAGGGTATTTCAGAGAGGGAGATATGGAATGACCTCTCTGATGGGGCCTGAAGTGAGCAGGCTGTTCATTGATTAGGGGCACAGTGTACCAGGCAGGGGTTCGGCAGGTGGGAAGAAAGCACTAGTGTTTGAGGAATAACAGAAGGCCAGTCTGGTTGGGGAAGGGAGAGCAGTAGGTGAATTCAGAAGAACAGGCAGGGACTGATGGTAAGGAGTTTCATTTCTGATCTGAATATAATGGGGCCTTTTGAAAGTTTTTGAATAGGGGTGTAGTATGATCTGAATTTCCTTAAGAAGATCACTCTGGCTGCAGAGTAGAGAACTGACTTGTCTGATCAAGATGGAGGCAGGAAGACCAGCAGGAGGCTCCTGCAGAGTCAAGGCAGGAGACAGAGCCCAGGGAAGCCTGGACCACAAGGGGGCGTGTGTGCGCTGAGCCTATCAGCTGAGCCTATCAGGGGAGCAGCCGCCCAGTGAGAAATCACACACACAGTCCTGACTTGCCCCCGGAAATGCTGTTTATGGGCCTGAGTCCGACCGGCTAGGACCCCTGCCTACAGGCCCCACTGGTGAAATGACAGTCGGTTCAGGGCTGTGACATTAACAGTGAGTCAAATACAAAATTTTTCTCTTTTTCTATTCTCTTTTAATCCTTCTAGTTCCCTCTAGGGAACCACGTTTCCCGAAGCTTACAACAGGAGGTCTCCAAAGTGGGATGCAGCAGTCCCGAGAACATGCAAGACAATCTTTTGGGGCAAGAGGTGAAGTGTTGGAACTTATATTTATAGCTAGTTCTTATCTCATTCATCTCTAGGTTATTCAGTCTATGCTTGTAATGTGCATAGAACATTAGTAAGGCTGTACATGTACTCAGTTTATAAATACATATATTGGGGGAGATCATTAAAATGTTTTGGGATGGAATGGGCAACAAAAAATATTCAGTTCTTTGGGCTACAGGGTAAATCTCAAACTCCATGACATGGCTTACAACTGCCCCACCACGGCCTCCTACTTTCCTTTCTCTCCCTTCATTTCTATGTCCTCTGTGTTGCAGAACTGTGAACCCATCACCAATCTGTTGTTCACTGAAGAGAGGGTGTGGGGTGGAGTTTGGTGGGAAATTGTCAATTGCCTTTCAAAATTCAGCCTTTTCTGAACCATCTCTCTCACCCCACATGCTACTCTCATGCCATGAACATATTTTTAGCACAGCACCTGAAATACTTCATTGCTCCTAATTATTCCTAATTTGTCCATGTCCTCTGGCTGTGAGCATCTTGGGACAGGATGCTGATTTATTGGTTTTTGGGTCTCAGGGGTACCAGACTTAGCAAATAAAAATACAGTACACACAATTAATGCCTTTTTTAGTATAAGTATGTCCCCTGGGACATAGGTTGTAAAAGTGTTTGTTGTTTATGTGAAATTTCAATTTAAGTGGGGTCTTGTATTTTAACTGACAACCCTAGTATCCATAGAGCCTAGGCCTTGTCATGGGGGAATGTTGGATAAGTAGCTTTTGAATAAATATCTGAATAAATATGTCAGGGTAGAAACTGTAAATATCACCACCACCCCCCAACAGACAAACATAGGGACTGATCTTTTCTCTTTTTAATAAATGAGGGAAATTTGGCACCATTGTGTGTGTGTGTGTGTGTGTGTGTGTGTGTGTGTGTGTTTTCAGCTCTGTCCACTGAACGAGCCTAAAGCAATAAGCAGTGACTCCCTAGTAGCCATGAACACATCTCGTGACCAAATCTTGGTTTCTAAATATAATTGCTCTCTTAAAGTTACATGAAGAAATGGCTGAGAAGCACAGGGCGGCCTGGAACATCTTGCTTTGTCACAAAAACAAGGGAGAACTTAAAGATTAATTAGATCATGTGTAAAGGACTCAGGATCCAGTTAGAAGAGGCTTCAATTTGCCAATCTGTGACAATTTGACTGGTTAAAAAGATAGTATCAGTAATGAACATTAACCATTGGAAAAAATGTGTGTGTGTGAGAGAGAAAATGAATGAAAGGGTAAAAAGTTCCTTCTTTCCAAAAGAAATCTAGCTAATAAATGCAGAAGGGACAATAGAATTAGAAAATCATTTTGTAGCCAGCGATGTGAAAATTGATTCAAGTGAATGTAATCAAGGAGGATAAAAAAAATTGATAAAAGGTTAATAGAGAAATGGATATACACATGGATTTAAATGATAGCCCCGCAGATTATTTATAATTACCAAGGGGTAACGTGAATAGTTACAATGGCAAGATCTGGCAGCCCTGCCCTAACCAAGCAATCAAACATGATGTAGAAAAAGAAAAAAGAAATATCAACAGTCCCTATGTAATATTATTGGCAAAAATGCTTAACCAGAACCTCGTCATGAGGAAACAATCAGACCAATACAGAATGTGGGAAGTTTTATAGGACAACTGGCTTCAAGTTTTTACAAATATCAATGTCATAAAAGACAAAGAATGGTGAGAGAGTTGTTCTAGAGTAAAAGACACTGAAGGGAAATAACAACTAAATATGTGTAAACCTTGATCCGGTCCTGGATTGATAGAGGGATAAGAAACTTACAAAACACATTTTGGGAATAATAGAGAAGATGGAAATGATATTATTGAATTAATGTTAATTTTCTTAGATGTGAGTGCTGTGTGTTAGTTCTATAGAAGAAAATTCTCATTCCTAGAGATGCATGCCTAAGGATCGGTGCTGAAATGTGGTGGTAATGTCTGCAACTTAATTTCAAATGGGATTGAGAGGGGGTGGGGGAGAGAATGTCGGTGAAGGATTTTTGAAACATTAAAAATTAAAAAGGGGGAAAAAAGAGAGCGAGAGCGAGAGCGAGAGAGAGAGAGAGAGAGAGAGAGAGAGAGAGAGACACGGGTGCAGAAATTGGAGAAAGGCCGGGATGGTGAAAGGGAACACAGAGCATTTGTGAATTACCAAACGGGCTCTGGGGAGAGAATGGTCTCAGACCCTCCCTCTCCCTTTCATTTCCCTTCTTCTTTGGCACATGCCCCCTGCCCCAGTACAAGCAAAGTCCCCACTTCTGGTTTTGGGCTATGCTGTGAGATACCCTTGGCCAGAGCAGAGCTGAGCAAGTGATTAATGAAGATACAGGTGATTGATGAAGTTAAAAAGCTCCTGTGATAAATCTGGCCCATCCTATCAGAGCTCAATATTTCCAAGCATCACATTGCCCCGTAATATCTTTATTCAAACACATATACCTCTCCCCCCCTACACACACACACAGAAATATGCAAGAACAATCCAGCGTTTCCCTGCAGCTCCCCTCCCTCCTGGCCCAACAGAGATGACAGATTGCACTGATTTCTTTCAAGACAATAATTACGAAACACTTAGGGGTATTTCCAAGTGATTGTACATTTTATTTAAATATTTATCTTTCTCAAATTTGACTAAAAATCTATAAGTAATTAGTTATCAGCCCAGCTACCAGGGTGACAGGCGGTTTCCTTAATTTTCTATGCAGTCGACAGGTTTTAAGTCTGAAATTATTCTAGTCACAGCATACTTCAAAGGTCTAAATGGAAAAAAAAGTTAAATGCTTTAATATCTTTGAGATTTGCAAAGATATTTGAGGATTTGCTGAGGGATTCAGTGTAGGATGAATAAAGTGTTTTGTTAGCAGGGAGACCAACTTGCATCTCCCATTTGAAAGAAAATGTGAAATCCAAATGCACAAAGATTATTTAGATGAGAGAGCGCTGAACCATTGTTGTTACTCCTCTGCAGCCCATGCCTTTGAGTCCTGCTTTAGAGGGAATTTGCTCCCCTCCTGCTGCCAAGGGTAGCCACGTTTGCACAAGCATAAAATACAAACTGGCAAGCCATAATTATAAGGTGTCCAAACTAAATTGAAGCTCAACCCCCCCACCCCCATAACCGCACACCCTCAAGCCTGCACGGTCTGCTCCCTGTGGGGCCTGGGGTTCACCAGTGCAGCATTGCATCACTCACTTGCTGGTGTCCTGGGCTGTGTCACCCTGGCAGACTTTCTTGCTTGGCCTGGCACTAGCCTATCCCACGCGAGTTTTCTCAGTTTTCAGTGGTCTGTCCTCACTCCCATGTCCTTAATGCTGTCTTCTCCCACCCCCGGCACATCTTCTGGGCTTCTCTCTACCTCACTACCTCACAGTTCAACTCCTCAAGGCACAAAGTTCACTTTTCTCCCTGAAACCAGAGGGCACCAAGTCCGGGTCTCCTGCTGCCTGCGCCACTCAGTCAATAGACCAACACAGGAGCTGGGCTATAGGATAAGCGTTTAGTATCAGAGCATCGGTGGCCTGAGAAGGCAGCAGGTTAAAACCTTCAAAAACTGCCTTCACATTCTCAGGCCTGCTTGGGGTATTTAAGGGAAAATCTGGTCTTTCCTCTAACGTCAATATGATGGTTCCTGGGGTCTGCATGGAGCCTTCCCTCTCAGGATGTGATTCTCAGGTGGCGTCAGCAACCCAGGAACAATGACAGGAGTAGCCTGGATAGAATGCTAGACCATTGAAACTGTGATCAATAAACCTAGGGGTGTTAATCATGAGTTTCAGGGTGGAACGGGACATTCCGGATCCTGCTTCTTCCCCAGTGCCCTGTGAGGCCCAGTGCCAGAAGGCCTGGCTCAATGGGAAGGCACAGGAGATCCTGAATGAAGATTTAACTTGTTGACTGAATTCAATTCGGCTCATGGTCTTTGGAAAATACCTTTTGACCAATATCAAAGTGTTTGCTGTCATTTGTCACTGTCTCGTGAAACCAAATCCTGACAAGTGGTTCTGAGTCATTTGGAATATGGTTAACCAACAAGGCGTGGCTTTCTTCAATCTGCCCAAGGATTAAACTTACCTGGGAAAGACAATTTCTCTTACCCAAATACCCAGGGTTACCCTCTTTAGTGTCTATTTTACAAATTTTCTATTCCTATTTACATATCAATTGCCCTCTAGAGGAGGGTTCTGCAAACTTTTTCTGCAAAGGGCCAGATGGTAAATATTTTCAGTGCTGTGGGCCATATGCTCTCTGTCACAACTACTCAGCTCTGCCAATGGGAGCACAAACGTGCCCACAGACCACATGTAAATGAGTGGGTGTGGCTGGAGCACAATAAAATTTGACTTACAAAAACAGGCAGCATGCAGCATAAGTCCCCCACTCCCACCCCTACCTCCCACTTCCACCCCCACCCCTCCACCCCACTGCTGCCATAGTCCCCTCCCCTCCCCTCCGCTCCAGGCTAGCTCCTAACTTTGAGGGCAGGATATGCTATTCATCTGTGGCTCTCCAAGGCTTACTGGAATCCCCGATATGCACTGGGACATGCTCAGTCTATGTCTTTAAAGGAATAACTCAGTAACCAACCCCAGCGAGGCCTGAGCATTCTCTCCTCAGGGTTGCCCAGAGCACTTGGCAAGGGCTGGCACATAGCAGGTCCTCAGGAAATCCCCAGGAGTGAGGGGTGGGCTCTTTAAATGGGAGGAGTCTTCTCAGTGGGCAGTGCCCAGTTGGGTGTGTGCTCCAGGTCAGTGTGGCCAGGGCCTGCTGTTGGCTTTCCCATCAGACTGGTCACTCCCCACACTTGCTTTGCAGCTGGTCCTCAGTGAGGGACAGGAGGGATATGCCCCCCTCTCCTCCATTCCTTCCTGTCCTCACTGTCCCATTCCCCTCCCAAGCCTTGTGAGTGCAGTACGGAAAAGCTCGCCATAACTCTGCTTATGTGAACCTTTCGTAGAACCACTCAGCTCTGCTTTTGGTGCTGGGACCGACTGGGCCCATGCTCATGCAGCAAGCAGGCTGAGGCAGGCCTCCTGAGACTCTAGCATCAGCTGTCTGGTTTGCAACATTGGCTGAGCTATAGCATTTGTTAATTCATTTAACAAATGTTTCTTGAAAACCACATATGTGCTGCCTTACGAAATGCAGCAGAGAGCAGGCACACAAGATCCCTGCTCTCATGGAGCTTGTGTTCTAGTGGGGAGAGATAATCAATAAACAACAAGCACAGTGATAAGTGCTAAGAAAAAAAATAAAGTAAGAAGGAGGATGAAGTGTCAGGGTGGGCTTGAATTTCAAACCAGATGTGAAGGTAAATTTTGAGTCAAGATTTGAAGCAAGCAAGGAAGGTAGTAGACCAGTTGTCTGGGGGAAGACCATTGGAGGGAGATGCAACAGTGGGTGCAAAGGTCCTGGGGCACGGCATACACTGAGGAGGCTGTGGTGAGCATAGAAGTGAAAGGGGAGAGTAGCAAGAGATATGATCAGGGCCCAGATGGTGAGGAAGTCAGGTAAGGACTTGGCTTTTGTTCTGGGGTGGGAGCTCTGGGAGGATTCTGAGCAGGGAGAAACTTGATCTGACTGATACTTTGACAGGGTTACTCTGGATGATACTATGTTGAGAAGAGATGACAGAGGGGTAAGAAGAATTAGGAGGCTACTACAATGATCCGAGTAGAAGATTGGTCCAGGGTGGGCCGTGGCAGAGGTGAGAAGTACTTTAACTCTGGATGTATGATAAAGGTAGGGCAGGTGAGGTAGACAAGATACAGAGTGTGAGAGACAGAAAGTAGTCAAGAATGACTCCAAGATTTTTGGCCTGAGAACTGGAACAATGGAGTTTTTTGACTGAGATGAGAAAGACTGCAGAAGGAGCAGGTTTGGGGGTGAGGGTGAGTGCGATGGAGAATAGCATTTGATTATTTATTCATCCATTCTTCAACTACTGATTGAGCTTGGCAGTGTGCCGAGGTTGGAAGCAGAAGGTGAGTGATGAATGACATGGTCTTTCAACTCATGACCCTAATGGCCCAGGAGGAATAAGGAGCCTTAATCCAATAATCACACAGCAAATGCATAAACATTGGCTGCTGCAAGGTCTACACGGGAAAGAAATGAGGGCTGGGGGGGCATGAGGTAGGAAATCTAACCTAGTCTGGAGAGGGGGATGCTGTTTAGGAGAAATGAAGGTCACGGGTGATATGAAGGATGAGTGAAAGTTAATCTGGTGAAAGGGTTGGTCTGAGAAGAGTGTTTCAGTGAGAAGAGCAGGATGTGCAAAGGCCTTGTGGTCAGAGGAAGTGTGAGGGCAGAGGACGTTTGAGGAAGAGGAGAATGTACATAGCATCTGTAACACAGCAGGGAAGAGAGAACATGCTGGAGAAGATGCAGGAGAGGCTGATGGGGCCAGGTTGAGCAGGGGCTTGTAGGCCACAAGGCTGTCATTTGTCACTATTTTACAAATAATGAGAGGTCATTAAAGTGCCTGACACAGAGGGAGCAGCTGGTCAGACTTGCATTTTGGAAAGATCACTCTGGCTCCAGATCACTCTGGAGAATGGATTGGAGAGGACCGGACTGGAAACGGGAGCTGCAGGAGGAGGTGATTTTGGAATCCAGGAGAGAGATGATGGAAGAGTGGAGAGACGCTGACAGATTGACAAGATATTTAGGCAGTAGCAAAATTAGCAGTACTTTTCCATAGACTGGTGTGGGAGGTGAAGAGAGCAAACAGAAAGGGACTGTGTCTTTTCACTGTGAATATAAACAAATTCTTAGTGAGAAATGGGCACATTTCCAAACATCTGTGTTGCCTGCTACTGGTTCTGGAATAAAATCCCTGGGCCTAAAATTATGTATATCATGCTTGGGATGTTCTGGGTAATCGAAACCATGTCAGAGCCATGGGAAGCCATGGAGCTGGGGAAGGGGTGGGAGGCGTGGACAAGGTATGAAAAGCACAGTAATTAATAGAGACAGTCGTACTGGGTCTGAATCTCAGCACTCCTACCTGCTGACTGTATGACGTTGGTAAGTAGTCACCTAGTCTTAACCTCAGTACCCTTGTCTATAAAATGAGAATAATAGCACTAACTTATGAGGCTCTTGGCCATGATTACATGAGATAGCACTTGCAAAGCGAATACTTAGTATTTGATACATACATACATACATATATACATACGTACATACATAAATGGTAACTTATTATTATTCATAAGTGCTACTGTTTATCAGAGCACTTTAGCACCTTCGTTTATAGTCTACTTGTATCAGCTAGCTAGTGCGATAATAATGCTATATAACAAACTACCCCCAAACTTAAACAATAATCATTTACTCTCCCTCTTGCTTCTGTGGATTAGATGGGGTTCTACTGATCTAAGTTGGGCTCAACAGGGTGGCTCTAAGATGTACTTGGGTCCAGACCTGCTCCACCGGGTTTGAGCATGTCATTCCATTGCAACTGAGGAAGCACAAGAGGGCAAACCCAAATATGAAAGCATATTTCAAGCCTCTGCCTGCATCACGTTCACTAATGTCTCTTTGGAGAAGCAAGTCACATGACCAAACCAAAATTCTAGGAGTGGAGCTATAATCTAGTGGGAGCAAAGCCACATGACAAAGAGTATGGATCTAGGGAAGGTGAAGAATTATGACTAATTACTCAATCTGTCAATCACTCTTCAAATTTTCCCCACTTCTCCATGAAGAATCATTTGGGATCATCAAGGGATAGAAAAATGGCTGCTGAGACCTGAGTCCCTTTTCCACTCCGGTTTCTTTCCTCTCTTTCTTCCAGTTAATCTTTTTTGGGGCTGTGACTTTGTGTTCCTTTGAAGAACTATCAGTCAATCTTCTTTGATTGCAAGCCACAGAAAACAGCTCTGGCCAGTTTTATCAAAAAGGGATTGAATGAAGGGTTATCAGGCAGTTCACAAAAACTGTCTGGCAGCTGGAGAATCAGGCTGGAAGCAGAGCAGATTGCAGGACAGCTCTGGGGGTCTGGGCAGTAGAAGCTGATCGACTCTCTCTTATGGACATGGATGCCGGGGTGATCGAGTGCCATTGGGGTGTCCCATTACTGTGCGTCACAGGTTATAGCTCGCCAAGGCTGCCCACAATGAGGAAAAAGGAAGTCAGGAGGCTATTAGGAAGGGAGAATGGAACAGGATGACCAAAAAACTATCAGTGTCCTCTACTCAGCCAATGGGTGTAGTGAAAAGAGGTCTGCAGTACAGACAGAAGGCCAGATACTATCCCCTGCTCTGCCACTTGCTCAGAATACTGAATCCAAGGTAGATTTGTTCTTTAACAACACCTATATGGCACTGTTCTAAGAACCTGGCAAATATTAACTCAGCAGTCCCTAATCTCAAGGAGTTGCTAGGGAAGGTGATGGCATACCTGACCTCACAGCTTGGTCATGTGGATTACATGAACAACATATGTAAAACACCCAGCACAAATATGGCATGCAGAAAATGCTCAATAAATGTGAGTTGTCTTCTCCCAACCATCTCCCACTTGCATCCTTGCAGAAAGCTCCAGGAGAGAGGAGGATGCCTGAGGTTTGAGGGACTATCCTGAGCTTCTGATAGGACATTAGGGACAGCTCCCCTTCCAATAGCACAAGCTGTCTCCTCTGCCCACCAGGGCCCAAGGGAGGTGTGGGTTATTGTAAGACATGCGAGGGCATCTTCAGAGTGTGCTGATGTGTGACCTCAGAATATCTTGTTACAGCCATCTTTGGTGTTTATAATGGCAGGAAAACTGTGTTCTCATTCTCTAAGCCCTACGTAGTGCTGTGTGTATTCAGTGATGAAGGAAGTGTTCTCCATCTGTGCCGTCCAATATGGTAGCCAGTGACCACATGGGCTGCTGAACACCTGAGATGTGCTAGTTTTACCGAGGACCTGAAGTTATGTTTAATTTTAATCGCTTAAATTTAAATAGCCACTTGTGGCTGGTGGCTAGCAAATGGACAGTGCAGCTCCAGTGTTTGATGTTATGGAACCCCCTAAGGGACACCTGGATTGCGTTGACGGGATCGGGGTGCCTTTAGAGGAGAGTTCTGTCTCACTCTCCATTTTCAGGAGGCAGCTCCAGAGGGCGCCTGCCCTGACATGCCTCAAGCCTTGGCTTCTGCTCCCGCTCTCCCTCCCTGCTCTCCTCACTCCCCAGGATAACCCCCGGGCAGAGAACAAATGCCTCGGGCAGGAATTATCCTGCTTCAATCCTGCAATCAGACTTCTTACAATAAACAGACCCAGAGGTTAATGGAGGTGAGATAAACAGGAGACACTTAGAGAAGAATTAATTAATCTGGGGTTCCAGTTCCCCCAAGTGACTCATCCCTTCAGAGCCACCTGTCTCCTGGTTGGTGTCACAGGTTGCGTTCTGCAAAAGAAGGACAACAAAAATGCTGGATACACCAAGAGTAATATTTAGAACCATAGAACGTCAAAGCTGGAGGGACCCTTCAGGAACATCTAGTTCAACAAACTTATTTCATGGAATAAGTATGGGGGAGACAGAGGTCTCAGGTGGGCACTGGAGGCTGGCTTGAGTCCTGCAGGGCGGGGTGTGGGAAAGAGGTTGTCCCCCCCCCCCAACACATACACCTGTAACTGAGCTGCTAAGGCCAGAGGACAAGTCCCACAGGATCCAAGAGACTGAGCCAGGGTGGATCCAGAGACGTGAGCCCAAAGTGGGTCCTGTGAGCAAGGTGTGGGCAGCAGAGGTGCGAGGCCAGGGGACAGGGAGCTGAGGAGGACTAGGTCATCCACAGAGGTGAGGACCCACATCGCTGACAGTTAGCAGAGCAATCTCCAGAGCTGTCCTGCTGCATTCCGGCTGCAATAACAAAATACCATAGACTGAAGGGCTTCAACAGCAGACATTTACTTCTCATGGTTCTGGAGGCTGAGATGTCCAAGATTAGACACGAGTAGATTTGGTATCTGGTGAAGGCCCAGCTTTTGGCTCATAGACCACAGTCTTCTCTCTGTGGCCTCACATGGTGGAAGGAGGTGAGGGAGCTCCGCGGAGTCTCTTACAAGGGCACTAATCCCATTCATGAGGGCTCCACCCTCATGACCTCGTGACCTCCCATGGCCCCACCCCCAAGTACTATCACCGTGGGGAGCAGGCTTCTACATATGAATTCTGGAGGCCACACATTCAGTCTATGACAAGGACCCACCGCGAGACTTGTCTGGGTTGCTTGGGATCCATTTCTTGAGCACCTGGGTCCATTTTACAAACCCAAGATGGGACACAGCATAAAAAACAGTGACACTTTGCCCCACTAGCCAGTGGCAGTGCCAGAACTCACTCCGTCTTCCATCTACCCCTGCAGGGCTCCCACTTCACCCTATTTGGAAACTGTTTCCCCATCTGGAGCTGTGGTTGACAGCATACGTAATTATAGTCATAGCTGTCATTTATTGAGCTCTTCTTACTAAGGGCCAGGCATAGTGCTAATGGCTTCGCAAGCCGTTATATCTCTTGACTCCCATGACAACCCTCTCAGGTAAACTTTCTTCTACCCATTTTATAGATGAGAAAACAGGCTTAGGAAGACCAAGCACAGCTACCAGGTTACACAGCTGCCAGGTGGCAGAACTGAAATTTGCACTCAAGTCTGTCTGACTTCAAAGCCCTGTAAAGCTTGGGAATGTAGCAGGAGGCTCATGCGTTCTATTTGACAGACTTGAAAATTGAAAGACTGCATGACAACCTGGGGACACAGTGCTGGGTAGTGACTGAGGACAGAAGCTGGGACACTACCTCTGTGCTTCCTCCATTGACCACACTTCCGTTTCCTCATATGCCCAGGTCTGGGACTCCTTTTTCTCTTTTGACCAGCTGACTTCACCCTTTATTTCATTTTGCAGGTGGAGAAGGGTCTCCCTTGCAGCAGCCCAAAGAGCTGCTTGGACAGTGAATATTGATTTGGAAGTCAGGAGCGTGGTCTCATTTCTGAGTCATTTCTGAAGGCAGACCACTTCTTGAGTGGCACCCCCAGCTAAATTACAGTGCCTTGTCCTTTTGGCTGGTTGGCTGTGTGTGAAGGGAAGCGGGACTCCCAGCAGACTGCAGGGAAAGGGTAGGAGCTCCACGCAGCATCCCCGATGAACACTGGGGTCTGCTCCATGCGAAGAGTATTCCCACCTGATTAATAGGCACACACTTTGCCTTGATGGGGGCTGGGCCCAAGGGACAGTTAATCATCGCACCTCTGGCGCTCCTTGAGCTGGAGCTCTCCGGGAAGGGGCTGCTGTGTCTCAGACACTCAGAGGCACCAAGCCGCCAGCCTCCATGCTGACCCCAGCGCCCTGTGAGAACTAGGAGGCCCTACCAGGGGGCTTGTTCCCCACCCCTTCACTGTGTGGTGCTTACCAAGCACTGACCATTCCCTCCACAGATAGCAGCTCAGAGGTCATCCCTGATGTTATCCTCGGCCCTTGGGGTGGGGAGAGGAAGTGGCAGGAGGGCGAATTTGCCTTTGGTGGGGGAATTTCACTGAGGCCAGAAGACTTCACTCCCTTTTCCAAAGGAATGAAAAGAGATAATATTGTCTTTTGTTTGTTTCCGTTTTGTTTTGCTTTATCGCAGTAAAATACACACAACATAAAATTAACCATCAGTGACATTTAGTACATTCACAATGCTGTGCAGCCACGACCTCTAGTTCCAAGGCGTTCTCATCACCCCCAGAGGAAATACCACACACATCAAGCAGTCACTCCCCCTTCCCTCCCACGCCCCCCAGGCCCTGGCCACCACTAATCTGCTTTCTAGCTCTATAAATTTGTCTGTTGTGGACATTTCCTATAAATGGAATGGCACACTCTATGGCCTTTTGTGTCTGGCTTCTTTCACTTAGCATAATGTTTTCAAGGTTCAGGCATGTCAATACTTCATTCCTTTTTTATGGCTGAATACTATTCCAATGTGTGGATAAACTAAATTTTATTATCCACTCAGCTACTTGGGTTGTTTCCACATAATGTTGCTATGAACATTCATGTCTGAGTTTTTATTTGAACACCTGTTTTTAATAAGAGATAATATTGTTTCACATGTTTGAAACAAATTCATTTAGTTCTGTGCTGTCTCAATATGGTAGCCACTAACCACATGTGGATATTTAAATTTAAATTAATTAAAATTAAATATAGTTGACCCTTGAACAACACAGGTTTGAACTGCATGGGTGTAATTACACATGGATTTTTTTCAGTTAAATACAGTCGGTCCTCTGTATCTGTGTGTTTGGCATCTGCAGAGTCAACCAACAGAGGATCAAAAACAATAGTTTTGCATTCCCAACCACAGGGTCCCAACTGCGGATCAGAGTACTATTTTGGATCCACAGTTGGTGGAATCCATAGATGCGAAGGGCTGACTGTAGAGTGAAAAGTTATATATGGATTTTCAACCCTAGGGTATCGGTGTCCATAACCCCTGTAGTGTTCAAGGGTCAGCTGTAAAATGAAAACTTTAGTTCCCCAGTTGCACTGGTCATAGTTGAAGTTCTCAAAGCCACATGTGGCTAGTAGCTGCCATGTTAAACAGTGCAAATACAGGACCTATCCATCAATACAGAAAGTTCTACTGGTCAGCTCCAATCTAAAATGGGTTATCTAAAAATGGGTGAAAGAGGGGCCAACGGTACAAATAAGCAATGATAAAATGAATAAATCATAGAGCTATACTATACAGCATGGTGACTATAGTTAATAATATTGTATTGCATGTTTGAAAGTAGCTAGGAGTAGATCTTGAAAGTTCTCATCACAAGAAGAAAAAACATATATATTATATATATTTATATTATATATAACATATAAATATATATTAAATGAATATAAATATATATATAATATATAATATATGTATATATAATATATACATACATATTTATATTTTATATATAAATATGTATGTATATATTATATGTATTTATATGTATCCATATATATATATATATACATACATATATGTATATATAAATATATATGTATTTGTGTGTATATATATATATATATATTTATCTCTAATGGAAATCCTGCCAGTCCTTCAATGGTCATTCCATCTTCCACAATTTTCCAATAACCCAGGCCTCCCTGATCTCTCCCTTTCTTTCAGTTGCCCTCTGAGTGCAGGGACATTTCCCTGCCACTGCCCTTCCCAGAGAAGGGAGGAGCATTTTCCTTATTTGTCTTTTTTCTCTCTTTACTCCAAGACAGTTGACGCTAGAGCTTTTGCTTTGTCCCCTAACTTGCACACACGATGGAGCACGCGCTCATTCAGCACTCAACATTGCAGCCACTTTGCACCACAACCTGGCTGTTTAACAGCACTCCTCTCAGCCCTGGATGGGGGCTTGGCATTCTTAATGCAACCCAGGGTGCACAGACATCCCAGCCTGCAGATGCCAATGCTGTCCCATCAGCATAGATTTCTCTAAGATTTTTTGCCCCTTCCTATGCTTGCCCACTTCCACCAAAACACCTCCAATAGGGTATTCCATATACATCTGCATATTGGTATCATCTTCAGTTACCACGCAGGGTTCCCTGCCGATATCTGTTTTTGATCCACAGTTGGTTGAATCCGCAGGTGCAAAGCACACAGGTACAAAGGGCTGATGGTGGATACCCATTGCCTTTGCAGGTGCTTGGAGGAGCCCTCTGTCAACAGTGCCCTTTAGAAGAATACCATGTGCACTGAGGGCAGGGATGGCCAGGTGTGGGCAGCACTGATTTAGATAAAGACAAGGGCGATACCCGCCCCAAGCCAGCAGCTTCTCAACATCATGACCATCCTGTAGATGCCCCAAGCCCTAAATCACAAGATGACAAAGACAAATGTCCCACTGGCTGAGGACAAGTCCCCTTCTAAGACAGATCAGGGCAGGGCCAAGGCAGTGTCAGCTATTTCTATCACCAGCCTCTGGGACAGCCAGCAAGGAGTAGCAAATACGAGACTCCAGCAGCAAGACAGGATTAAAAAGTTGGCACTGGGTTCGGCGCTGCCTGCCGACAAAGGAAACATCAGCACTATCCACACAGCACAGGGCTCTTATTTTGTTCATACCCACAGAGGTCCCTTGTTAGTAATGACAAACAGGATATTTTTAAAAGCCTTTAATTGTTTCACATCTTGTCAAGTTGAGGTTTTATTACTAAGAGTTTTAAGTAAGAAAAACCTTCCAGGCTGGATGCTCACTTTGGAAGTTGTGGCCGCTGAGTGAGAGATCTAATTACCCTAGACCGCCAGGCTGTGAGGGAGCCCAGGTCACACAGGGAGGCCGCCTGGAGGCGCTCTGGTTCATCAGTCTGGCTGCGCTCCCAGCAGCCTCCAGCATCAACTGCCAGCTTGTGAATGGGTCAGCGTGAACATCCAATGCAGCGGCGCCTTCCGATGACTGTAACCCCAGCCAATCTCTGACTTTTGTGACGCCACTTGAGATGCCAAGACAGAATTGCCCAGTTGAGTCCTTCCTGAAATCGTGATTCACAAAATAGTGACCAACAAAATGGCTGTGTTCAGCTGCTTAAAAAAACCAACCAACCAAAAACTAACAAAAAAACCACCTTTATATAACTAGAGGTTTTTTCAAGTTCATGAGCTTTATGCACTTGCTAATGAGGGTCTTAAATTTTAAGAGTGAGAAAGCCACTGAGACTCCAAAATGGGGAGTGGCTTGCTCAAGGACACCCTGTTCTTGAATCCAGGCTGCCTGCCCCACATCTGTGAGGTCCTGCTTCTGTCACTCTTTGTCCCCATATGCTGGCCAGCTCATCAGGCAGATGCATTCACCGCTGGACCACAGCTCTCTCTTTGGCCTGTGTCAATTATTTACAGTAGACGTCTTCACTCCAACAACTCTCCCACTGGATGGAAATATCAAGAGGCAGTCCCTCTCAAATCAAACCAGCCATCCCAAACCTGGGGTGTTTCCGATATCTGTGCCTGCCTAGTCCTGGAAGAGCAGGGAGAGAATGCAATGGTTGAGTCAGGGCCAGTGATGTTTCTCTGTGGCCTGAGGGGACAGGGCATAGCTGAGTCACCAGGTCTGCCTCTTCTCAGGAGGGAAGGTGGGGGAACAGCACTGAACCAGCACTGCTTAGTCAAGCAACCATAGGTGGGAAACCAACCAAGAAGTGACTCACCAGCTTCCTGGTGTGGGGCA
Organism: Rhinolophus sinicus; assembly: GCF_036562045.2. Lineage (NCBI taxonomy): Eukaryota > Metazoa > Chordata > Mammalia > Chiroptera > Rhinolophidae > Rhinolophus > Rhinolophus sinicus. The sequence goes on from NC_133751.1 coordinate 119,741,218, forward strand.
GTCTCAGGCACCCCACAAAGGACCCCAAATGGCCTTTTAAGCATCTGGGGGTAGCACTGCCTTCTGGACAAGCAAATACACTCAGGAAAGATTGACAGTCCCCAGGAGGTTTTCATCAAGCCCCTGGCCCTCCCCAGAGATGGGCAGGAAAAGCAGCCTTGTGGATAATGGGAATGAGGGATTGGGCAAGTCTGGGAAAAGAAAAGAAAGATAGTGGCCCTGTGAAACTTTTCACGGAAAACCACCCCACCCCCTCCCCAGGAAACCGCCAGGCCTGGCTGCTGTGGTCTTGGACCAGCCCTCACTAGGCCTGGAGAATCCAAGCAATTCACTCCCTTCTTGGAATCCCATTTTTCTCATTTATACAACAGAGACTGAACCAGGGATGAATGATATCATTGATTTTAAGCTTTTTTCAGTCAAGGAATTCTTTATTCAAATGGAGTCTTACAAAGAACAAATCAAAAATTGTATGAAGAATCAAGCTGCTCTGGTTAAAGGCGGTGATGGTGTTGGCAGCTGAGATGTGCTCAGAGCTCAACCACCGGCCCCAGCCCCATCCCGACGTCTGGTCCCTGAGATTTCCCAGCTCTGTGCGTCTATGGTTTTAAAATTGTATTTGCTTTGTTACCATTTTTCTGGAGGAAATTTTGGAGTTAGTCAAACCTCGGGTTTAAATCTCTGTTCTTTCTTTTTAGTGCTTTGTAATTTGGAGCAAGTAACATGCTTAGTGTACCCTTGGTTTCTTCATCTGTAAAGTGGATCTAATGTTACTTACTCTCTGGGGTCCTTAGCAGATTAAAGTGCTGCCGGCATAGGATCTGGCATACAGTAGGTGCCCTCATGTTCGTCCTTTCTTCCCTTTGTACAGGCTGATTTTGTATCCCATCTGCCATAACCCATCAGATCCTCTCCAGACTCTGTTCTGCACGATTGTGGGCCGGGCACTGTGCTGGGTAGTTGGTAGTGCGGGGTTAAAGCTAAATAAGACAGGTTCAGTGACTTCATGGAACTCACAGACAAGAAACTGTTAATTCTCACACAAATGGCTTAAACAAATGCATATGTTCAAATCTAGATGCAGAATGTCATACTTATGTTGATTAATGTTCACTTTATAGCTTTGGGCTAAATCTTCTGGCTTGTTTTGAATCTTATTTCTGTCTTCAAACATAATAGTTATCTCATATTTCTTTATCTGCAGGTGCAATCAACATAGTTGCCATATCTTTCCTATATCATGACCAAGATGGTGGAAAGAACTAGGCGAAGAGCAGAATTCCAGGTCTTTCCACCAAATTGGTTCCAATATATTAATCACCCCTGTGGTTGTTCTGCCAGTTCATCTCTCCTCCCATGCACACTCCTCTACCTTTTTTATATAATGCTTTGTAATAAATTTATTTTTATGTTTACACTCTCATAATTTTACATGCATGCATAAATATAACTGTTTCATACACATTTTTAGAGCAGTCCTTACTTTGCTTAGTTCCTCTCTCTCCTCTCCAATCTTCTACTCACAACACCCTCAAGCTCCCACCCTTCAATGGATAACCTAGGTTAGTAATATGTGTTGTGTGTCCTTCTATATTTTCTTTTTTCATATATACACTACATACACACTATTGACTTTTTTGTCAGTGTTTTAGATTGATGGGTTATATCATACACACTTTTCTTTATCTTACTTTTCTGACTAAATAATAACTCGTGAAAAATCACTCCTGGTCAATTGTTGTAGCTCCAACGCACCCTGTTAAACGGTTGTGTAGCAGGCTATCATATAAAAAAAAAGTGCCATGATTTATTCAACTATTCCTAATTGATAGACATTTACTTTTATTCTGTACAAGCAATAAATATTCTTGCAAGTATTGTACTAGTGCTTTCATTTCCGTGGGATTAATTCTAAGAAGTGAGATTGCTCTTAATTCTAATAGATGTTGCCAGATCACTTTCCAAAATAACCATGATAAGTCAGATTTCCACATCCAAGCCAGCAGGTATTCCCAGTCTTTTAATTTTTGCATACCTCATAGCTATAAAGTGACAGCTCATTGTTACTTTAATTTACATTTCCCTGACTACTTCAGAAGTTAAATATATTTAATGTTCACTGATCATTTAAATCTGCTGTTCTGTGCATTGTCTTAATTTCTTTACCTACTTTTCTATCAGTTGTTTGTCCGACTCTTGTCAATTTGTATGAACACTTTGTATATTATAGATTTAACCCTGCCTATTTACTGCACTGCATATAGTTCCCCAGATCTTTTGTGTGTGTGTCAACTGAATTTTTGGTATCTTTTGTCATACGTATGAGGTCAGACAGTTAAGTTTGCGAACTCATCCTAGAAAAAGTGCTACACACCTCATTGCTGAATATCACTATGGTCACCTTCAAAGTTCTCCCCCTTGGGAAGCTATGCACTGATGCCAGTGCCTAGTCCACCCTTAAAGCAATTTTGGAACTCTTTTTCTGGAATGGCCATCAGAGTTGTCATGGTATTACCCTTGATGTCCTAAATGTCATCAAAATATCTTCCTTTCAATATGTCATTTATCTTTAGGTAACGAAAGTCATTCAGGGCCAGATCAGGTGAGTGGGGGTGTTCCAATACAGTTATTTGTTTACTGGCTTAAAAACTCCCTCACAGACAGTGCCGTGTCAGCTGGTGCATTGTCGTCCCGCAGGAGCCATGAATTATTGGCGAAAAGTTCAGGTCGTCTAACTTTTTCATGCAGCCTTTTCAGCACTTCCAAATAGTAAACTTGGTTAACTGTTTGTCCAATTGGTACAAATTCATAATGAATAATTCTTCTGATACCAAAAAAGGTTAGCAACATCATTGCAACAAGTTCGCGAACTTCACTGTCAGACCTCATAAGTTCTATTCTAGAATATTTTATCTAACATTGGAATCATCTGGTCTTTAAATATGAGCTAAAACCCAGCTATAATCCCTTAGTGTCCTGTTATTTACTAAATGGTAGCTCTCTAATCACTTTCCTTATTCTTCTGTGATAATTGCTGTTCAAGTGTTCTCCTTTCTCTGGTGTCAATTTTGGTAGTAATTTGTTTTTGCTAGGAAATCATCCATTTCTTCTAAATTTTAAAATTATTGCCAAAACGCTGTAAATATTAATTTCTTATAAGGATTTTATTTATGCTATATTTGTGTTTTTGTTTTATTTCACATTACAAATCTTTCATTTTTCTTTAATCAAGCTTGTGAGGATATATTTCATGTTATTGTTCTTTTCAAAGTATCTAATTTTAGATTTATTTTTTCTTTCTTTTATTTGAAATGTTTTCCTATTTCTTCAATTTCAATTTTTGTTTTTATGAGTTTCTTATTCCTAGATTTTTAAAAATTTGTTTTGTTTCTGTATTTTTAGTTCTTGACTTCTGAACTGTCCTAATTTTAATTTTACATAATAAAGACATTTAAGACTGTTAAGATATTAGTATGGCATTTTTGACCCATAGGTTATGTATAAAGTATTCTTTTCATTGACTTCTACAGAATTTGTAATGTCCCCCCTCTTTTCTTCCTCAATGTAAACACCACTATCTGCATAAATCTTTCTCCAACTGTTGTAGGTGCCCCTTCTATGTACCTTTACAGCACCTCGAATCACCTTTATCTCAATGATTCATAATTGCTTACTTGTTCCTTATGATATTAAAAGCTCTGTGAGTCTAGACAACATAATTGTTTTCTTGGCATTAGATATACTTTCCAACACATAGTAGATGCTTCATAAATATCTGTTGAATTAATTATAGTTAACATTTATAGAGTACTTTCTGCATATCTGGCATTGTACTAAGGTCTTCACATATCTTATCTTATATAATGATTACATGTGCATGTATAGTTATTAACGATTTCATAGATGAAGAAACTGAGGATGGAAGAGGTCAATCAAGTTCATTCACACGTCTAGCCAATATTAGAACTGGAATACGAAGCCAGGAAGTCAGTCTCTATGGTTATAATATCCCTTCTGATTTCTTTCTCAATCCTAAGGTTTTCTAAGATTGTATATTTTAATTTTGAAGTGATTAAGATTTTGGTCATCTTTTTATTATATATTTCTTCTAGTTCTATTGGGATATGATCAGAGAATGTGGCTTCTATTTTGTGTCTATATGATCTCTACTTTTTAGAATATTCAAAGCATTTCTTTTGGGGAAAGAACATAATCAATATTTTATGTAGTTTGTGAAGATAGATAATGTATATTCTTTATTCATAGTAATTACAGATTTTATATGTAGTCAAGATTATTGATTTTAAAAATATGTACATGTCCATATTGAGTGTAAGTTATTAGATATGAAATATTCTGATAGAATTATATTGAAATCATTCTGTATAATTTTAAAAATCGAGTTTTTCTTACATTTCTAATAACTTTAGCTTTCTATGTTTAGCTAATACATTATTTAGTGGATATAGTTTATAAAACATTTTCTTCATAAATTACAGCACTTGTATTATGCAAAGTCCCTTTTTTGTTCTGTTTAGTGTTGACCTTGAATTTTACTTCATCTAACAATAAATATTGTCATTCTTGCTTTTATTTGTTTGCATTTCCCTGGTATTCCTCTTCTCATCCCTTTATTTTGAATCTTTCATTATTAATTTCTTTTAATTGTATTTACGTAAGCAGTGTATAAATGTTTTTGGTTTTAAACCCTCTCCGACAAGCTCTGTCTTCTAATGAGATAATTCAGTTTGTTCACATATGATATAATAACTTACATATGCCTTTGTTTTTCCCCTCAGATTGTTTTATATTTATGATTTATCTTACATTGCTTTTTTTGCTTTTTCTTTATTTTCACTGATTTGATCAAATTGTTACTCATCTTATTTTTCCCTTGTTAATTTGCATGTCCTAACAGAACTGTTGCATTCTATTAATGTTTTCCTTCACTTTCTTATACTCATAATCATAAACTTATTTTTCTATTTTTTTTATTTGAAGCAAGGTACCAACTATTTCACCAAGCAAGACATTCTATTTTCACACTGTCTCCCCTATTCTTACCCTATAAGATAAAAATAGTAGAATACCTTCACTTTTTCCTCCCCTATTTTCCTTCTCTTTCATTCCTTCTCCCTCCCAATCCTGGAAGAGACATTTGGAGTATCTCTCACTTCCCCCAACCCACTGCCCCTACTAACCTAGTGTTGCTGAAATAGTTTAGTGCTTTTAGTTCTAGACTGTTATTAAAATTTGCCCGGAAATGTCTCCCTTCAGTTTCCAGATTCTGTATTTAAAATTTATATTTCACATTTCCATAGAATCCATTATTCTCCATTCAGAAATTTTCTCCTATTATACCTTTATTATCTTTTTGCTATATAATCCCTTTTTTTCTTCTAGAACCTCAGTATTTGCATGTTAGGTTTCCTGGTTCCATCTTCCAACTTTCTTGTTTTCCTTCACAATTTCAATCTGTTTTTATTTTTGCTGTGTGCATTGCATGTATAATATTATTTTCATTAGACTTTCTAGGCCACTAATTCAGATCTCAGCATTAGGCATCTTTTCCTTTTCTTCATCTGCCATATTGTTTACTTGGAAAATACACATTACAGCTTCAGAAAGTCTTTTTGTGTGTGTTTGTTGCTCTTGATTATCAACAAATGCTCTGTTTTCTGTTTGGCCTGAGAGATAAGGAATTTGAAAGCCGACATAGCCACGATACGAGAGGTTAAAATACTTACAGGAGAACAACTTTTGGGAAATAATTTAAAAATCTAGAAGAAATGGCTCATTTCCTAACAAACGAGTTTTCAAAATGACCCCAGAGAAGTGGAAAACTTGAAAAGACCAATTATCATTGAAGAGAGAGAAAGTGATTAGAGATATACCATTTAGTAAATAACCAGAGCCCAGTGAGATTATAGATGGGTTTTATCTAACATTTAAGGATCAAGAGAGAAGCTCTCCTTGGCTAGGTATGCATTCTGTCTCATAGGTCATCTGTCTCTGGGCCCCTTGAATAGTTTCACAGGTGGGGTTCCCCAGGAAGGAACTGAGATGGAGAGTAGCCTGCAGGTTTATTAGGGATTCTTCCTGGGTTCATCTCTAGAGGGGAGGGAAGGAAGCAGGACTGGGAAGAGGAAGAAGCTGGGCTGTGATGGGCAGTCTCCACAAAGCCTGACTAGGAAGAGCTCTGCAGCTGTTGTGGCCCTGCCGCGTTGTCCAGAGCAAGGTGAGGAGGCTGGGCTTTTATATCCCTACCAACCAGGTATTTGATACTGTCTGCCCTGGAAAGTGGGCATGACATTGTATATGCCAAGGCAATTCCCAAAGAGGCCTGGCTGGCAGTTGAGTGCTGTCTGCCTATAGGCCTCTCAGAGGCTCAGGGAGGGAGTAAGGGAGTAAGTCCTTCATTCCTGCAGGAAATCCAGGCGGCACATTACAGCATCCACTACAGATGGGCCATTGTTTTTCCTTGTGGACCCCCTAAGTTTCTGGCTTGTTATTGGAATATTACAAGAGGCAGCTCTTCCAAAATTGGAGGATGGTGGAGAAGGCCCCTCCTTGAGGGCTATTGCTTCAGCAGCAAGTAGGGTGACCATCTCTTAGAAGTGTTGGCAGACTTCTCCCCAACCTCTCCTTTTTTCCCAGCCACCAGAGCACAGAGGACTCAGTTCACTTATTCAGCTACCCCTTGACCAGGCACATGGGAGCAGGGAAAGGTGGCACGCCCCCTGGGGTGGACAGATCTCTGCAGGCAAGCTCCTTCTGGAACCTGCTGCTTTGGCACTCTGCCATCCCTGCTGTGCTTCATCCTGGAGGAGAAAGTCCGTCCTCGTTTCCTTGACCATGACCACGGTACCCAGGGCTTTACACAGACCACCCACCGGCCCCAACAGCTATATGACTTGGGGGAGTCAAATTGATCTGAGCTGATAGTGGAGAGGAAGGGAGCTGTGGAGAGTCTGCCTTCTCCTCTCAATCCCTTCCTCCCCACTTTCTCACCTTGTCCACGAAAACCATGTAAAATATTTTGTTAGTTGAATAGCTGAAACCGACATGTTAACTCAGCAGCCAGTGGACCCAGTGAGAACTGGGCTGGAGACAGAAAGAGACAAACCCATTCCATTTGGAGGTGAGGGAAAATTGTAATCAGTCACCAAACAGGTGCTTAAATGTCAGTGCCATCCCTGGCCTCGGATCTATGTGGAACTCTGAAAGGAACAATGAGCAGACTCCTGGAGACAGCATTCTCTATATATACTTCCATCTGAAGAGATCAATGTTATGTATTTAAGTAAAGCCTTATGTCTTATCTATGAATGTGAGCAGATGAAAATGTTTACTCAGCCTGATTCCCTGGTTGCACATCTCTTTGTGAATTCAGGTCCTTTGAAATGCAAACACATTCATGAGGCTGAGATGCGGAGGCTCTTTGTTAAGGCAGAAGAGGCTGTTGAAAAAAATAACTTACAACCCGTACATATGCTCGGAAATAGACGTGGTAATTGACATGTCTACCGTGGAGGAGCAAGACGTTGATGACCCTTGGAAGGGCTGCTCCAGCTCACACCACGGGGCAAGGATTAAACGCCCCAGCAGTTCGCACTGGATGGAAGGAGGAAGAAACTGGAGAAGAGAAGCGGGGAAGGGAGGGCCGTGGGGTGCGCAGGGAGCTCTGTCTGAGCGCGGATGTTGGAAGGAGACACACAAAAGGCAGACTCAGAGCCAAGGACAAATGCGAAAGTATGCTCTGGGGCGGCAAGAGTGGTGTCAGGGAAGCTGCAGCATTGAATGAGCTGAGGTGTGGAAGAAAAAAGTCAAGGACAAGAGAAAATTAATTCTGTATTCATTTTGTTTGGAGCCAGGAAAATACAAATTTGGTTGCTGTTTGGGAGCCGCTGGGGTTCTGTGCCGCAGGTGAGCCCGTGTGTAACAGGCTGCGCTGTTCACTGGGCACAGAAATAAGCACAAGCACCCACAACACTTGCACTTTTTTCCTCAGGAGGGGTTTGCACACAACTAGGAAGGATGAAGGGCTTGGTATGGGAGGGGAAGCCCAGGAAAAGTCAAGAGATGAAACAGATATTCCCAGCTGTGAGGGAGGCAGAGACAGGGAGAGGAGGGCAACTGCTGAGCCCACTGGATTCCAGCCCTGCTGGGAGCCACTGGGCATTTCTCTCATCCAAGTCCTGCACTCACACAAATTGTGTTTCAAATATCAAAAGAACTGGATGCTATGACCTCAAAGAACCCACTGTCTGCAATCTCTCTAGATTCAGACAGGACAAGAGAGGGAAGGGTATGCTCACACAAACAGAGGTAGTGCTGGGGTTCAAAACTGAAAAACAAAACAAAGTCGATTTCCAAATAGGAAATTAAAGGCCATTGACCTTAGTGTTAATTCCTGGGAAAACCTCCAAGTTCAATTGTTGAACAGTTGTTTGTAAGTACTTATGGAACAAAGCAGTCGGGACAGTGAGGGCTTATGAAGAAAAATATGCCAAATGCAGGCGATTTTGTTTTTATAGGGAGAACATGGTTGTCTGGGGGTCCAAACTTCAAGAAAGCACTTCTCAGTTTCTCAGGTAGTCTAATCCACAAGACAGAAGCATGTGGGCACATGCCATGTTTCCCCGAAAATAAGACCTAGCCAGACCATCAGCTCTAATGCATTTTTTTGAGCAAAAATTAATATAAGATCCTGTCTTATTTTAATATGAGACTGGGTATTATATAAGACGGTATAATATAATATAATACTGGGTCTAATGTTAATTTTTGCTCCAAAAGATGCATTAGAGCTGATGGTCCGGCTAGGTCTTATTTTCAGGGAAACACGGTAGCAGTAGGAGGATTTGTAGGGGTTGGAGAAGTGCCCCCAAAGAGTGCTGGTGCGTGCAAGGGTCTCCTGCCGTCAGCCACAAGGATGTGTTTCTAGCCATCCTCTGCTTTACTGAAAAGGGAGACAGGGAAGCACAGTGGGAAACGCAATTTTTGACTTGAATGAAGTTTTTGTACTTAAATCTTAACCCATTCACTTAGCACGTGTATGACCAAAAAACTTGCTTTATTTCTGTGAGCCTTAGTTTCCCCATCTGTAAAATGGAAGATAATTCTAATTCTACCCCTACTTACAAAATTATACCTATACATACACACACAAACACATACGTGTGTATCTGTGTATACTTGTGTGTACATACATATATACATAATGTGTATGTTAGATACAGAGGGTGTCCCCAAAAATATATACAGATTTTAAGAAAGGGAAAAACTGTTGAAATTGTAATACTCATTATATACCAATAACAAAAGATGAATACAAGTCATGTTTGACTTCTGCAATTAAAAGAGGTGCTCAAAGTGGTTACCGTCAGCATCTAGACACTTCTTTTATTTTTTTAAATGTCAGCATTTTTTTAAAATTGGGGACTATTGGGGAACAGTGTGTTTTTCCAGGGTCCATCAGTTCCAAGTCATTGTCCTTCAGTCTAGTTGTAGAGGGTGCAGCTCAGCTCCAAGTCTGGTCACTGTTTTCAATCTTTAGTTGCAGAAGTTGAACCGGCAACCTTGTTGTTGAGAGCTCACGCTCTAACCAGCTGAGCCATCTGGCTGCCCCGGCAGCTCAACCGCAGCTCATTGTCTTCAATCTAGTTGTGGAGAGCACAGCTCACTGGCCCATGTGGGAATCGAACTGGCAACCCTGTTGTCAAGAACTCACACTCTAACCAACTGAGCCATCTGGCTGCCCCAGACACTTCTGATTATGGAGAACTACTGCTTGAGCACTGTTGATCAAAGTGTTTCACTCCTGCATAACTGGCACATTTTTTTGGCACCTCCCCCCCTTATATATCACATATGCTTGGCACGGGTGTGCAGTGTTGTGCATACTGAACCAGTGATGACTGGGTGGCAGTTGTTTATCTAAGTGCACTGTCACCTCTTCCTCCAGGGGGCAGGGGCAGGAGCTATGTCCTCGGAAGGCAGGTTTGGGTGGCCCTCAGGGCACGAATATATGAGAACATCAAGGACTTTATGAAAGGGGAAATTTTAAGGTTGGAGTAAGTCTAAAAGCAAATAATAAATCCTGGGCAGATTTGCTAAATGAGAATGGATTGCAGCACTCTGGCCAGAGGGAAATTGAGGAGTTAGCGCAGCCATGACAGCCCTCCCAGAGTTATAGGGCGCACCAGAGAGTCTAACCAATGCCCTGTAGCCGGAAGAGTAATTCACCAGGCTGGGTGATACGTCTGAAGAGAAGCCCTGCTACAGACCAAGCGGTTTTTTCTTCCCAATTAAAAAGCAATTTACATCCCTAAATCACAAGCCGCTGAGTTCTCCCCACACCACTATGCAAATCTCATTCTATAGGCAGATAAATTGAGACAGCAATAAAAAAAAAAAATCACTGCTCCGTACATTGAAACCTCTTCTGCTCGCCGCTCAGGACAGAGCAGAACGCACGCCCACCTGCACCCACATGGCTTGCAGAGCCCAGCTGTATCTGCCCGTTTACTCAGTCCTTCACTGTGAGCATCTGCTGAGTGTGGGACAAAGTGCGCCAACCCCCCCCCTCCCTGCCCACCACCTGAACTGCCAGCTCCGTACAGAAAGCAGAGAGTTAATCAAGCCCCAGGCGTCCAGCTGGATCCCAAGGAAGAACTGTGTTATATTGAAATGAAGGCAATCCATAGCTGTTGAGCGTCTACTATGCATTATGGGCTCTCGAGTGGCAATCCTCATGAAGAAAGCCCAGTTGGTACCGTTATCGCCATCTTACCAATGAGGACGCCGAGGATCAGTGAGGTGAGAATTCTTCCAGGTTCAAGGGACAGAAACCCAAAGGAACGGGGGTTCAGAGGAAGGATAGTTGGGGGGTAGTCACAGAAAGGCAGAAGAGCTGCGTGGGCCCTGGAGGCTTGGACCCCAGAGCCTGGACAGACGGAAGTGGGTTCCTCAGACACACCTTGCTCTCGTCCCTCCCCTTCTGGCTTTTCCACTCCTGCATACTTTCCTACCCTCCACCTCACTGCTCTGGCTCTGTTTCATTCAAGCTGGATTATGTGTCCACCCTCTGGACCTCCAATGGCGGTACCATAACTGGCAAGCCGGTGGTGCAACTGGAGTGAGGAAGAGGGTGTGTGCATAAGTGTGTGTGCATATGTGTGTGCACATGTGTGTGGGGTGGTTGTGGGGACAGAGCCTCAGAGAGCAGTTTCCAGGCTCTCGGCCTCACATAGAAAGGTGCTGGCTCAGGTAGTAAATGACCATCAACTGTGATTGCATGGCCATCAGCTGTGGCTAGTTGGCTGTCAGCTGTAACCAGTGAGCCATTGGCCACTAATATAACTGCCATGGCTACGCTAACAGCAAATGGGGACTAGCAAGAAGATGGTGGCTGGCAAGGGCGGACTGCAGTTAGTATGGCGGAGTGCGGGTTGCAGATTGCACAGAAGTGGACAGCAGGTTGCGGACAGTGTGGCTCCTGCTTCCTGTGTCTCCAGCCCAGCCACCAGCGAGAGTATAGTGGTATGACTCCCCTACCTATGGCTCCGTGGGTGTTCCTTTTTGGCCTCACCATGTCCTGAGTTCTTGTGTGGGGAGCGGGACCAGAGACCCCGCGTGATACCCTGCACGACAGTGGTATTGTTAGAAGACAGGAGAGCTAGGCTGACAAAAGCCACCAACATCACTGCATGTGTCTAAGTTACCTGCAGCCTGTGGGAAAGACCCTGCACCTCATGTAGCAAAAAGGGGCAAAGGGGTCCACATGGACCACTGGGATTTGGGATGGACTAGTGTGGTATTTTGATGTGTGGTCCAGGGACTGCCAGTGTTGGAATAGCTGGGGATGCTTGCTAAAATGGAGGTTCAAGGCCTGACCTCAGCCTTAGAGAAGAACATGCCTGGGAGGGTCCTAGGGATCTGCCTGTTTAACAAGTCTCAGTAGGGACAGGGGAATAACAACAGTTCAAGCACAAAGGGGCTGAGATACATTTCACCCACATCTTTCTTATCACTCTTATGTGGAACAGAGTCCTGTGGCTTTCAAACCAGGACATTCATTCATTCATTCTCTACCTGCTGACCACCTACGATGTGCCAGACACTGTGCTGGGTGCCACAAGATAAATGAGATATGATTCTCAACTTCCAGGAGTCAACAGAGGGCAGAATGACATGTGCTGATTTTTTTAATCTTCCCAGAGAACCTCATCACATATTATTCACAGATTAAACTCTCAGTCCTGGAGAATACATGAAGTTTGGAGGACCACTAAGCTTTTGTTTACTACCCATAAAACACAAGCACACTGTAAAGAATTGAAGGAACCTAGAAAATTGTGGAGAAGACTGGCACGCTGTAGAAATATGCATAGGGCGACTTGGTTGAAGTTACTGTCTTGATTGCATGAGCGTTTAGAACCCGGCTGAGGCCAGCCAGATGCGGCTGGGAAAGGGCTGACCAGCTGCTGAGTCTGTCGGGGGCCACAGAGAAGCACCCATCACAGATCTTACGTTGGGGCTCTGGTCTATATTATCAACAAAACCCATCTACTAGGTGCTCAATTGCCTGTTAAACAGGACGTTTTATCCCTGTCCCTCTTTTTCACTTGCAACCATCATGAAATAAAAGAGAGGGCTTTGAAAACCAACATGTTTCATCACCGACTTTGTCTATGAGAAGCTGGGGAGGAGCAGGAGGACAGTTGTTTCCCACCAGAGCAGGTACGAGTCCCCTGGGGGTGGGACACAGTGCCTTCCTGTTCAGCTCTGCACACAGTGCCCACCCTGTAGCGGGCACTTCAGAAATGCTGGCTGAGGGGCATGGCTGGCAGCCCTGACGGCTGGTCCCTGATGGGGCAGCCAACGACGCAGCCTGGAAACAGGGCCATTCCACCCCATCATGGGTGCTCTGGTGCACCCAGCACTGTGTGTCCCATCTGTCTTCCTGTTACCCAGGTTCTCCCTGAGCTGCAGGAATCCCCTGAGTCCTGGGTAAGAAGCATAATGAATCCTCAGCTGTGGCCTCACCTTGGGTGGAACATCTCCTCTGGGGCATCCTAGCTTCCTGCCTGCTTCAGGGCCTTTCACTTTGCATCCCAGCCTCTCAGGTTCTCCCTGGTGGGAGTTGATTCTCAGTAACTATCCAGGACCTAGTGCCCTGCCCTGGCCAGTCCTCTCCCACATAAGCACACAGCCCCTCAAGCAACCTGGAAGGTGCAGCCCAGCTCCAGGCTGCATCCAGGATCTTATGCCTTCCCTCTGTGGCCTGAGGAGCAGCCTGCACATCTGCCACCAACCAGATACCACCCATCCACCTGAGCCCTGTTTTATGCCAGGGCTTGTAGTTTCCAGAGAACGAGAAGACAGAGGTCCTTCTTGTGGAGTTTGGAATCTCTTAGGGAGACAAAGTCTAGACACAATCGAGCCACCGGAAGGCTGAGCAGAGCAGTTTGGACTATAGGTGGGCCCTCAGCTGGAGCACCCGGTCAGGGAGGACTCGTGGGAGGACTCGTGGGGGGGCTGGGTGAGAGCAGGTGCTACTAGATGAGGAAATTCCACAGGGATATGAGAGGTGGTAATGCAGCTTGAAGAAGGGGCATTTGCAGGCTCAGGGAAGCCTGGTGACATGTCTCACGTCATGGCTTACATCTCATCCTCAGACTGTGTATGGCCCCTGGTACTATAGGTGCTGGTTCCCACCCCCAAGCCTTCCCACATTTGTTTCCCCCTGTCCTAATCCCCTTTCTTCCTGGAATTCCTTCAGAACCCAGCACAGCAGCCTTCTCTTCGAAGCCCACAGACCAGGAGAGCAAATCACCCCTTCCTGTACCACCTGACTCCTTTCACCTCGGCCATTTACTCTTGAATTGCATGGTCTCTCCTTCCCTGGACTGGGCCCTCCCCTAGGATAGGCAGGCAATGTCTTACCTTGCTCATCTCTGACCCCTGGGCCCAGTACAAGGCCTGGCAGACAGGTGTGCAACAAATGCTGGTTGGATCAAACTGAGCTGTTGGATCAAACACTCTGCCCAACAGCCTGTCCCTGCAGCGCACGTGCCCATTCTGTCCCACTGCTGGTCCTCTGCCCCACCACCCACATCTCTCCTCCTCCCCACCAGCTGTCCTCGGACCCTGCCTGCTGGGACACACGGGACAAATGGGACACACCGAGCTTCAGAGTGGAGCCTGACTCTGCCACCTCACACAGTGACACCTGGGCCACTTTCTTCAGCTCTCAGTCCTCAGGTTCCCCTGTGTCAGTCGGTCACAGTGAGATTTCCTTGCAGAGGTGCTATGACACTTATGTAGCCAGCACCTGGCACCTTGGAGGCCCTCCACAAGCATCCATTTCTCTCCCCAATGCCTGACTCCCTTCACTGGCTTTGTCCTGCTCCTGCAGTCGCCACCCACCTCCTTCCAGCCTGTCTTCTCATCACTGACACCTCTCTGCGGCCCAGGTGAGCCTTCCAGGGCATGGCTGGCATGGCTCAGACTGGCGCAGCTTTCTTAGCAGGACACTTTGGCACATTTGGTTAACAGTAGACAACAGAACCCCAGAAGTGGGAGACTGAAATGTGCAAAGAAGACTAAAACCTGCAAGACTGGGAATGAAGGCTCAGAGAGCTGCACCCCCAAAGAGGAAAACACAAGCTCAGCAAGCCTCCACCATTTCACTATCCTTAGGGGTGTTTCTTGTGGCTGGAGGAAAAGGATCTGCCCAGTTACAGACGCCCTAGTCCCACTGAGACCCAACAGAGACTAAGGACAGGGGATCGTGACAGTGGCCACACAGGCTCTGGGTTAGTCCTGCTTTGGTCGCAAGCTGTGTGACTTCAGGCAAGTTAGTCTACCTCTCTGAACCTCAGACCCCCCCTAAGTAGAACATAAAGGTGGTGTTAGAATCGTTCTCAAAGAAGCTGATGTGAAGATGAAATGAAATAATGCTAACACCATGCTTTGCACAGTGCAGGGGACATGGGAAGCATGAAATGAATTATATAAATTAGTAAATATGTATATTTTCACAGCTTGACCAAGCCCAAAGAATAGAACTATCCTTCAGGTGTAAGGGGCCCCAGGAAAATATTTGATTAAAAATGTGTTAATAAAATTCATGTGGAGTGTAATGATTTATGGATGAAGAGTGAGGATAATGGGCAGAGAAGAGAAACTTAATTGTTGTTTATTGTCCTATCAAAGCTTACGAAGATTCTTCAGAGTGACCTGTCCCTCCCTGTTCAGGTCCAGGAACCATCTTTTGTATTCTTTATTGTCAAATGCACATTCCTGGCTAATTTCCTATTTCCCACTGCAAGGCAAAGGTGGCGACATCATTTGAGCTCCCAATGCCGCGGCGCTTCGGAACCTGTATATATTGTAGCCACATAAATCTTTTGGCCTCTGCAGGTCCCTGGTGCTCTTTGTTTAATGCTGTTTACATCATTTCTCATGAAGCTGTATCAGCCCATGAACACTGACTTCAGGCTGTTATTGTGTTTGTTGCTGATGGTTGCATGGGCAGCACTTGCCCAAAGACTGCAGGGAGACGGGAACAGTAATTCATGTTGTGGTCGTGTTAAATTTGGAACTTGGAATTTTGTGGCATAAACGTAAAACAACACATCTTCCACCCACATCATGTCTTGAACTCGTTAGCTTGTCATTACTGCCTCCCCAGAATGTGATCTCTCACTGTGGCCCGGCCCCTGCCTTCCACACACCACCACCGGCATGGAGGACGGGCGACAGGGTGTGGCGGTCCTGGGCATTGTCACGAGGAGTGCCCGTCCCCTTTCTGGTGCCCCTTAAGGTGGGCCAGGGGAGCGTGGTGTCACCACAGCCACCAGCCGTAGGAGACCCCATCACTTAGAAAGATCCATTGGCATTTCTCCAAGCCCAGGAGGAGAGAGGCATGGCCACCCCAGAAGCTGCCTGACTTGGAGCCTGGGGAGGAGGTGTGGGCACCATCCTAGGTGCCGGTGGTGGGAGGCACATGGGTTGAAGGTGGCCTGCCACCACTCCCACTCAGCCCACCACCACCACTCAGGTGCTATGGACCTGAGGAGGCACAGTGATTGAAACACACTGACCAAGAACCAGCACATGTGCCCACCGGGTGGCTCAAGCCCAAAGGGTCTGTGGTGGACAGCTCAGAGCCCCAAATTTATACTCTGTCTGGCATGAATGACAGTTACGCCAAATCAGCATGTCAGCACCATTCTAGGGGTCCAGGCTTGTGCCATCTAATGAAAGAAATTGCACGCCAGCCACAGTTGCAATCATACCTCAGATCGCCCTCCTGGAAGCATGGCCTGGTCCTGTGGCCTGGGACAATCCTCTAGGCATGAGTCCTGAGGCTCCTTCCATCGTCTTGTAGGTCCCATGCATGGAGTAGAGGGTCTGAGCATACCTGGCAGGGGAGACCCAGGACCAGAGGCCCATGCTGAACTAGGCCTGGACTGGGGTAGCCCACACAGAGCCTCCGCCAACATTGGAAGGTCTCAGGTACCGGGGTGGGGACCTAAGAAAATCTCAAGGGGGTGCTTCTGGAATCTAGGACCCATGCAGGTCCTGGTCTAAGCCTGGGGCCCTGCCTGGACAAAACTCCCAGCCCCAGCTGGTCCCAGGAACCCAAGGGGGACTCAGGGACTTTCAAGGAAGGCACCCCAAAGTGAGCCCCCAGAGGCAGAGGGCCAAGACAGTAGTCTATTTGCCTAGGCCCAAGGGAGGTACTTCCAAGGAAAATGATGAATGAGACTATAAATCTACGGTTCACGAAAAACTGAATTGCCTAAGAATTTCTCTGCCCTGTTCTGCGTTTAGACCGCAATGGGGCCGATGAGCTTGGCCGGGGTGGCTATGGCCCTGGTCCCCTAGGGAGGCAGCTGTTTGCAGAGGATAACTCAGCAGGCTGGTGACTCTCCCTGGGCACTCACTTCCTGAGCAAGGGCAGGGGTGCCAACCTGGTTGCATGTTGGTATTACCTGGTGATGTTCCCAGATCCACGTCAGACCAGTTAAATCGGAATCTCTAGGGGCAGCTTTGCTCAGGGAATGGATGAAAAGAGGGAATGAGAACAACAAGGGCTTTGGAATCCGCAGTCCTGGAGTCCAAATCCTAATTCTTCCACCTACAAGCCGTGCGACTTAGAACACGTTAATTAACCTCTCTGAGGTTCAGTTTCCTCTTCCATAAACAGGATACTTAGACCTCCTAGGACTGTCATGAGTTCAGTGATTAAGACCTTGGACTCAGAGGTCAGGCAGAAGGCTGTGCAAACTTGAACAATTGCCTCATTCTCCTGAACCTTCATTGCTCCAATTTTTAAATGGGCATAATAGTATTACCTCCCCGGATGGTAGAGATACAGTAGGATAAAGTATTTTAAATGCCTAATATAGTACCTGGCACATTAGAAGGAATGAAAAAGAAAGGAAAAAGAAAAAGCTTATTCCTTGCTTGTAGACCTGCCTATGAGGAATGGATGATCCAAATCCCCCATCCAGCTTTTGGTTGTCTCCACTGTCGCCTTCCTGCCCGCCTCCCCACCCTGACAACACACACCTCATCAATCCTTCTCTCCCCTAACTGCTCCAGTCATATTAATCTTCCTTGTTCTTTCTTATCTCTGAGCCTTTGCTCCTGTCAGGTGCAACTGAACGATCTCCCCTCGCCTCTCTGCCAAACTGGGACGAGCACCTCATTCATGCCTTTGTCAAATTAAAAATTTCTCCATGGCAAAAAAAAATACCGTGAACAAAGTAAAAGGACAAACCAAGGGAATATATTTACATATTCATACCCATGCACTATGAAGAGCTCTTACAAATTAGTGCAAAAGAATAATAACTCAATTTAAAAATACAGGGAAGAAACACATAGGCAGTTTACAAAAAGGGAAGAGCAATTGGTCAATAAACATATGAAAAGAAGCTCAGACTCACTCATTACTAAAAAATGCACATCGAAACAATGCAGTGCCATTTTTTCACAATTATGTTGGCAAAATAATGATTTGCAGTCGGGCGAGGGGCTGGGGAGGGAAACATGTACGTTAATTAGAGTGTAGGTTGGTGTGGCCTCTTTGGGTGACAGTTTTGCCACTTTACCAATATTTTACTTGCTTATCCTCTTTTGGAGGTCAATGCCACTGCTAGGAGCTGTTTTACTGTTGTAATCTCACATGTGCTTCTGTTCACTCAACAACTCTGGAGAAAACTCCTGTCTACCTGCCACTGTTTTTGGCACTGGGATACAATGGGACGAGAGTAAAACCCCACTACTCCTGGATTCGTTTCTTATGGCTGCTGTAACGAATTACCACAAACCAAGTGACTTAAAGCAACCCGAATTTATTATCTTACCGTTTTAGAGGTCAAAAGTCTCACAGTCAGGTGTCAGCAGGACTGAGCTCCTTCTAGAAACTCTCGCGTTCTTTGGCTCGTGGCCCCTTCATCCTTTCTCTGACTCTGACATTCCTGCCTTCCTCTTATAAAGACCCTGTGGTTACATTTAGGGCCCACCTGGATAATCTAAGATGATCTTCTCATCTCCAGGTTTGTAATGTAATCGCATCTGCAAAGTCCCTTTGCCACCTAAGGTGACATAGTCACAGGTCCTGGGGATTAGGACGCGGCCATCTTTGACGATCATTGTTCTGTCCACCACACAGCCCCGTGGAGCTAATAGTCTAGTGCTGCTTACATGCAAAGATAGTCATGGCGCGAGCATCAGCAAAGAACTGGAAAAGCTTAACCGTTCATTAATAGCAGACTAGTTCAATTGGTTATGGTACATCCATTGGTGGAGCCCCAGGCTGCAGAGGATTTGAGCACAGAGAATTGTATGTAGTCTTAAGGATCCATCTCCCAGATACTCCTTTGAGTGAAAAAGTGACTGCAGAGCAGAATGAATAGTAAGTTGGCAAAATTGTGGGGGAGGGAAAAGTACATACACCTCTATATGTATAAAATATATTTGGAACTATACAAGAAACAATTCACAGAGACTGTGAATGAGAACTAGAGTCTGAGTCAGGGTGAGACTTACTCTTACAATACATCCTGTTGTGTTGCTTTCATATTTTTTACCATTTGTGAAAGTAAATTTTCAATTAAAAAAAACACACCTAGCTAAGGAAAAGATAGACATGAGACCTTTAGTGTCTTTTCTGCAAACCCCATCACTGCCCTAAAGCTCTATTCTCACTGCCTTCCTACACGACTCTCCTCGCAGGTGCCCCAGGGCAGGGAGGTGAAGCAGCAGGCGCCCTACCCTGGGAGGGCTGGCTGGAGGGCACGGTGCTCAGAACCCTAGGGCCGAGGCAGCTGGCAGAGCTTGGAGGTGGGATCTAAAGGGAAGTGAGGGCAGGCCAAAACAGCCAAGCAGTCATTCATGTATTCAGCAAATACATGTAGGAACCCCTGTGTGCAGGGCCCGTGTCGGGGACTGGGAGGGAATACGTGGGACAGGAGCACCACGCACTGGAGCCCCATCTCTTACAGTCCCCTCGTCTTACTTCAGACCCTGAAACATTTGGCAGGTGCCCACTCTCTGTCTGGTCCTGGGCTGGGGTTTCGCCCTAAGGAATGTGGAAGTCAGATGTGAATGTTAGAAAACCCCTCGGTCTAGAAGGGGTGTGAGAGGGGCACAGAGATTAAAGGGACAAGAACGGAGGCAGGCGACAAGCTGGAGGCTGGTTCAGATGGAAGAGGGCAAAGATCTGGATTAAGACAGTGGTGCTGGGAACAGGGAAGGATCTGAGGATGACTTGGTGACAGAATGAAATGAAAGGACCGGGGCAACTGGAGGGAGCCCCTTTGTTTCCTTTCTGGAAAAAACAAACCAAAACTGCATGCATGCGTGACATCTTCAAGTGAGAGAAGGACTATGGTGGGGAACCACGGGCCCTAGTTTGGAACTGCACTTGAAGGCCCTTGTGTGGAGTCCAGAGGACGGGGAGGTTGCCGCGGTGAGCGAGCTGGCGCAGTCAGCAGGGCTGACACCCCGCAGGACAGAGCAGCCGCAGCCACGCTGGGCGAGGCTGTGCGAGCATGTACAGCACATTCTTCTTGTGCAGGCTACATCAGTAGAAAAAACAGCCTTCTGAGGCGTTTTCACCAGGCTTTCCTGAAGAATGAGGAAACACACACTTCACTTACTTTTTTCTCTCCTCCTCTTTCTTCTTCATCTGCTTTGGAGGTGGCGTTGGGAGGAAGCAGATGGAGTTGGGTGGTCACCGCCCCCCCAGCCACCCCTTGGTGTCATCCCTGCCACGGAACGTGTGCATATGGAAGAAAGAGGATGAATGTCAATTTCTAAGGGGTAGGGCAGGAAGGCTGAAGGGCAGTCAGGAGACAAGTGGGTGACCCCACTTGAAAAAAGGTTGAGAAAATGAAGGGGAGACAATGTTTTAAAAAGAACATTGTGTTGTGAAGATTAAATTATGTAATATTAAAGCAATATTTACTAAATATTTTTTTAAAAGTACATTGTGCGTTTTGATTTTAAAACATTTTTTTGAAAGGAGGCAATGGTTAGCGCTGTCAAATACCTCGTCTATCTACCTATCATCTATCTATCTATCTGTCTGTCTGTCTCTCTGTCTGTCTGTCAATCTATCCATCTATCTAATCAGTAAATACTTTAGGCATGACTGCCAAGCACAAGTCATCGTGTTAGAATTTGCAGGTAATGCTGTTAAAAGCACCTTACACTCTAGTCGGGTGAAAACTGAAACTAGCTATAAAACATTTAAATAACAGCTTAACCCTGAAGCCAAAAGGAAAAGATTGATAAATCTGACTACACAAAAAATTAAAAGCTTTAGTATAGAGGAAAAATATCTTCAGGACAAACTGTAAAGGTATTTGCCATGCATATGACAGACAAAAGACTAATTTCCTTAATTAACATTGAAAGAATCATTGAAAGACCCCAAAGGAGCAGATGTGAACAGGAAATTCTTTAAAATGAAAGCCAACATGGAAATATTCTCAACCTAACTTATAATTAAGGAAATGTAATTCAAAACAGCAATGAGACTTCAATAATTACATCTCAGCTTGGCAAACATGAAAATGCTCATTCCTATCCAGTGCCGTCCAGGGTGTGGGGAAAGAGGTTGTTACTGGTGGCAGTCAACTGGTACAACCTTTTTGGAAGCTAATTTAGGACTACGTTGGCATTTAAAATACACATGCCATTTGACCCAGCAACTCCACCTCTAGGAGTGAGTTCCACAGGTGCCTTGCAGAGGTTTCCAAGGTGTACCAGGAGGGGTGCTCAGGCAGTGTTGTTTGAAAGGGCAAAGATTGCAAACTCCCTAAGATCCATCAGTCGAGGACTGGATGGATGAGTTATACTTCGTCTGTACTGTGGAATAGCATTAGAAAGGGTGACGTATAAGTGGAATCAGCCCGGCAGAGAACAGTGTGTCTAGCATTATGCTGTTTATGCTGATAAAAAGCATATATATTATGTATATGGATTATACTAAATTGTTTTGGAAGGATACATGTGAAACTAGCAAACACGTCTGTCTTGAGACACTATATGAATGGGTGTTCCATGTGATCATTATGCGAGATGAAAAATGCAGGAGCAGGTCTTTGGGTGCAAATCATGAGTCTGGACTCAGATGGTTGAATTTAAAGTACATTTGGGAGGAAGGCTGAGAAGGGCTCCACGTAGAAAGTAAGGCTGCTATCGTTTATTTTATGTTTCAAGCACTATTTGAACTTTTTAATTATGTGCATGTATTACTTTTACTTTATAATAGATTTTAAATAAAATTACAGAGGAAAACAATAATTAGTAGCTCGCCCACGGCCATGAGTGAGAAACATCCATGACTGGTTCAGCCAATAAGAGCCAGGACTGGAAGCGTCTTCAATCGCCCCTCTGCACCCCGTTGTTTCTCTGTCTTATGAAATCCTTTTGTCACTGCATCTTGTTCTTGGAGGTCTTTAGAACCCCCCCCCCCCGGCAAGGTGGCTGAGATG
The DNA here is from genome assembly GCF_036562045.2 of Rhinolophus sinicus. Taxonomy (NCBI): domain Eukaryota; kingdom Metazoa; phylum Chordata; class Mammalia; order Chiroptera; family Rhinolophidae; genus Rhinolophus; species Rhinolophus sinicus. Next base: position 119,763,243 of record NC_133751.1, read on the forward strand.
TACTGCACCCCACTAGCCCCCTCCGTCTTGCCCCAAGATACAGCCATGACAGGAGTTTGTTCTGAGCAATCTCCATTTCACTTGATCCCCTAACATCAAAGTATTGCCTTGGCCAAAGATAAAATGAATCACTAATTTGGGCAACTGTGTGTGTGTGTGTGTGTGTGTGTGTGTGTGTCCCAAGGTGAGAGGTACAGCTTGAAGCATGAAAGGAGCCCTGAATTAGGGAACAGGAGACGTGGGTTCTAATCCAGCTCAGCAGTCAACAGCTGTGTTCTGGGGCCAATTGCATTGCCTCTGGATCCACTCATCTCCAAAATGAAGACATCTAACTCAAGTCATGACTTCTGAGGATTCTCACAGTCTGGTTTTTCTGCATTTTTTTCTTGACCCCAACTCAAGCCTTGGTTATATATTCTGTTTCTCTACCCGTGGAGCCTCTTTAAGCCTGAACATACAGAGAGCTGGGATGGAGAGTCTGAGCCTTTGAGGCAAATACCGCTGTGTTAAACCCCATTTCTGCTCCTCATCAACCATGTGGCCTGGAATAAGCCAATTCTTTTCTCTGAGCCTCAGTTTCTCCCTTTAGAGAGTACCTTCAAGGTGGTGGTACAAATTAGAGATGCTTTTATTGCAGGGGCCTGGCACATAGTGGGTGCTCAATAAAAAGGGAACTACTTATCATCGCACCAGAAAGTAATGATAGAAGAGCACAGAATGCCTACTCCCTAATCCTCCTTCAAGTCTTCTCAAGGGCATGTACATCACCCTTTTGACTATGTGTCCCACCCTGATGTGTGCCACCCTGTTGGAATTGTCTGTTGATATCTCTGTCTTCCCCCTAGACTGTGAACTCCTTGGGATTGTGGATCATGACTTTTATTCCCTGGTCCCCAGTGCCTGGCACAGAGAAACTGCTTGGTACACTTTTGTTAATCACATATACTCACGTGGATTCCAGCCCCAGGAATGGGGCCTGAGAGGCCTGCAGGCTTTGGAGGGTAAGTTTGCCTCTGGACCAAGCTGTCTTCTGGCCCACATCTCAGCTCTGATTGAGCTAACCCAGGAGGGTTCCCGTATTGATGGGGGCAGGGAGGGCTCCCTGGGCAAACCGATGTATTCAGAGATCCCTCAGCCTCCTTGCCCAGTGAGGATTCAGCCGTCAGCTGGGAGACTCTGGGAGAGGAAAGTTGATTCATCCAGGAGATAAAGAACCATCAGGTGCCACTGGGAGAATCTGTAAACACTGCTTACCGGGGAGGAGGCTCATTTTTAATTAATTGCAGCCTGTTTTATCAATGACAACAAGGGCCACAATCAGCATCACAGAATCCGTTTAATTGCCTTTGAGAACTCTCCCCACGTCGGTGCCCTGGGAGGGCTGTCTCAGCAGGCTCAGGCATCCCTGACGGGTCCCTCCTATCCATGCCAGTCAGACAGCTCCTTCAGGGGTCCCACAGGTCAAACCCAAGCTTCTCTCTCCCCGAGTCTGCCCTCCCCTTGAATTCTCTGTTTTGGTGAATAGTGCAACTACACTCCTGGGCATCCTAGCCAGGAATCGGCCTGGAGTCCACCCTACTTTCGGGGCATGGATGGCCCATCTCATGCCCCTTGCCCCTGTTCTAGCCTCGTCGTCTCTTAGCTGGGCTGATGTACTCATCTCTTCACTGGTCATGTCCCCTAAATGTCCAGCCCCCATACCCCCCTCATCCAGCTCCCTCTTCCTAGAGCGTCTTCCCTCTGCCCTCACTCCCATAGCTGAATTTACTCATTCTCCCGGCTCAGGTGGGACTCCCATGGGAACCCACCCAGCACTTCCATCACTCCCAGGAGATTTATCGTCCTCCTCTGTGTCCCTGAACCCCATATAAGATCATCTAGTTGTCTGTTGATGGGTCTGGTCCAGTAGCTCCTTGAGCCACTGTGCAAGCCCAGTAGCTGTTATAGCACCTGGCACATAGGATGTGCCTGGGCAGCATTTGTTGGAATGGATTTAAGCCCAAAATACTCATAAGGAAAACAGCCTGAGGAGAGAACCAGCTTCCAGCTTGGGAAGGGTGGGCTGTCATAGGCTGGGGGCATCTCCTGATGCCAGAGGGCATAGGACAGAACCAGGGAACCCACTGAGACCAGGAGTGAGCACTGCTGGTAAGGGCGTTTACTTCTCTGCCCCCCCGCCTTCTCAGACCAACTGGCCACCCCCTCAGGCAGGCCTGGCGACGGGACACTTCTCCAGGGCTCTAGTCATCTGGTGCCAAGCCCCACATCACAGGTGGCACAGCCCTGAGACAGTCTGCATGAAAGCCCCCTCTTGGCTCCCTTCTTCTTCACTGGCCAGCTCTTGGAGGAAGCCCCTCATCAGGGAAGTCCTCCATGTACAAACTGTTGGAGATGCTGGGGGGCTTTGGAATGACCTCGTCCAAACGAGGAGTCAGGCACTGGAGGCCAAGGTCACAAGCCAATATTTGACTGAGTAGGGACTAGACTCCAGGTCCCCTGACTATGTTGTTGGTACTTTCCCACTACAGAACTCAGTCTCCCCCAAGCTCCTCAGAAGTCCCTCCACCAAACCTGCTGGTAGCCACTTCCTCCTTCCCAAATTCTTTACATGGGAAGTAGATGACAGGTATCAGGGAAGAACATGGGCTTCTGGGTCAGCCTTGAGTTTGGACCATTAGGTCTGCTGCATACCAGCGCGCTGTGTGGCCTTGGGCAGATAACCTAACAACCTCTCTGTGCTTCAGTTGCCTTCTCAGTAAACTGGGAGCTCTAGAATCTCATGAGATTGTTCTGAGGAGTTATGTATATAAAGAACCTCACACAGTACTAGTTCACAGTTAGGGCTTAATGAAGGGGAGTTTCCCTATATCCTAAGGTTGCTGACCCCCTGAACTTGCTCTTTTGAATGTGTTCTGTCCAGAGGCAGCAGTAGATGGGTTAGTACTGGGGGTCACGATGAGGGCATTTAGTGGAGGCCCTGACTGGGCACAATGAAGGGGGCATATTTCTTCTGAGGCGGGCGGGCTGGGTCGCAGCGGCACTCGCCCTGGAGCCTTCTTGGACGTGCAGCCTCTCCAGGTTCAGACACTGCCGGAGCCCGGCAGACACCGAGGCCGGCGCTTGGCCTGCAGCGCCCCCGCGTGCCTGGAGATAGAAAGCAACCTCCCAAACCGCGCCTTGGACTGCAAGTAAATAAAGTCCTCGCGCCTTGTGCCCTAACGTTTTCCAGTCAGACTCGGAGTGGGAGGCATCCAGGTCTTGTTTGTGGGGCGGGGAGACCTGAAACTCACCCAGATCATTCCTCAGTGGTAGCACTGCCACCACCAGCAACGGTCAGTCACCTCCCAGTGTTTACCAAGTTTTCTCTAGGAGACAAGAGCCTGCATGTATCAAGTACCCACTAGATGCGTGGTGCACCTGCTATGTTCTTCCCAGCCCCCTCCAAATGGGGCCGGAGACCAAAGAAGAGCTCCTCTCAGCTTACCAGAGGACTGCAGTCAGAAAATACAGGAAAATGCCATTTTAATATGCATTTTAACAAACATACAAGTTTCCTGTTTTATCTTTTGTATGATTTTGAGCGCATTTGATGGGGAGACACCATAAAACTGTTTTGCATGTGTTCATTAAGATTTTTACTATATAGATTTGGGGGGCAGGGATGAGGAAATGACTGTCAGCCTGGCCCTGAGCCTGGTGGGGGTTCAAAGCTGAGACTCTGCCGGCCCCCACATTCCTGGGCCAGCCCAGCCCATCACTCTGTACTGAGATTGTTCACTTACTTCCCCCATGGACCCTGAGCTCAGGGGCAGGCACTGGCTCTCTAATGTTTGTGTCAGCAACGCCCAGCAAGGAAGCTGGTGGTAAAGGACACAAGTAAATGTCGGCCAAATTGTAAGCGAAAATGCAAGGGGGAGATGGCGAACCTGGGACCAGGGTTGTGATAGATGGAAAGGAAAACAGAGGCAGCACAGGATTAAGGTAAATTGAGGGGCCTTTTAACTCTCCTGGGCCCTAAATTCTCCTGGTAGGACATTAAGCCTTTGGCAGCCGTCAACATATGACAGTTCCCAAATTTGCTGGACCCTCAGGAAACAGGACTTGCCCAGGAGGGGAACTGTGACATGAGGTGGTGCCTGGCAGGGAAGAAGGGGAGGCAGGGGGTGAAGGCTCAGCAAAGGCTTCTTGAGCAGTATGTGGAGGGCCACTCTATCGTCCCACACACCTGGCTTCAAATCCAGCCTCTGCCTCTTACTAGCTGTGTGACTTTGAACACACAGCTCCTCATCTGTACAGTGGTCCGGGAACCTGAACCATGAAGGTTGTTCTGAAGATTAAATGAGAGATCGTGTGCCTGGCACAGCGTGAGCCCTCAGTAGATGGCTGTCTGACTACTCCTAACATTTCCAATAGAGGCAGCAGTGAAGTCCTCTGCATCCCATAGCCGGATCCTCCTTTTTGACACCCAGCACTGTTCCACCTTCTACTCTCACTCAGCTGCTGTCCTTGGCTCATGCCCTTTGAGGAAATACAAGCAATTAGATGAGAACTCCCCCATCCCTCATCTTCTCACTGCCAAATCCAGTGAGCTGAGTCCTCCACAACTAGATTGAAAAAAACAATGATGGGTCATGAAAAACACAGTTCCCCAATATTCTAAAATAAAATACAAAATAAAATACCTGAAATTTTCGTTAACAATTCATGGCTCTTGTATCATGACAATGCACCAGCTCACAGGGCACTGTCTGTGAGGGAGTTTTTCAGCCAGTAAACAAATAACTGTATTGGAACACCTTCCCTACTCACCTGATCTCGCCCCCAATGACTTCTTTCTTTACGTGAAGATAAAGGAAATATCAAAAGGAAGACATTTTGATGACATTCGGGACATCAAGCGTAATACGACAGCAGCTCTGATGGCCATTCCAGAAAAAGAGTTCCAAAATTGCTTTGAAGTGTGGACTAGACACTGGCGTTGGTGCACAGCTTCCCAAGGGAAGTACTATGAAGGTGACCAGAGTGATATTCAGCAATGAGGGATGTAGCACTTTTTCTAGGATGAGTTTGCAAACTTAATTGTCTGACCTTGTATTATATATGTAATATAATACATATTATGTATGCTCAGTAATGGGAGTACAGACACAGTTCTTGCTCTCAGAGCAGAGAGGTGATGAGCAGTTCTCCTAAATTACACTGAGTGCCATCATGCTGGCTGCATCCAGGGGTGTGAGGCTCAGAGGAAATTGGTAGGAGGAAAGGTGGAAAGAAGGGGAGATGAATGAGCTCAACTGTTCTGAGGGACTGAATGAAATTCCTTAGGCTGGAGAGTAAACTTGGGCTGGGTGGCCAGTGGCAATTCAAAGGCTGAGAGGTCAGCAGGGTCAGATGACTGAGGGCCCTTTATACCATGGGAGTGGGGACTTCCTTGTAATGGCAGTGGCTGGTCTTGGTAGGGTTTGAAACAAAGAGAGGGACAAGACCTAAGGCTGCTCTGGCTGTTTGGAGTGAATGTCTAGGAAGAGGTAAGTGTGAAGGGAGAGAGACAAGCCACAGAGCTGTTACAATCAGACCACTGAGAGTGTGGTGGGGGCCATGGTGGAGGTGGGGGTGGCAGGTGGAGGGATAGTGGATGTACCCAAGAAGCATCTGTGGGAGCACTCGCATGTCTTTAGTGCTTGTTCGAATCTGGGGTGGGGGTAGTGAGGAGAGGAGAGGGAGGCAACTGTTTTTATCAAATTGTTGTTCTTCTGTACGTACTGTTTTATAATGCTTGTCTTTTAAAATAAATACAGCATGAATACTTTCCCATATTCCTAAATATCCTCTCTAATATTGTTTATAATGGTTGAATAGTCTGCAATTGCATTTTATGTACTGTCATTTAGTTAACCAAAACTCTAATGTTGAAATATTGGCTATTTCCAATTTTTCTTTACAAGAGAAGCAAATCTCAGCTCATAAGGGGGAAATCACACATAGTCAAAATACCTTTGAAAACCCCTTAAATCACCCATGAAGTATAGTCTTCATACTATACAGTCATGCATAATAATGTGTATGTGTAAATATATAATGTACAGCATCTAATAAAGAAGATATGTGCAAAATATAACTTTAGACCACTATTTAAATTGTTCTAAATTTACATAAGTTAAAGTCACATCTGTGTGACTCCACAGTGTTATACACAATTCTTCAAAGAACTTTGATGCTTGTTGATGCCTCGTTGGTCTCAGTTCTGCACCCCTCCTACACATGCCCTTTGTCCCTTCGCTGTCCTCCCGTTAGAGCTGGAGGGAACTTTCCTGCCCTGTGACTTTGGGCACAGCCATGTGACTTGCTTTGACCAATAAAATGTGGGCAGAGATGACAGTGTGCCACATCTGAGCCTCAGCGTTAGGAGGCATCATGTGTTTCTGCTTACCCCTTTATGCTGCTGCTTTCACCAGGAGGCAAGTTCTAGAGGGAACATGGGTGGAAAAGCCTAAGCTGACCCACAGTGAGGACCCAAACCCAGCTGGATCTGCAGTTTGAAGCAGAGCTGCCTAGTTGACGCCAACCAAGATCACTCACTCTCCATCCAATTTGCAGATGCGTGAATGAGCATAACTGTAACCTACCAAGGCTTGGTGTGATTTGTTATGCAGCAGTAACTAACCAGTACAGTGGGTATTTCTGATTATAGTTGGTCTTTGAAATACACCAGGAGGTTAGGGGCACCCAACCCCCACATATTTGAAACTTCTTGTGTAACTTTTGACTCCCCCCAAATTAAACTATTGTTGACTGGAAGCCTTGCTGATAACATAAACAGCCAAATAACCATATTTTGTACGTTATGTGTATTATATACTGTATTCTTACAATAAAGTAAGCTAGAGAAAATAAAATGTTATTAAGAAAATCATAAGGAAGAGAAAATACTTTTGAAAAAAAGTTGCATATAAGTAGACCCATCCACTTCAAATTCATGTTGTACAAGGATCAACTGTAGTTCCTTTTTTTGGTTCAAAAATCTCAGGTCACATCTCGTCAAATCCCTCCCACCCCCAGGAAATCCATCCATATTTCTATTCATAGTGGAAATCCATCCATATTTTTATTCTTGTTTCTCTCCTGCCTGACCAACACCAAGGATTTTTTTAAATTGCCAATTTGACATGCAAATAAGTGATCTCAAATTTTTTGCAATTCTTTTGTTATAAGTTATAAGTGAGGATAAACATTCTTTTAATATGTTTACTGGCCTATAATCTTTCTTTTGTGAACTGATGGTTTATATTCCTGGGACTTGAACTTATTCACCTCTGATTATCCTGCCACAGAGAGGGACTGAAGAGTGCTTGAATAAATGAATTCCCCACCTCAGTCCCACAGACTTAGAACAACCTTATCCTGTGAGTGCTGGATACTATTTTAATAATGCAAATTCCTATGTTGCAACAATACATACTTTCTGAATGCTTCCTGAGGTAATCATGGTGGAAATGAAAAAGTATTCAGAACTAGAAAACCTGAAGATGAGTTGTAATGAGCAAAGGAAAGTAATTTTGTTTCTCCCAGCCTCAGTTTTTCCATCTGTAAAATGGAGATAATGATGGAATCTTTCACTCAGCATTGCTGTGAAGAATAAATAAGATCGTTGTTAACCAGCACAAAAATATAATGCATCTAGCATGGTGCATACCATACAGTAAGCCCTCAAAAAAAATCTTAGATTCTGCAGTGATTATTCCTTCCTTATATGGATGGGCTATAAGGATTAAGAGAAAGGAAAGGTTTCTCTGGAGTGAGAGCAATCAGGAAAGGTTTCCTAAAGGAAGTACAATTTGAGCTGGACCATAAAGGGTGGGGTCACTTCTGGAATGGTGGATGGAAAAGGGAAGATATTCTGGGTGTGGAAACACGGTTAGAACAAGGTGTGGAGTCAGAAGTTGTTCTAATAAATGCTGCTATTCTTCAGCCCACAGTGTGTGCCAAGAGCACAGCAGTTAATCCACATAAGGTAGTATTTTTTTTTCATTATTATTTCCACTTTTACAAATGGGGAAGCAGAAACTCCGAGAGGTTATATGACTTCCCCAAAGCCACACAATTGGTCATTGTTGCTGGGATTTGAATCCAAATCCCAGCAAACCATCTCTAGCAGCCATGGAGGTGCTTCTGGGTCTCTGGCTTCAAGGGAGAAGCTGCCGTCAGGCTGTGAAAGTGCAGGAGCCTCCAGCCTCAGTGCAGCACCTTCAGGCTCCACCTCCACTTCTGGGTCAAGGCCACGTACTTCCAGGGCAGCCCCCAGCCAGGGACTGAATGGGCGGGGAGAGGCGAGAGCCTGGCTATTTCTGCCTAACATGGGACTCCTGTGAGGGGCAATCTCTGCTCCAGATGTCCCTGTGGAGTTGGCTGAGACTCTGTCACGTATACATGTTGGTCTGAGACTCTCCTGCCCACTCCTGCTCCCTCCAGGTTTCATCTTTTACAGCAAACCTGTCCCACTACCAGCTCCCTCTGTGTCGGCTTCTGGAGGACTCACAGACACACCATCCTGTTCCACCCTGCCTCCAAGCCTAGTACAGATAGCAGGGCCCTGGACTCGTCTACTTGGTGCAGACACTCAGTGGGACAATGTTGGGGGGCGAGGGGTGAACTACGAAGGGTCTTGACTGATCATAATAACTAACACTGAACACTAACCATGTGCCAGGAATGATTTTAAATGCTTCCTTTTTTTTTTCCACTTTTTTTTTTTTTTTAATTGGGGAAGGGGAACAAGACTTTATTGGGGAACAGTGTGTACTTCCAGGACTTTTTTCCAAGTCAAGTTGTTGTCCTTTCAATCTTAGTTGTGGAGGGTGCCATTCAGCTTCAAGTTGTCCTTTCAGTTTTAGTTGTGGAGGGCGCAGCTCAGCTCCAGGTCCAGTTGCCATTGCTAGTTGCAGGGGGCACAGCCCACCATCCCTTGAGGGAGTCAAACCAGCAACCTTGTGGTTGAGAGGACACGATCCAACCAACTGAGCCATCCGGGAGCTCAGCGGCAGCTCAGCTCAAGGTGCCGTGTTCAATCTTAGTTGCAGGGGGCGCTGCCCACCATCCCTTGTGGGACTCGAGGAACTGAACTGGCAACCCTGTGGTTGAGAGCCCACTGGCCCATGTGGGAACCTAACCTGCGGCCTTCGGAGTTAGGAGCATGGAGCTCTAACCGCCTGAGCCACCGGGCCAGCCCTAAATGCTTCCTTTTTACTTATCATTTCAATTATTCCTCGCAGAAACTCTGAGAGGGAAGAACTATTACTATCTTTATTTTACAAACTAGGAAACCAGGCCCAGATGGTCTTTAATAACTTGATTGTGTAGGTAAATGCCTGTTATGTGGCAGCTCAAGTATCCTAACCCAGGCACCTTCGTTCTTAGCTGCATCTCTACACTGGATGCGGGGAAGCAATCTGGGCAGGGGAATGATGAGGGGGCTGGTATACAGAAGGTCCTTTGAGGGCCCTGCGGTCTCTGTCCTGCCCCGCCAGTCTGTTCGGTGCTCGTATCTGTCGTGCAGCCCTCAGCAAGGTCATAGTGTCCAGGAAGGGAAAAGAGGGAGGAGAATTATTTCAAGAGGACAGCACAGCAAAGCCACTGACAGCAGTGTCATGCAGAGGTCAGGAGGCCATGCCATGCCCAACATTCAGCCGCCTCAGCCCCACCACAGCGGGCTCCCTGGCAATTGAGGAGCTCTCATGTTAATTTTACCCAGTTCCTCTTCAGTCCCAAATCAGCTGCTAATCAGCAGCAGAACTAGTGTGCCCACAATCTGCAGCCATGTGCTATGGCCCCTGTGGGTCTGACAGGGCGGCTTCCTCAGCTTAGCTCGGCCTGAGAGCTTGTCAGAGGAACTGCCTCACAGAGGTGCAGGCGGCAGCAAGTCTTCCTTTCTTAATCCTACTGGTGTCAGACAGACCTGGGTTCGAATCGCCCTCTGCCTCTTATCAGCTGTGTGTCCTCAGTCAGGTTAACCTTGTCAGGTGTTTATTGCTGTATATGACAACTCACCCCAAAGACTAGTGGCTCTATGCCACAACCATGTGTGATTGCTCATGAATTTATGGGTCGGTTGGGCGGTTCGTTCTTCTGATGTGGGCCCGGCTTGACCAGTCTCACCTGGGCTCACTAATGTGACTGTGGCCAGCTGTAGGCCAGCCGACAGTGCATGCCCTCAGGGGGCATATCCTCCAGTGGGCTAGCTTGGGCTTGTTTGCATAATGTGGCAGGAATTCCAAGGGAGAGAGTAAAAGAGCAACAGACCTAGCTTCTAGTAAGAGCTGCAAAGTCAAATTGCAGAGGCCATGGAAGGGTGTGAACTGAAACCAACATTCCACATTACTGAAACTCACTGTGACTCAGTTTGCTTATTTATAAGATGGGAATAATCTCACTGGTATCATGTGATGCTCTAGGATTCTGTGTTCTTTTAGGGGATGGTCAGTCAGGTGTGGACCCAAGAAGGGACATAGGAGAGGCATGGGAAAACAAAGTTGATTATACTCACAGGTCCTAGAGAGTCAGGGTCATTACAGGCAAAGAGGGGGCCATACAGAGAAAGTGCCAAGGGCGTGTGCTCCACCACACAGTTATGGAGCTGAGAGAGTGAGGATTTGTGGGCAAGGGCCTTTATTGGGAGTCATGGTAGGGCACACAAGCAAAGGGCACAAGAGGATTTCACTGGCACCTTTAAATGTCACTAGGTCACAGTCGTGGGGGGGGCAGTTAGGAAGAGAACTTGTGGCAGGGGCCCGTCTTCTCACCCTGGTGCCCCTGGTCACCTGGGCGGGTGCTCATAGCGTGTTCATGGGGATGTTGAGGCAGCAGGAAGATACGAACTTTAAGAAAATATTTAGAATAATACACCTAGTGAAACATGGGCCCCAAGATTTTGTTTTGAAAGCTGACCTTATAAAATGCAAAAAGCCAAGGATTTGATTTGCCTATGGAGAAAGCCATTCCTTCGTATCTGGGAAACTGTTTGGGGTCTTAAGTCACAATAATCAGAGTAGAGTGTACGACGAGGATGCACCCATCGTCTGAGGAAGGACTATGACACAATTCCAGTACAGAGAAGCTAAGTGCTCTGCTTAGCATTCTTTTATTTGTTCATTTATTCAGGAAGTCTATCAGAAAACATTTATCAAGAGCCTATTGTGTAAGAGACATTGCATAAGAGAAACTGCATGAAACACAGAACTAGAAGCAATTGAGAGGAATCGAAACATCAAGGTTGCTAGAGTACGGTGTGAGATCAATCGTCATGGTCACTTCCTTGTAAGCCACAGTGATGAATCTGGACCACTGCCTAAGGGACCAGGGAGCCGCTGTTGGCTTTAGGCAGGGAGTGGCATGGTTAGCTTTGTCATTTCTAAAGGTCTCTCAGGCTGTTGTGTGGTGAATAAATGGGTGGTGGTGGAAGGAAGAGACCAACCGTGTTTCCCTGAAAATAAGACCTAGTCAGACCATCAGCTCTAATGCTTCTTTTGGAGCAAAAATTAATGTAAGACCTAATATTATATTATATTATATTATATTATATTATATTATATTATATTATATTATATTACATTACATTATATTGTAAGACCTGGTCTTATATTATATTAAGACCGGGTCTTATATTAATTTTTGCTCCAAAAGATGCTTTAGAGCTGATGGTCCTGCTAGGTCTTATTTTCAGGGAAACATGGAATTAGGAGATGTTCCAAGGTGCTGTGACCTGGACCAGTGTGATGGCAAAGATGGGGACAACAGATGGACTGGAAAGTTGTTTGGGAGGTAGAATTACTGGGACTTGGTGCCTGGTGGCTGAGGGGTAAGGGAGGGGGAGCATGGCGTTTGACACTCAGTTTTTGTCTGGGGCACTGGATGGAGGGAGCCACTGGCTGAGATGAGGAACACAAAAGGGTCAGACGAAGAGCCAGGCTTTAGCTGCCTGACATTTGAGGTACCCATGTGGAGGTAGTAGGTAGATATAGATGAGTGGCGCTCAGGAGACGGGTCGGCACCTCGTCAATAGGTCAGAGATGAAAACCACAGCCATGGAAGTGTTTGTTGGGTGTGGTTAAGTCACAGCGGCGGCGTCATTGTTTTGGTGGCACAGATGGTCCATTCTCTGCAAGGATTTGAGCTATTCTGTGCCTATAGACTTGTTTTTTTCCTGTGGAAAGGTGTGTGTGTGTGTGTGTGTGTGTGTGTGTGTGTGTGTGTGTGAGAGAGAGAGAGAGAGAGAGAGAGAGAGAGAGAGAGAGAGAGAGAGAGAGAGAGAGAGAATGCACGAGTGCCGACAGAGCCCTAAAGATGGCAGAAGGGGTCCCACAGTCCATCATTCTTGGAGGAGGCAGATCCTGGGATAGAAAAGGATGGGGGAGCTGGGCCTGAGACTGCCAGGATGACCCTTCCCTCGATTTCTGTTTCCTTATTTCCTTTTCTCACTATCCATGGGGCAAGCGGGTAGGGGGGCTTTCACCTCATGCCCTCCCTGTTTACTCAGGTCAGAACTCCTTACTCCTTTACTTAAAATCCTATGATCGAGTCAGCCAGGCTTGGCTTTTGATAAGATAAATGGAAAAAACTAAAAAGTTGTTTCTGCTTTCAAATCTATTTTCATGGTGCTCATGATGTTTCTAAAGAGGTTCAGGAAGTCAGTGTGGAGATTCAGATGGGAGAGATGACATCTTTATTTCAGGCAGTACCTACCCTTTCCTTCCTTTAGGGGAAAAAAAAGTTTCTTGGGAGACAAGGAACAGGCAACAAGATTTGAGAGATAAGAGGCACTGGTAAGACACTTTAGTTACACCTTTGCAAAACGATATATCCCAGAACCTGTGATATGCTGCCTGACCTACCACTCCCCCATCTCAACGTGATAGAAAAAGGTGCATCATTATAGAGGTTTCTGCCAAATTAAAACAACCAGCTTTCAAGCTCTCCTCTGTGCCAAGGCTCGCCCTTCTGTCCCCCTGCAGCTCTGACACTAGTTCTAGAATTGTGCTGCAGCGGCCTCTGAAAGTATGGTGGACTCTGGGTGGCTGATTGAGCTCCCGGGGAAGCCCTGAGGTGTCCCAGTGGGGGCTGCTCTCTCAGGCTGTGCCCACGCTCAGCAGCAGAGCTCTGGCCACTCCATCTCCCAGCCCTCCCACAGGTTCTAACCTGGCTTTACCACTTACGAGGGACCCTCAGCTGTGTTCCTAATGCCCTGACCAAGCTCCATATGGGTCAAGGGTGAGTGATGATAGTCAGTCATATCACACACACACGTCACTCTCCCAAATTCAACATCCACCTGAACCATTTAAAACACTGAGAGAGAGAGAGAGAGAGAGAGAGAGAGAGAGAGAGAGAGAATGTGATTGCACTCGGACAGAGTATATATCCCTGAGGAAGACTACAAAGGGAGTGAGAAGCCAAATTCCTCAGAGAGGCTGAACTGCTCTCCTTTCTTGGTTTATTCATTTATTCAGTAAATATTTACTGTGCCATTACAGGGATGGATAAAACAGACAAAAGTCCCTGCGTTTATGGAGCTCACATCTTAATGAGAACTAATTTTCATGCTTAAAGGTACAATTCCTATTTATCATACCACATGGTGCCAATGACATGCCAACCAACCTCTGCATTTGCTGGCCGACAGCCCCAGTGCTGGAGGGAGAACTCGCTGTGAGAGACGCTACATCTCAATGACTGAAGGGATGGTCATGGCTGATTTTGACTCCGGGTGATCTTCACTTTCCGGATCGCATGTAGATCCCCCTGTACCTCCACCCTCCCCCTGGCTATAAGTGGAGACCCCACTGTCCCCGGGTACAGGGGCATGTAGAACTCAATGAAACGTTGTGGGGGGGGCGGGGTACAGGAGGTATGAGCTAGTGATCTCAGCCACAGCCAATGATGTTGCCAGGTAGCACTTTAAGCTTTATTGATGACCCCACCCCAGAAGCCGCTGGACCTCTCTCAGGAAACCCTTCAGAGAGCGCTGGCCTACCCCCAGGTGGGATGAGTGCCTATGACTGCAGACACCTTGGGAGCAGAGCACTGAGAAGTCTAGGGAGGGTCAGCTGCAGCTCACACCAGCGTCCTCATTGTGGTTGCAATTGTGAGAGCCCCAGGTGTTCTTGTTGCAGTTCCATAGGCTCATCTCTGTCCCTTGACAGGCGACATTATCCAGCCAGATGTTCCCGGTGCCTAGATTTAGAGAAACAAGGAGGAAGCGGGGAGTGAAATTAGGGTCAAAGCACAGTGGCCCCTTTGTGCTTGGGGTTCCCACGTGGGGTAGACTGCCAGTTTCTCTCACATGCACTCAAGCCCAAGGTGCTTCATTCTGCTTTCATTCCTTTTTGTCTGCTTTCTATCCTTTGACAAAAGTCTCATCCAAGTGTTTAATTCCTAATCCATGCATGCTTTGAATGGGGTCTCGTAGGGGATCGCCTTCCGGCTAATTCACTACAGCTGTACCCATCTCCTCAAATGCCCTTTTAACCAGGTCATTCTCTGGCTCTAAAGCATTCCTCAACCCCACTTTTTTCTGATACAATTGATTTCAGATGAAGAACTCAGAGGAAAATAGTTGGATTATTTGATTACAATAATTTATACTATAGTGTGATAATCGACATAGGCTTAATCTATGGAGGAATATGTGCATTTTAAAAGAGTGTTACAATCCTGGACTCAGATTAAAAACTAGGTGTGTACTTTGGGGTGGAGAAAGGGCAGAGAACATTTCGGGGCAAAGCAGGAGAAAGGGGCTAGAGTCCATGCCAGGTCAGCGCTTATGGCCAAAGGAATGGTCTCAGCCTGGGGACTTAACTCCTTTGTTGGAAGATTGAACTTTTTGCTGAAAGACACAGGGTGAGTCTCCAGCACCCCAGGACATCATTCCCAAACTGATTTTCGGAAGTCCCTGCCATGATTGCTTTCTCTTCCCTTCACACCGTCTTCTTACAGATGATCTCAGCATGGCCTCCAGTTTCCAAACAGCTGGAATGCACACCGGTGTTTGCCTGCCCTGTGTCTTTTCTCTGTTCTTCCAGCACCAGCACCTCAGGTGTCATCAGAGAGCCATGCCTCCCAAACACCCTTGGCCAGGTGGAATTTTGGCTCCAGGGCTGGCCAGACATTAACCCAAGCCAGGTCAGCCAAAGCCTCAACCAAGCCTTTGCTGTCACTTGTGGGGAAGAAAGGTCATCTTTCTCCTGGGGCTGCCAAGCTGGAAGGATGTAAGCCTGGGGCCCTGAGCTGCAGAACTTTTCACTTGCTTGAGCCAATCTTTTTCTTTAAACTCAAACCACACTGAGTCACTTGCAACCAAAGGGTGTCAACACTCCACCAGGGAGAGAAACCCTACATCAGCCGCTCAAGGAAAGAGGCTGCTGGTCGAGGACTCACTTACCAGCTCCCACATTGTAAAGGGCCGTTCCCACGGAGAAGCCCATCATGCGGCAGAAGACAGTGGCATCTGAATTGTCCCAATCATCATCGCAAATTGTTCCCCAGTTACCGTTGTAGTAAATTTCAGCCCTGCCTCGATTCAGAGAGCCAGCAATCCTGACAGGTGTTTGGGATTCGCCTGGGTGAAAAAACACAAGTGGGAGAGGTGAGGAAGGCAGCCTAGGGCTTTGTGTGAATGCAGGTCTCCCTGTTCATTTTTGGAAGATCTGTGGTTACAGGAAAGAAACCCCTCTGCTTGGCTGTCACCAGAGCCAGAAAGATCCCACATTATGGCATGAACACGACCTGGCAAGCAGCCTCTGTTTACCTGGACTTGCAGGCACGATATCGTACCTTGTTTCCCCAAAAATAAGACCTCGCCGGACAATCGGCTCTAATGCGTCTTTTGGAGCAAAAATTAATATAAGACCCAATCTTATTTTACTATAATATAAGACTGGGTAATATAATATAATATAATATAATATAATATAATATAATATAATATAATACCAGGTCTTATATTAGTTTTTGCTCCAAAATACACATTAGAGCTGATTGTCTGGCTAGGTCTTATTTCCGGGGAAACAGGGTAGAAGCAGGGACCTCTGTGGATAGTTTTGGAAATCCAGATGACCACATCTTGTCTTGTGTCATGGAGAGAAAGAAAAAGAAAAGTTGAGGAATAAAAGAAGAAAGGGAGAGAAGGAAGGAAGAAGGGTAGAAGCAAAGGGAGAGCAAGAATAAAGGAAGAAGGGAGGGAGGGAAGAAGACAGGAAGAGAAGAAAGGAGGAAGGGAAGAGGGAGGAAAATTGTGCCAGTCTATCCTGTGAGCAGGCTTATTCAAAGAGAGAACCCATTAACTTTTCCTAAAAATGAGGGATTTCTCTGAGAAGCGAGGCCTCTCCCCCGACCTACCACACATACAATTTTCAAGAATAGAATTGATTCTAAAGCACAAATGAAAGAGAACAGAAGCGGCAATTACCTTTTTGACCTTTTTCTCCCTTTATTCCTTGCGAGCCAGAAGATCCTGTCATGAAGAGGAAAACCACATGATTTGAAGGAAACCAAGCCAGGACCCCCTCAGCCTCCTTTGCCAGCGTTGGGGAGAAAGGTGGAGGCGTGGGGAGGAGTGCAGCTTCTCTCCCCAGCTTTGCCTGTGCCCTTGCATTATGGGCACCATCAGTTAAGCGTCAATAAATGGCCTGAGCCACAGCAGGACGGATTTAAACTAGATTAGTGAGGGACGTTGAATGGGTGAGCGACGTGGAGTGGGAAGGATCATTTTTGTGGAAAGATCCAATCAACCAGGGACGCTGTCCAGGGCGGCCAGGAGCACGGCTGGCACGTGTTGGAGCACATGGTGACGTGTCTGCCTCTCTGAGTGTCCAGCTGGGCCTTATTCACTTCTGTAGGCTCAGTGCCAAGACCAATCCCAGCTCAGAACTTATCCACTGAACCAACAGACCTCGACCCCTCTTGTTCTGAAAACTCCCAAACGCCTTACAACAGGGCCTGTCCTTCAAACCCACAAAGGAGAAACAGAGGCCTTACCTTTCTCTCCTGGGTTTCCCTTTTGGCCACTTGGTCCAGGTGTACCCTTGGGGCCTGCCGGGCCCGTGCTTCCCTTATCTCCCTTCACGCCTGCAAGGCCTGGAGAAGAGAGAGACCGCTTCGTCAGATGCTCTGCTCTGCTTTTCAAGGACGACCAAGGGCCTGGGTGTTTAATGAATGAGTTGTCCTTAACTAGCAGGTTTCACCCCGTGGATGGCTTCTTTGGATGTTACTGATGTCTTTGGTCCAACTGGGGGGAGGGTGCTGCTCTGATCGCCCAACTCCCATGTAAATGCTGGTTGAGAACATACAGGTGAAAAGTGCTGAGAGGATTCCAAAGGTTGTTGGTTCTTGTCGGACTATACAATTGTGCAGAAGTTCTACCATTGTGGGAGAATTCGCTAGAATATTTCTAGGCCTCAATTTCTCCTTCAGTAGGTTAAAATAGGAATAGAATATGTAGTTCATGAGGAAGAAAGACTGCTCAAGCAATTTGTCTAAGAAGGGTTGTTTTAGCACTCCTTGGCGTCGGTCTATTGAGAAGACTAGAAATGCTGTGTGGAAAGTGCCAAACTCAGTAACCAACTGCAAGCAAGGACCTAGTGAACCAGGATGATGACAGTATATAGTGAGAAGAACGTGGAGGAGGGGAGGGGCTTGAGGCAACAAAGGGCAGATGGAGCGAGACCAGAGCAGATATGGGGAAGCAGACCTTGCAACCAACCTGGGATTGGAGGGGACGGCTGCACAGCCTGAAGCCACCACCTGACCACTCTGACATTTCCTCCCTTTCCACCACCATTAGCCCCTGCCCCTCTTCTTTACCCCTCAGGTCAGTGAGTTCCTGTCATTCCCAGGTTTTCCAGGGGAAGAATCAGAGGTTTGATTGACAGAGGCTTGGAGTCTTAGCCTCAAATGGTCTTGAGCCCGGGCCACTTTGGGGGAAGGTCACAGCGGTGTATTCAAAGTCAACAAGACCCGCCCTCTGAGCGTGAGCCTTTGCAGTTATCATTCTGGGGAATTAAAATGAAGCCAGCCCTTTACCTGGAAATCCTGATTCTCCTTTTGTTCCTTTCTGTCCTTGAAGTCCTAAGATCAAAATACAAAAAAAGAGGAGAAGATAATAAAACTTGGATATTAGACACTTTTAATCTTAGACAACCTCTACCTTTTGTCTGATTAATGCAGATGGAAAGATACATTGGTTCTTCACGATTGTTTAAAGCCTCTTCAGCACAGCATAAAAGGAGGCAGATGGTCGATAAATGGGGACCCGTGTATTGGAGTGAAATCGAAATACAGCAGATGGAAGTCCGAGTTAGACAGACCCGACTTACTGGCGGGTCTTCCTTGCCAATGATAGCTTGACTTGGTGTCTAAATCCAATTCAATTCCTTCCTATTACATGTTATTAGAAAACAATTGAGAGATATTTGAAAATAAAATTATCTTTATTTCCAAAAGACTATGGAGGGGTCTCAGTGGCCACCAGAAGGTTTGGGAGCCCTCACCCCTAGTAGATGTTCAATATCTTTGTTGATTTATTTCATTGTGGCCCCTAGATTCATGTGGCTAAAGATTCATGTGGCTAAAGGGTCTCACATCCAGAAAATGGAAAAATAATCACTGCAATTATTGGTGGATACTATTTGTAGTTCTAATGTGAAAGATCCTTCCTTCCTTCCTTCCTTCCTTCCTTCCTTCCTTCCTTCCTTCCACCCATTCATCCTTTCATTCACTAACTTCCATGGAAGGGCTACTGTTTCCAGCACAGGCTGGGTCACTGTGGGATAATAACTTATTGGTTTAGCAACGTCACGGTCTCTCAAGTTTAAGTGCCAGAATTGGTTCCAATTCAAAGAAACGGGACCCTCCAATACACAGACTTGGGAAAACAAAAGCTCATTATTAATGTGAAGTAATGTAAATTCCTATTACTGTAACAATAGGAATGTAGACATCTATTTATGAGGGACTGTGCACATCACCATGCCTTTGACTGGTGTCCCTCCCCTCCATGGTGCTGGTCCAGCCTTCACCAAAGTCCCAACCCTTTGATGCTCACCGGAAACCAGTTACCCTCACTGCCAATTGCCTGGGGAAAGCTCCTACCTGAGGAAGTTCCTGTCTCCCAGTTCCTGACTTTCCTGAGCACCTACTCTGTGCTGGTCAATGGAGGACAGGTGAGAGGCCTGGCAAGTCGCTTCAGGGCACCTTCTTGGGATAATGAGCCAGAGAAGTCCTGGCTCCTGCAAGCCTTTCAGACGTCTTGCCTGAGGCCGGGCGCTGTGGTAGGGTCAGAAGGCCAAGGAGCTGCGAACTGCCACGACACACGTTGGCACCAAGAGAAGCAGGAAGCACTGGAAGGATCTGAGAGGGCGACTGCTTCAGCCCCTCATTTTAGGGATGGGGATAGGACTAAGGCTCAGAGAGCTTCTTTCAGGAGCTGGAGGTGCCTTAGAGGCCAAACCATGGCAAGTAGGCCCCAGCTCACCGGGCCACTTATTTGTGCTCTGGTCCCTCTGTCTAGAATGCCTCACGCTTTTGGTCCCCTGGAGAATTCTGATCAAGACGGTAAAACCTGCTAGGATGTCAGATGTCATCTTAGGTGTACTGTGAAGCCTTCTCTGGCCTCGCCCACGGATAGCGCACTTCCTCCCAAGACAGCAAAGTGGCCAGAGTCAGACACCCTGGGCTTGTGTCCACCTTTGTGACCTTGAGCAAGGTGTCCCCATTCCTGAGCCTCCCTTTCCTCCTCTGAGTCTCCTGGTGGCCCCAGGAGGCAGCTGTGAGACTTGAATGAAGTCATTTCGCTGTGTCAATTGCTGAGCCTCATATCTGGCAAGTGCTCAATAAGTGGTGCCCTGTGGAGCCTGTTTGCATGTGTCTGTCTCCCCTCCAGGTGGGGAGCACCTCACATATGGGGGCTGAAACCGCCTTATGAACTCCAGGCTTTCTGCCCAGCAAGTTTCCCTGACTGCTTGCTATTGGCTGGAGGTCACCCAGCAGAGGTAGCAGGTGTTTCCTCTCTGCTTACCTGCGTCTGAATTGCGTGTGTCCCGATTAGGGAGGCTGAGTCACACGTCTTTGGTTGTTAGAAAAACAGTCCATATCTAGACTCTTGGCTCTCTCTGTCTGCATCCTAGAGGGTGCATATTTGCAGAAATCTCTACCTTAAGAGCCTGCCCCTAGAAGCAAAGCACAAGGACCCCAGGCACCATGACCTCCCTTTATTGTCCCCTTCAACCCCCAAAGAAGTACCCCTCTCCAGCTGTCTCCAAAGCACTGAACAACAAACACCCTGTACAGACAGAAACCATACAGAAGCCCCTATTTCACTAGGTCCGTGGTCTCTGCAGCCTGACCCTCCCCAATTCATTTCTCACACCCTCCCTCCCAACCCCTCACCTCCTGGGGACTTAGCGGCTGCTACTGCCTGCACCCTGCCTGGGGTTTTACCTACACTGCTCCTTCCATCTCTCAGCTGCCCTGCTAGGCAGGGCCATTTCCCTCTTTACAGAGGAGGAAGACCACACTCAGATTCTTGAGGGGATGTATCCAAAGTCACACAGGCAGTGGTGAAGCTGGAGTCAGAACCCATGTTCAGCCTCCCACTGGTCCCTGCAGCTGCCAGCTCACTGCTTGCTTCCTGGAGCTTCACTGTGGATGTCCGCCTGGTTCCAAAGATACTCCCAGCCAGCCTGGGGCCATCCCTTTGTCCTAGACAAGTACTCAAACTGGCGTTTGCCTCAGAATCGCCTGCACAGGGTTTGTTATAAAACAATGTGCTAGGCTCCACCCAGATTAGTAGATTCAGTGGATCTGGGATGGGGACCTGAGACTGTAGTTCAAACGGGTTCCCAGGTGACGCTGGTGCTCCTGGCCCAGGGACCACATTTTGCGTAGCACCGCCTCAAACACATCTCGTTCAACCTTCAGGGACCAGCTCACAGCCGGCCTTCCTGTCTCGGGGGAACTCTCAGTCCCTCCCATGCCCGAGTGCTCCCAGAACCTTCTGGCCCCTGATGAAATGCCCTCTGATATGTGTATGATGGGTGGCGGTTTTGTCTTCAAAACTCCTCTCTTCGCGTAGAGGAAATTGGAATTGAGTTTTGTATGATTTTTCTCCAAGCCTCACTGGACTCTAGAGGGTGTTTTCCTGAATGGCCGTGCACTGATTATTCAATCGAAGGACTGCTAATTACACTACAGACCACGGCAGCATCCTGATTGGATCAGGGAGAGAGAGAATGGCTGAAACACAAGATCTAGATATGCATATTGCAAAACTACACTAGAAAGCGAAGGAATGTGGGGTTTTCCTCTTAATCACAAACACACTGGGTTTCCCTGGGTATCACAAACTTACCAAACTAATAGACCCAGAATATTTATTTGCGAAGTGTTTATTTAGAGAAGCTATTTCTTAAAAAAAAAAAAAAAAAAAGTTTAGTTAGAAAGCACATGCCCTCCTATTGTTTCATGTTCAGCTGGTGTTCTGACTAAAATCTTACAATGTTCCTGCTCCAAGGGAAAATTGCCTGTTTCAAACACAGAGTGCTACCAAGCTGGCAGGAACCCAGATATTATTCTAGACTACTCCTCTCACCCCACAGAGGAGGAAACTGAGGTCCACAGAGGTCAAATTCCAACCCACTGTCACCTAGCTAGTCAGCGATAAGTCCACGTTGAGGCACAGGTCTCATGACTGAGTTAATATAGAAATTTCCAGTATATTAGGAAACTTCCTTAAACACCATCCTGATGGTACAGGCTAATTGCTTCCCGGCAAATTTAGGATTAATTTAATAACTAACAAAGTGAGGTGTGTGGTGAGAAGTAAGAGGGTAGGTGGGGGGCCCAAAATTGGGACGTATGTAGACTTCTGCAGATATCTCTAAGAGACTTAGAGGAAAACAAGGAAAAGCTTTATAAGTGACAATTTAGTAACATGATTTGGTAGAATTTAATAAGTTCTTGGACTAACTCAGTACTTAGATGTGGGGAATGGAATTAACTGAGAAATTAAATTCACTGCATAAGGCTTAATTGCTGGTATGGATTATTCTTTGTTGTTTATCTTTAAAGTAAAATGTTATAAAATACAGGTGAGAAAATAGATTTGTAGTTATTTGCACTTTGACTTTGCCTCAAGAGATAAATAAAAGGACATAGAAAACTCAGATTTTAGATGTCAGGCTGTTGAAATGCGGGATTTCTGATCAGATTGGTGTTTTGGAGCATAAACATTTTGGCTGCTTTTAACATTTCATGAAGTAGAAATGGTAGAAAAAGAAATGCCATAATTACAAGGTGAAGTGAGCCCTTCCTCATTTCCAAACAAACTTTACTTTTCAAAATAGCTAAGGAATTTAAAGCTAAAATTAGGTTCATTTTTAATTGTTTTGCAAAAAAAAATGTTGTTTTTTTTTTTGCAAAACCAACTGATACTAGACTACTCCTCACATCCCACAGAGCAGGAAAGCAAGGCCTGGAGAGGTTGTGCATCGACCCATGTACCACTACGATCCTGGGAGTAAAGTCCCAAGCACAGTGTCTGGCTGGAGGTATTGTTAATAATAAACAGACCTCTTCATTTTCATAATTAATGTGCAATAATGAGATCTCACTGCTACCCAGGTCAAGCCAAGGCACTGTCATTTCTCTAGCTTCATTCAATGTGTCTAGATAGTCTCTTGAAAGATTAATGATTTTATTTACAAAATGGGAAATATATCAATTTGAAAAACTGGCTTGATATAATCAAAAGTGGACAAACACCGTAGGACCTCTCATTTGGGGAATACCAATGTCCTGACATTGAAAAGTCTGCATTATCTCCCATGATGTGATCTGGCAGCCACTCACCACCGACCCTTCCTCCTCCCACTTCAGAAATGCAACCTCTCCCAAAGTTTATTAACCGATGGCTTCAAGATGATTTATAGACCTGGCTACGATGAGCCAGATTATGGTCCTATGGGAAATCCCTTCTGAGAGGTCGATGTGGACCATCAGCTACTTGATCAAGACAAGCATTTGGGTTTGTGTAGGGGATCTATGCAAATAAGTGGTAATTATCACACGACCCAAACTGAAAGTGTGATTCCCCATGTTTACTTGGGCAGCAGGAACTAAGGAATTGCCCTTAGAATTTGCCTGGTTGGTATTTACCACTAGGCCTGATTGATGGGAGAGCCCCATAAAGGTGCCCAACAAATAGACAAGGACTCAATGATGGAGTGAAAGTGAACCCCAGGCTGTATGCTGAAACGGGGGTGGGGTCTTGGGTAAATAAGGAAGAGCCCTAACAGCGCCTGAGAGCCTCGTGCTTTCTTCTGAGAGTGGAAGAAGCTGCTGCAGCTTCTGTTCTGATCCTTCCTGGACTGGGATGGGGGGAGTGGTGGGGCTCATCGGAGTGTCCTGATGGGAGCAGGGCACTCTCAGGCTGCCTGGGGAGGAAGACGGCATGGTAGAGTGTAATGTGTAAGGCCCAGGCTTTGGATTGGCCAGGCCTGGATTCGAACCCTGGCTGCATCTCTTACTTTGAAATAGCACTAGCAAGAGTTAGTGCTTAGCCCATTGGGTTTTCATGAAGATGCTCGTTGTCAGGAGCTGCTCTTATTATACAAACACTCCCAGGATGCAGAGTTCAGGGCAAGATTCCCTCCCCTCAGACAGTGGGAGACACAGGCTGGAGCCTAGGGAGTGGGCACAGTGCCCCTTTGGGTATAATCATGTTTTACCCCAATATTCCTGCTTAGTTTAGCAATGGAGGCCTTGGGTGGAGGGGTGGGAGGGAGACTCCCTGCTTATAACTGAAGGATGAAAGTCATCACCTCCATGAAACCAAGCAGAAAACTCAGGGACAAGATAGCCTCAGCCCCCAAAGTCAGATACCCTAAGATCTGGGACCAGGGAAGAGGGAGGTGTAAGATCAGAACAGGCAGCTGACAAGTCAGGCCCAACTGACCACCACACCCAGATGGAATCGTTCTGGAAGGTGAAACGTTGCTGGTGGCCTTCAGGTGGCATTTATATGGCATCGGGTAGCAGAGCCCCTGCCTACAGTGACACACAATCTGTGAAAAAGAAATCAGCTCCGAGACTGGACAGATTGGAAAAACTGGGTGTAGGAGCTGCCCGCTCCATGGCTCCTGACAACCTTCAGGAAGACCCCAAAGGTCAAAGGCCCAGAGTCCAAAACTGGCCAGGAGGTGGCCCTGCCCACACTTCTGAACAGAGCTCCTGACTCCCCCACAACCAAACCCTAGACACCAACCAGGTGCCGGCGACACCAACCTGCAGAGTGCTCCCTCGCTTCTCCGTGACTTCACCAGCTGTTTCCTTTCTAGACTTTCCTTCCCCTCCTGCATGTGGCCAAGCTCCATTCATCCTCCAAGACTCAGCTGAAGCCCTGCACTGGTCTGCCTTTCACCAACCCCACCAGACCCAGGCCATTGCTAACTTGAAGCATTTAAGAGGGTTAAGTCACATTTGTTTAAGGAATCAATAAGCTGACCACTTGATCAATGAAAACTGACAGGGCCTGCCTCTGGTGTGGGTCCGTGACAGGGCCTTGGGGTGAGGGCATCCAGGTTGGCTAACACCAGCATGACCTCTGCTCTGCCCACAAACATCCTAGGCAGATACACAGCCCTTTCTCACAGCCCTGCCCTGTCACAACACCTCCTGGCCTGCACCTGGCTTTCTAAACCTCATGTGGCAGTTCTCCATGCAAATGCCACATCGAAGTGTGCCTGACAGTCTGGTAAGTCTGCCTGTTTCTCTCCTGCATCGACCTGATGTCTGAGGGCAGGCACCAGGTCTTATGAAACACGGTGGCCCAGACTTTCTAGCCCATTGCAGGTGCCCAAACTTACACAGTGACCAGGTAAAACTGGCATAGTGGTTTATAAAGTAGACCAAATTGGAAAGACGGTTTATAACCTAGGCTGAGTTGGCACAATGGTTTAGCAACTAGTCTTCGTGGGTTCAGTGGCTGTGGGTCACTCCTCCCAGCCTGAGCACCCTGGGAGGATGTGCAAGAAGGGGTTTCTCAACACCCCTTTCTCGAACCCAGAGCCCTGTCCCGTGAAGCCCCACTGCAGGTCAGCAGGAGAGAGTGGAAACTGTGTCCACAGCTGGAAGGCAGGCCAAGGAGGCAGTGGGGCCGAGGTGCCCTGCTCTCCCCTTTGATGTTGGAGGCTTGGCCGTGGCATTTGAGGCCTGAACGTAGGAAGAATAGTCCTGGAGACTTTGGGGCCAGAGCACAGGAGACCCTCTGCCTCCCTCTGGTGGGCCCCCAGGGAGCCGGTCCCCCTCCCTCTCCGTCCCTGACACCCAGCAAGCCCGCCCACCCACCTACCCACACCCTCTTACCTGTGTCTCCCTTGCTTCCTTTCATGCCTGCAGCTCCTGGAATCCCGGGTATCCCTGGTGGTCCTGGGCAACAGATGTCATGGTGGGCATAGGGCTGGGCTAGATGGATCTTCATACATCTCTCCCCATGCCCACCACAGGACCAAGGACCTCACCTGTTAGACCAGTGGCACCAGCTCGGCCAGGCTCACCCTTGGCACCCGGGGATCCTGACAGACCCGGAAGGCCTCGAAGCCCCTCCGCTCCAGGTGGTCCTGAAAGTTAAGTCATGACTGCAAGGCTGGTGGTTGGCAGAGGGCCTGGCTGCCACCTTCTCAACACACCTGTGTTCTCAACACCTAATATGCTCCCTGGGCTTTAAAAGCAGAGGAGTAGCCCTAACAGTGGGAGGAAAATTACCGTCTCAGCAATTTACTGATATTTCCCATTCACGGTTGCATCTGGGACTTGTGAACATACTAGGAACTCTGGGTTGAGAATGTCCAGCTCCAAACCTGGGTGGCAGAGGGGACTAAAGCCCTAAAGAGGGATATCAGTTAAGCATACTGCTTGTTCCTCTTAGGTGGGGCCAGGGTTTAGAAACCCCACATGCTCTGCGTTAATACTCCAATGAAATAAAAGCGGAATCAGGTCCTGGACTGGACTTTTCCTGGGGCAGTGGGAGCTGGAATGATGCCCAGATTCCCACAGTTCTTACCTTGATCTCCTTTCATTCCAGGAATTCCAGCCACACCTAAAATGAAGAAAAACTTTTAAGGATTTTTTTTTCCCCTCTAGCTCAGCCTGGCAGAAAAAAAAAGGGAATACCTCAGGCCAGGGGACCTGACCATGCGGCCTCTTACCTGGGGGGCCTGGTTTCCCCGAGTCACCTTTACTGCCCTTGGCTCCAGGAGGTCCCATAACCCCCATGTCTCCTTTCACGCCCGTGAATCCTGAAAAACCAAGGAGTCACAGTCAGCCATGGGAAGAGGGCAAGCCTGGGCCGCAGGTCACTCTGAGACTTCTTGTCACACCCAAATTCCACCCTCAGACTCCTTGAGGTCCTACTTGGGCCCAGAAGAGGAAGACATGATGACTGCCCACGAGGAGCACACATCTTGTCCCAGAGACAAGGCACAAATGTATGAAAAGTGGACGAGGTGAGCTGGCCTGGCTGATGGGCAGTGGAAGGCCCAGGGGGCAGACTGTCAGGTGCCCTTGGGACTGTCACAGCCCAGGCTCAACCAGCACTGCCCTGATTTTAGTGTCTGCATTTGAGGAATTATTTTTATTTTTTATTTTGTTGGGTAACAGTGCGTTTTTCCTGGACCTATCACTCCAAGTCAAGTCACTGTCCTTCAATCTAGTCTCAGAGGGCACAGCTCAGCTCCAAGTCCAATTGCAGTTTTCAATCTAGTTGCAAGGGGTGCAGCCCACCATCCCATGTGGGAATCGAACCAGCAACCTTGTTGTTAAGAGCACGTGCTGTAACCAACTGAGCTAACCGGCCGCCCTGAGGAATTATTTTCTTCAAGCCTCCCCAACTGAAATCTGAATATTCCAGAAGGCAGATCTCAAACACTGAGAATAGAAACTTGGAGGCTTTGATGGAGAGAGAAACATTGCAGCAGCCCATTTTCCTGCCAGCACTTCAGCCACAGGCTTTGCTGGTGCCCAAGATTTCAAATTTTCCACTTGTCACCAGCATTTGAGGCTCATCCCGGCCTGTCCCCTCCATAGTCCTTCTTCGCTCTCTCTTTTCTGCCACTGCTCAGCGGTGCATGTCAATTGAGGGCAGCTCCTCACAGGGTAGGACTCACCAACCCCTTCCACAACTGTGAGTTTGGTTTGGGAGCAGGCTGCCTGACCCTTGTCACACGTGGGGCCTGCTCATCGGCAGCCCACTGGCTACCTGCCACTCAAGAAGCTGCTGAAGTCCCTCCATCAACAAAGACCCACCCCAAGCAACTCCCCAAGGCTGTGGGGAATGGAACTGGTTAAACACCTCCATTCCATTAATTTCATGCTATCAGAGCTGGAGAGGACTAAGAAGGCCACCAGTCTTTTCTCTAGTGAATGAGGAAAGGAGACAAAATGGTCTGAAGAGGAGGAAGAGAAGCAACTGTCATGCAAACCTATCTGGGTCTAAGCTTTGAGTGATGTTAGAAGCAAGGCTTGCGCATTGGATTCTCAGAGATGGTTTGGATACTTGAAGGACGATTTTTCCTTGATGGAAGACAAAACAACCGTAAAGAACTTGGGTACAGCTGAGATCTCTTACAACAATCTAGGTGCGAACAGCACAGAAGGCAGTTCTTGGTCATTCAATGTCCATTTCAGCAGAAGGGCCAAATGGCACTTGTTAGAAAGGACTAGGAATTATTTTCTTGGAGGAACTTGCTGGTACCCTACCGCTCTGGGCAACTGTGTGGCCATATGAGGTTTCTCAAGTGGGGCCTGGGCCTGAGTCTGTATTCCTATGACTTCTGTGTCTCCATCAGAGGGGACAACCTTGCATGCAGAGCACTATCAACAAAAAGACCAAAGTCTGGCACCAACTGAGGTATGACAGCTGCATCTGACTTCAGAGCTTTCTAATCACAGCTAAAGGTGGAGAATGTCCCCTGGAATTTCACCACTGTGGCATTACCCGTCTGCTGGGACAAAGAACGGAAAGCCTCAGTGACACCGAGGCACATAGCAGTTGGTTGAGCAAGCCGTGGGTAAGAGAGGACTTGTGATCTTGGGAGAGGAAATTTGGGAAGAGGAGGGGTAGGCTGGAATCCTGATTTTTGAAGAACTGAAAGTGCTGCATTTTCCCTCGCCACCCAACCACAGCATTCCCAGGCCTGCGTCTGGGTATGGGCTCAGTGCCCTCCAAGTGATAGTGGGTGAGTGTGGGACGGGAAACAGCATGGCTCAGACTCCATAGGAAAGGGCTAGAGGGCAAAGGCCTGGCTGTTGTCCCCTTCTCTGGGGCTGGCAGGGCCACCCTGAGAAAGTTTGGGCCTCCCTTCCCCAATGCAGAGAGAACTACAGAGTGCCACTTTGGGGACCATCTTCAGAGGTCACCTGCCTGGTGCAAGGGTCCCCTTTCAGTCCCACTGGGAGAATTCTGCACTTCTCATTCCCTCCCCAGGAGCGGGCTGCCCCCTAAGACTTTCGTCTGCCCATTGCACCATGGAGTAGCCCCAAGTCTTAACTCATTCTTCCCCACTTATCATGGCACCTTTGGTCCTCTTGAAACTTTTGCCCATTGGTCCTCGTTTTCTGCTGGGCACCACTAGAGCAAGTCTATTTTCTCTTCCACAAGTGCCTTTCTAGTATTTGAGGATGGCTGACAGGTCCCTGCTAAGAGACTCTGTGTGAAGGCAAGCATACCCAGTCTCTTATCATGTAAATAACTTCAATTTGCAGGTAACAGCAGCAGACTTCTTCTTATATTCCTGTTGTAGTTAAAGGTTGTTATCATTATCCTCCTTTTATAGGTGAATAAATTGAGGTTCAGAAAGGTTAAGTCATTTGCCCAAGGTCACACAGCTAGTGAGCCATATTAGAATTAAATTCTGTCTGTTATTGGGATTGAAGTCCTTTCCTTCTTACTTTACGGGATCACTACTATTACTATTAATAATGATTGTCATTTGTTTAGAGTCAACCATATGGCACAGTTTGAAAATATGATCTCTAACCCTTATAACTGTCCTACAAGGTGTGTATAATTTACTTGTGTAAAAATACACAAGGTGTGTGTATTTACTAATTTAATTACCATTCTCTTCTGAAATGAAGACATCAAATCTCAGCAGGCTAAGTCATATGCTTAGCCACACAGGTGAACAGGCACAGAGCAGGGATGGCAACCAAACCTTCTAGTTCTGCAGCCCTCATTTCCCCTACTGAACCCAAGAGCCACCCCGAGGGGGCCAAAAGAGGCCACGTGACAAAAAGCATGAAGGGGCTCAGTCACGGCCAGAGCCCCTCGGGCTGTGCTCCTCAGAGCGTGCCTCTGTGGAACTCCAAGGTCAGAATCATCCAATGTCTCTCAAACACAGGGCCCAACTGTTGGGCCTGACATGCATTTTGAACAAACACCCCACATAGTTCTTATTCATGGCCCGTAGCTTGAGGAACACTGTTCTAGAGATAGAACCTGCCCTCAAGGGGTGTTGTGAAGTCCCCCTTCTGGAATGAACC
Source organism: Rhinolophus sinicus (assembly GCF_036562045.2). Lineage (NCBI taxonomy): Eukaryota > Metazoa > Chordata > Mammalia > Chiroptera > Rhinolophidae > Rhinolophus > Rhinolophus sinicus. The sequence goes on from NC_133751.1 coordinate 119,792,826, forward strand.
CCTTTGCCCTCACTGCCAGCCAGGCTTTCCTCCTTCCCCAGGCCCACCTCAGGCCCTTACTTCATTCAATGTCTCTCTTTCCTCTCCTCCAAGCTCTTAGCACTGCCTGTGTCCTCAGTTGCCACCAATGGTGCCTGGCATGACATTGTTGCCCCTCTTGCATTGCTCTTTGCTTTTGCATTCCGGTCCTTGCTTACCTAGATGGAAGGGACCACATCCATGCCCCTGGGATGCCAGTAGACAGAATATTGCTCTGCTCTCAGTGAGCGCTGAATAGACACAGTTGCCCAGAGCGGGGACCCAGCTCCCCAACGAGCACCAACACACAAATACAGCCCTTACCTGGGAGGCCCACGTCTCCTTTGTCTCCTTTAGCTCCAGTTCCCCCTTTCGGGCCAATGACACCCCCATCGCCTTTGCTGCCCTTCTCTCCTTGAGGTCCTGGGAAGGGAATGGCTGATGAGGTGGGCTCCCGCCATCTTCCCGGGGATGGACTTCTGGGCAATGGGCAGGGACCATTCTGGGGGAAAGGGCAAGGGGTCCCCAGATGAAGTCCGGAGGTGTGTTAGCTTATCTCAGGTGATCTTGACAGGGTCCAGTAAGACTCAAGAGAAGAGGACGATAGGAGGTGTGACCGCTCTGCGGCCGGGGAGGCGTCGCGGGAAGAGCATACTGGGCAGTGGGCTCAGAGCCTGGGCCAGTGCATCAGTGACCCCAAGCAGAGGAAGCCGAGTTACCAGGGGCGCCTGGCTTCCCTGGAGCGCCGTTGGGTCCTTGGGGGCCTGAGAAGAAGGAAAGGTCTCAGTCACTGCGGTCTGGGCTCCTCCATCAGCTACATTCTAGGTCTCTCGCTCTCTCTCTCTCTCTCTCTCACACACACACACACACAGAGTGTGAGTGTATATGCACACATGAGCATGTGCACGACCGTGACAGTCCATGTATGAGAGTGTTGCATAAATGTGTGTGCACGCATGCGTGTGTGTGAGCACGTGGGTGTGCAAGTGCCTCCGTGGGTCCTTCACTGCACCATAAGCCCTCCTCCTATTGTTTTCCCATCCTCTCCCCTGAAATTCCCCCTGGAAAAACCTCTGCTGGAGACAGAACAAGAGACTCTTTGGGATCCTTTCTATTTAAATTCCTCCCACAAATTAGTTCCTCCCTAAAGATTTTCCCTGCTAACAAGTTTCCCTTCCATAGCTGGCGGTGTTTTCTTTCTGCCTCAGTGGCCCGGAAGCTTAGAGACTTGGTTTGTTTATTTGCCACTTCCTGATAAATCCTCTCATTCTGCTCTTTCTCTAGTATCGTCTTATTGTCTTCACATCTTTACATCTCAGCAGCCTTAGTCCCTCCAGGAATATGGAGGTTGGAGAGTCTAAGTAGAGAGTGAACTGGCCTGTAACAGTCACCGGCTCTGACATTTGTGTCTCCCCCTTCCCCTGGGGCTGGGGTGCAGCCAAGCTCCCCACATTCTCTGCCCTAGCCATGCCGTGGCCATTTATAAGATGGCTGTACAGGTTTAGGCTACAGCCTAAAAGACAGAAACAATCATGGGGTTTTCATCATTATCACTAATCCCCCAGCAACCCTCTGAAGGACTCTTATCCTCATTTCATGGACAAAGAAGCTGAGGTACAGAAAGGTAAGGGAATGTTCCCAAGATCACAGAGCTAGTCCACGGTGGAGGCAGCTGTGTCAGACCCTAGAGCCCCCGCTGCACCAATGAGCTTGACTCTCCCCAGTGATGCTCACAGGCGTGGACGCCGAGCCCCGAGGAGGAGACTGGAGCATCCAAACCTCTCCAGCAATACCAGCATGCCCGGTCCATCTAGGGTCTCGCCTTCCACCAGGCTGGCCTTCCTCATACACAGACCCCACCAGGCGTTTAGACTCTGGAGTGTGTCTGTCTGTGTCTGCCGCCCTCTGCAGCCTCTCTGAGAAAGCCTGCTGTGCACGTCAGTGCATATACCCGGCCTCTACTCACCTGCTTCTCCCTTGATTCCTGGCAGGCCTTGGGGTCCTGGGGGGCCTAGAAAGGGAAAGAAATTCAGAACATAGCCTGGACAAGAAGGACAAAGAAGACTATGAAGCCAGTAGACAAGTGGTGGTACCAGTGGCTCCATTGTGGCCCCTTCTCCCCTGGAAGACCTGAGGAGGAGGGGCAGAGCCACCAGTGAGCCAACCAACAAGGTGGGGTGACAATGCCACTCACTCACACCATTGTTCATTTAACAGACCGTCACTGAGCACTGAGAACCAAACTGCATGGAAGGAAGAAAACAAAGACAGAGCTCCTTCCTGCAAGAAGCTCATGGCCTGGCGAGCGAGACAACTTTATAGATGGCGTCTTCTGAGGGAGGCTGAGTCACACAGACCTGGGTCCGAGTCGTAGCATGGCCCTTTAGCTGGGTGACCTTGTGCAAGTCCTTCTTCGTTTTGAGTCTCGGTTTCCTCATCAGTAAAATGAGGTTGATATACCTGTGCTGCAGGGCTGTCCTGAGGTGACTGCGTGCAGACCACAGGGAAAACACATGGCAGGCTCTGCGTAAACGGAACTCTTGCTGCTGCCACTCACTCCTATGCAGTTCTCTGCCTTTCCAAGAGCTGCTCTGCTTTGCCCACTCAAGTCTCACAATGACTCGGCAGGCAGGACAGGGCTCCTTGTCCTGTCTCAGGCCATTCTGGCGGCTGTAACAAAACACTACAGACTGGGTGGCTTATAAACAACAGAAATTCATTTCTCACAATTCTGGAGCCTGAAAGTCCAAGATCAGGGTGCCAGCATGGCCAGGTTCTGGCGACAGCCCTCCTCCAAGTTGCAGGTGGCTGACTTCCTGCTGTGTCCTCACACAGTGGAAGGAAATTGGAAGCTCTGTGGGGCCTTTTTTATAAGAGCACTAGTCCCGTTCCTAAGGGCTCCAGCCTCATGACCTAATCAGCTTCCACAGGCCCTACCTCCTAATACCATCACCTTGGGCGTTAGGAATTCAACATATGAATTTTGGCGGGGGGACACAGATACTCAGATCGTAGCACATCCTCACATCATCACAGAGAAGAGTGACTTTCTGAGAGGCATGGCCCTTGCCAGAGGTGACGCATTTGGAGAGAAGCCAGCAGATTCTGGGTTTCCCAACAGCAAAGCCTGCACCCATGCCAGGGCACCACGGTGAGGACGCTTTCTACACTTGTCCTCAGTATCCGAGAGATTGGTTCCAGGACCCCTGTGGATACCAAAATCTGAGGATGCTCGAGTCCCTCATAGAAAATGGCATACTATTTGCATATAACCTACACACATCCTCCCGTATACTTTAAATGATCTCTAGATTACTTACAATACCTAACATAATGTAACTGCTATGTAAATAGTTGTTATGCTGTATTGTTTTGGGATCCACTTTTTGGATTTTTTTTTTTTTTTTAATATTTCCAATCCATGGTTGCTTGAATGTGTGGGTGCAGAACCATGGATATGGAGGGCTGACTGTATTACAGAGCAGAAGCTTAGTCGAGTGTGTAGGGTCCATAATGGTATATCCATTTTATATACACAAGAGTGGGGTCCAGAGAGATGGAAGTAGAACTGGGACTGGCACCTCTCACTTCAGCACAGGGTCTCAGGAAAGGACACTGTTGAGAATCAGTTCAGGGTTTGACAGCTGGCTCCCCTGACTCCTGTGTGACCTGAATATGGGCCTGTGGGAGAAGGTTGTGGGGAGGGCAGCGTGGGTCAGCACGGAAATGAACCCACCTGGAGCGCCGCGCTCGCCTTTGGTCCGGAACTGGTCTGAAAGGGAAGGAAGAGGTTGCAGGTTGAGCTATGGTGGCACACACCTAGAGGTCCCAGCTCAGTGCAAACAGGGGGCTTCTCGGGGGTGAGGAGCTGAAGCAGACAGATTGGACAACAGGGGCCAGACACCGGCACATTTTTCAGGAAATGAGTCCTTGGAAAGAGCCAGATGTTTAGTTGTAACTAGTGGTTTACACCCAAGAGCCATAGATCCCTGGGAGCCCCAGAAGTGTGGAAAGGGAGCTGAGACCTAGACAGCGCCCCACATTATTAGAAGACTATGAAGCCAAAGCAGCTGGACAAGTGTGTCATGTTAAAGGAAGGGCCCTCATGTTGCTCAAACGAGCTCCTTCACCTCTCAAGTGAAAGTGTGACACCACTTGTGTCCCAGCATCTGAGCCTGGACTCTGCCCATCTGCTACACCATCCCTTCTCCTCAAATCTCAACTCGGCCCTCATCTGTGCTCACTGGGGAAGTGGCAGCCTCTGGGGGGATCTGCCTTCCTGGATGTGTGTCCAGCACGTGTGCCTGTGGGCTCTGGCCATGGGCTCACCCTCCTACGTCCCAGCTCACCCCAGACACAGGGATCAGAGCAACGACCCCAGACTCCATGTAACAGTTGTTAGCCCTGTACTAATGAGGTCACACATAGGAGCTGGTATTGCCCAAGTTAGCCCTTCCTTTCTGGGACAGCCTGAGAGAGTGCCAGGTACAAGTCCTGGAGGGGACCAAGGGAAGGGGGCCCCTGGCCTCTCCCCTTTGGTTCCCTTTTCTCCTGCCTGCAGCCCCGCCACCTAAGCCAGCATGTTTCCCCAGCAGGGCCAGCTGTCCTCTCCCCTCCACAGCTCCACCTGGATGGCTTGGTGTCTGCCCTGACTCTCTCCCAACCATGGGCCAATATTAGTTGGCTGCATGGCATGGTCCTGGGCATTACCCCGGGTTCTGTGCCTCACCCACCCTCCTAAACATTCTGGATCAGCCTGAGGGCTTTGTGACTCAGATCTGGCCGTGGGTTGGTTGCTCTAGTCCCTGGCTCTTGAGATCACACTCTGCTTGGATAGGGCCCTTGGTTCCTAGGTTGCTGACCCCACTGTCTCCCAGAGCCCTGTCTGCAGCCACTCATGGGGCCTGTGACTTCATGTCCACCCCATACAGCTCTCACTCTGAGTCTTGGCCCCCAGGGTCCCATACCAGGCCAGGGTTTTGGAAGCCCCCCTTCCTTGCCAGGGAAGGGGATTTGGACCCAAAGATCTCCTTTCCCATGAACAAGCAGCTCCTCCTTTCCCATCCATCTCTGAGGAGTCCCAATCTGGAGGCGAGGGGGCCAAACCTGGGTTCCGAGTGAAGCTGTCCACCTGCCGCAGCAGCTGCTCCTGTCTGGTGTGGACCTGTGTGAGCTGGGCCTGCAGGACTCGCAGCTTCGGTGCACCTACAGCCAGGTGAGCGCCAGGCTCCGAATGGAGAAACAACGGGCTGTCCTCAGTGGCCAGTGTTTCATTCTCGAAGTGAATCTCCAGGGCCCAGAGCCGCTCCTGCAGATTCAGAACTGGACATCCCACCCACCCCCCAGCGTTCTCTTAGGGACCTCATTGAAGCCCATGGCATGGAGAACCTCCCTGACATTTTTTTGTCAAAGGTGCATACCTTTTGTAGGCCTGAATACATAAACACATTCCATGTGCTGTGAGGACCAGAGTGAGCACAGAGCTTTTTCTGTATCTTGCACATGTGCACTCCACACTCAGGCATGACATTACACACCCACAGAACACTCCTGCGTGGCCTGGAGATGCACCCACTGAGTCACAATCAACCTTCAGCCTTTGTGCTATTAAGACTTTCGTGCATGTTCTGAGCATGAAAACTGATGTGCTGGTCTGACTTCGTATGCATGTGACATGTGTTTATGACAGCTGGGCACATAGCGTTCTTGAGTGACTTCAGTGTCTGCTGATGGAATTGCTTTGTGACCTTAACATTTGGACTGGGAACACTTTGCAAAGTAAAGTCATGCTAAAATGAATACTGCGATCAACAAAGCCCCTTCCCACTCAGAAGCTGGAAACGCTTGATGTAAGATGATCATGGCTTGCCTATGTGAAATAATTGCATCAGCCATTGCTTTAGACACATACAGGCTCTCTCTCTCTCTCTCTCTCTCTCTCTCTCTCTCTCTCTCTCTCACACACACACACACTCACATTTCCCCCTTCCCACCCCATCACCATGGCAGCCCAGGGACTGAGAACTGTCTCCCAGCAGGTGGGAAGTAGTGGTCCCAGGGCTCCCCACTCAACCTGAGCCCTGTGTCAGTCTGGGCCATGTTCAGTCACCCCCAGAGGAACTAGACCAGACCAAGACGGCCTCACCTTTCATCACCAGCACCCCAGCCCCCGCGGAGAGCAGAATCAGGTAGGTGAGGACCAGGGCCATGAAGCACTTTGTCCCATTTGTCCTCTTCGGCTTTGTATCTGAAACACAACCCAGGTAGAAGGTGGCTGCTGCCAAGGCTGGAGAACAGGGGACCCCTACTGGGCCAAATCCCCTCTGTGTGAAGTCGAGTGGGGAACACACCAAAACCCTACGACCCTCAAATCTTCCTCTAATCATCCTTCTTGCCACAGGGCAAGAAGTGCCATGGTGGGCCATTCATCTGTGTGGCCAGGCAAACAAAACCCTGGGCCACATATCACAGTTGGAAGTGTGGTCTGTAAACCAGGTGTCACTGACAAAGCCCCAGCACAATGCCTGGCCACGAGGGCCCTCCGTGGGTGTGTAGCAGATGAAGGAGTAAACTGATGAGTTTGTTTCAAACCTCTGACAGGAGGATGACTGTTCCTATTTTATAAACAAGGAGCAGGGTGTGGAGAAGTAGAAAAACCTATTACGTTATAAGACACGAATCTGGGATTCAGTTCCAGGCCTTTGTTTTCTTTGTCTTTATATCTTTTAAATGATAATAGTAAAACATGCTTAATATAATTAAACAGTACAGAGAGCATTATAAGACTTCGTGACCTCCCCTGAACACCCGAGGTCCTAACAGGGGAGGAAAGCTTAGTTCGCATTTTGGGGCGTGGCCTTCCTCCTAACCCTCTTGCTCTCAGAAACTTAATACCTATATACCCCATAGGTAGACTTCTCTTTTCTTTTAATTTTACATAAATGATGTCATATTACATCTACTACAGAACCTTGCTCTTGACAATGAATGATTTTCCATGGACATTCTTCCAGTTTGCTTTGTAGAGAAAGATTTCACAATTCCCTTTAATAGCTGCCTGATAGTCCTTAAAGACAAAAGTCACAATTCATGCAAATGTTTTCCTATTGATGAGCTGTTTCCAGTTTGGGGTGTTACAAAAGAGGCTGCAGTGGTTCCAACTCCAGCCTTCTGCTCAAGCCAGCTGAGAGGAATCCAAAGACAGGGACCCCCACCTAGCCCTGCAGTTCCCGCCACTCCCATGACCGAGCACCCACTCTGCTCCAGACCTTGGCCAACGTCATCTCTAGTGCTCACAGCAATCCTGCAAGGTAGGTGTGATCATCCTCTTCTGTAGAGGACAGGCCTCAGTCCAAAAAAGTGGGCCTCTGACCCCAGGTCGATCTAACTCCCAGGCTTGAGCTCACCTCACTAGCCTACATTGACTGCTGCCCCTGGGAAAATGCAGTTGAAATGAGCCCTGGGCAGACCTGAGGGGGAAAGCGATCAGAAGTGAACAGCCCAGGAAATGGAGGGTGCATTGTGAGCACCGTTTTGCTTCAGATTGGTGAGGGAGAAGTTTCAGTTGACTATTGCAATAGAGGTGTATGACCTTGCATCTTTCTCCATCACCTGTGGGAGCTGTGTTACCCTGCTGACAGTCTTTCCAGCCAGCAGCAGCAGAACAGGAGTCCCTGCTCGAGCAGCATCTAATGCACAGTGGTCCAGAGATGGCTCTGGCAGTGCCAAGAAGAGTGGGGCTTTTCTATCGGGTAGATTTTTAGTTAGTGGCACTTGGTTATGCTCAGTCTAACACAGAATATTCCCCACCATACCCCGCAAATAAAGGCCCACACACATGAGTGAGTTAACACACAACCTGGCCAAGTCACTCCCCTGCTCAGCCCTTGAGGCTGCTCCCTGGGCTCAGTACAAACAGCTCCCCGCTGGTCGATGAAGCCCTCCTGCCAACCAGCTCTCCTGTGGCTGCACACCCTACCACACCTCCACACAAACCCTGACCTATGGTCGGGCCGGTCAGGCCAAACTACTCGTGCTTACGTCCCTCCTGCTTCGGACCATGTATCTCTTCTGTATACACAGCCCTCTCTCCTCCCTTCAGCGTGACGAATTCCTACTGATCCCTTGGGAGCATCATGGAGCTTCTCCTGCTCCAAGATATCTTCTCTGGGTCCCCTAAACTGAATGGGACCATGCTCTGTTTTCCCACGTCACTCTGAGTCTCTTCCTGTCACGGCACCGATCACCCTGAACAGTGTCTCTTTATAGCTTCTTAGGCTATATTGCAGCACGAACATAGTGTCTGGTACACAATATGTGCTGGAAAGAAGATGACTGAACAGATGAAGGGATGAATGAATGGCTTCAGATGTCTGGGTGCTGAGCTTGTGGGCAGTTCAACTCTGTCAGTTTAGAAGTGTCGGAAGAACACTGGGAATGCAAGTTAGGGCCTCAGGTATCCACACAACCATCATGGTGAGGATGGTAACACAGAGGGAAGCCTTACACTTCACAGAAGATGGTGCCTGGTGAACACAATCTCAAAGATAGCTCTAAACTTGATGAAACACAACATGGGATGGGAGTGGAAAGATCAACTGTGCTTCAGAGACACAGGTGTTCCAGAGGTCAGAGGTCAAAGGTAGAGGTGAGGGCCAACATGAAAGATAGAAATATGTTCAAACTAGATGGTAGGAGCAGAGAGGAAGGCATTTGAGTAAGAATAACGAAAGGAAAACCAGACATGGTAGTATGATAAGAGTGGTTCGTGGCTGTCCCCTGACGCCTGGGATGCTTTTGTAAGTCAGAGCAATCACCTGGCAGAGAGGCAAGATATTTTAGAAACTGGGAATTTCTGATCTCTGAGCATTAACTAATTCACTTCGTAGAAAGCAGAGGATCTGATAAATTCTTTACCCTCTATGCTGATCACCTCTTACAGGGTAGAAGAAACTGCAAAGGAATATCTACTCTGGATTGGATTTGACCATGAGCAATTGTTGCTTGAGATGAGAAAATGAAAACAACCTCAGATGAACAAGAAAGAACCCCCCTGAAGTGAGCCTGGGCGAAGATTTTTAAGGAAGCCGTTTTCAGAAATTTGACAGCTCTATTGTCTGACTTACATTGAAAAGATGGCTCCAGAAGGAAGTAAAATTTCAATTCTATAAAAGATCTCAACAAAGGAAAAAAGGCTGCACACAAACTCCATGGTTCCCAGGCTTGCCATATCCCAACTCCTCCCCTGGTGGCAGAAGGTGGCTTGGTTGGTTTGCTCCTCTCCTGTTGCGACACTATTAGAGATTAAGCAGGAGCAAATCCCCCTCTCTCTTTCCCAGCACTGAGCTGCTGGTGAGCAGGCCCAGGGAACTGGTCTCTGCCCTGTTCCCATCTCCCATCTAGTAGCATCTGGCCGTCTGACAGTCTGTAGAAATGCCTTCTGCCCCTGCAGGTATCACCAGCAGGGAGACAGCACGAATACCCATAGCATCAGGTGAACAGAGCAGACAAGCATAGCACAGTCAGGGCTTTGAAACTAAGTTGTTATTGGACGACAGCCCACAAAAGTGGGCCAGAATCTATGTAATAAACCTAAACAGTGTCACTATCTACTAAAATAGAAGATTTAAATAGGCTCCAGAGTCTCCTGATATACTGTACATAATGTCCATTATACAGTAGAAAATACTCATCATACTTAGAACAGAGAAAATTACAACTTGAGTGAGAAAAGAAAAACAACAGGTGTCAGTATCATGATGACATAGATGGTGAAATTATTCAATAAGGATCTTAAAGCAGCCATCACAAAATGCTTTAATGAACAATTATTAATACTCTTGAAAGTAACACAAAAAATTTTTAATCTTACAAAAAATAGAGGATATAAAAAAGAACCAAATGGAAATTGTTGAACTTGAAAACACTGAAAAAATGTTTAAATCTCATTAGATGGACTGAATTGTGTAATATGTATGACAAAGGAAAGGACCGATGAACTAAATGATAAAATGATAGAAATTGCCCAATATTAAAAACAGAGAAAATTGACAAAAACAAAACAAAACACAACAACAAAAAACCCACCTCAGTGACTTGTGTGTCAATAACACAATACATAATATTCATATCACTGAAGTCTCGCAGAGTATGAGGCTGAAAAAAATATTCAAACAAATAATGGTGGCTGAAAATTTCTCAAATTTGGTGAGAAACGTAAACCTACAAATTCAAGAAATTGAGCAAACCCCAAACATGATAGATGCAAAGCAATCAATACCAAGACACATCACAAGTAAAATTCTGAAAAAAAATCTAGATACAAAGAAGTTTAAAAATCTAAAGGAAAAGAAAAACTCTTGAAAGCAGCCAAGAGAAAAATGGTACGTTGCCTATAAAGGTATACCAATCTGAAGATAGCAAATTTCTCATCTGAAGCCATGTAGATCAGATGGAAGTGACACATTTTTCCTGTGTTGAAAGAAATGGTTTATCAACCATGAATTCTATATCCAATGTAAATATCTTTTAAGAATTAATGAGAAATGAAGAGATTCTCAGATGAAGAAAAACTAAGAGAAGTTATATCTAGTAGATATTGGCATGGCAAAGTGATTTTAAAAGCATGACTCAGTTATATACTATCTACAAGAAACCAAAAAAAAAGAGCTTCCATTGACATAAGGCAAAAATTGATATAAGTGAAAGGAGAAATAGATAAATCCATAATTATAGTTGGGGACTTTAACACCTCAATCTCAGCAATTGATAGAAAATGACCAGAGTATTGAAGAATTGAACATCATAATCCAACAGGATGTAATTAACATTTATAGACTACTCCATGCAACAAGAGAAGTATACACATTCTTCCCATAAACACATAGAATATTCAGCCAGATAGTCCATATTCTGTGTCATAAAACAAATCTCAACAAAATGTAAAAGTAATTAAGTCATATAGAGTATGTTCTCTAACAACGGAAACAAAATAGAAACCAATAACATATAGACAATAGAAAAATCTCCAAAACACGTGGAAAAAATGAAACCAAACAAAACAAAACAACTTCTAAGTGATGGACAGGCCATAGAAAAAGTCTCAAAGATTACAGTGGCCAAGACATGGAAACAACCAAAATGTCCTTCAATAGATGAATGGATAAAGAAGTTATGGTATATATACATAATGGAATACTATTTGGCGGTTAGAAAAGATGAAATAGGACCATTTGTGACAACATGGATGGATCTTGAGATTATAATGCTAAGTTAAATAAATCAGACAGAAAAAGCAGAGAACCATATGATTTCACTGATATGTGGTATATAAACCAAAAACAACAAAAGAACAAGATAAACAAATGAGAAACAAAAACTCATAGACACAGACAATAGTTTAGTGGTTACCAGAGGGTAAGGGAGGGGGTAGATGAGGGTAAAGGGGATCAAATATATGGTGATGGAAGGAGAACTGACTTGGCTAGTGAACACACATGGAATTTATAGATGATGTAATACAGAATTGTACACCTGAAATCTATGTAACTTTACTAAGAATTGTCACCCCAATAAACTTTAATTAAAAAAAAAAAAGAAAAAGAAAAAGTCTCAAAGAAAATTAAAAAAAATCGAAATGAACAAAAGTGAGAATACAGCATATCAAATTATGGGATTTGGCTAAAGCAGCACCGAGAGGAAATTTATAGCACCAAATGCTTAATTATAAATGAGAAAAGATCACAAATCAATAAACTAAGTTCCTGCTTCAAGAAACTAGAAAAGAAGAGCAAAGTAAACCCTAAGCAACCAGAGAAAAGAAATAGTAAAGATCAGAGTAGAAATCAATGAGATTTAAAGTAGGAATATGAAAGAGAACATCTGGGCGACCGGATGGCTCAGTTGGTTAGAGCGCGACCTCTCAATGACAAGGTTGCCGGTTCAATTCCGCATGGGATGGTGGGCTGCACCCCCTGAAACAAAAGACTGAAAGTGGCGACTGGACTTGGAGCTGAGCTGCGCCCTCCACAACTAGATTGAAGGACAACTCCCTGGAGAAACACACTGTCCCCCAATATTCCCCAATAAAATTTATGGAAAAAAAAGGAGAGAATAATCAACAAAACGAAATGCTGGTCCTTTAAATAAAATCAATAAAATTGATAAAGCTCTAGCAAGACTGACAAAAAATTTATATATATATAACACAAATCGCCAATATCAGGAATAAAACAGGGGATATTACCACAGATCCCGCAGCCATTAAAAAAAAAAAAATACGGAAATACTATTACTAGCTTTATGTTCACAACTTAGAAGAAATGAACCCATTTCTCAAAAACCATAGGCTACCGAAACCCAACCAATGTGAAATATATAATAAAAATATCTATAACTACTTAATTTGTAACTTAAAATCTCCTGAAAAAGAAAAATCTAGGCCCAGATGATTTTATTGAAGTATTCTGACAAACTTTAAAAAATAATTAGCACCAATTTTACACAATCTCTTATAGATAATAGAAGGGTAGAGAGCACTTCCTTACCCATTTTATGTGGTCAGAATTACCCTGGTATGAAAACCAGACAAACACAATGCCAAAAAAAAGAAAAGGAAAAAGATCCAATTTCTCTCATGAAATTTGACACAAAAATCCTCAAGAAAATATTAACAAACCATATCAAGTAATGTATAAAAAGAATTTATATACTCTGACTAAATGGGATTTCCAGATATGCAAAGTTGGTTCAATATCCAAAAACCAATCAATATGAACCATCATATCAACAGGCTAAAGAAGAAAAATCATTTAATCATATAAATGATGCAGAAAAAGCATTTGACAAATTCCAATTCATAATAAAGCTCTCAAAATCATAATTCACAATTATAATTCCCATAATGACAAATTCCTAATAAAAACTCTCAGCAAACTGGAAATAGAGAACTTCCTCACTTAAAAAAAGTATCTACAAATAGTATCTTAAAAATATCTAAAGCTAACATGATACTTACTAATGAAACAGAGGACTTTTCTCCTAATATTGGGAACAAAGCAATGATATCTGTTCTCACTCTCTATTCAATCACATTTCTATTAGGTAGGTGCAAAAGTAATTGCGGTTTTTGCAATTATTTTTAACCTTTTAAACCTCATTACTTTTGCACCAACCTAATACATACAACTACTGGCAAACATGTGGAAATCAAAGGTAAAACAAATAGCATTTACAATGCAAATAAAATAAAATATTTAGGTATAAGTTTAACAAAATATATACAGGATCTGTATGCTGAAAATTACAAAATCTTTATTTAAAAAATAAAATCAAAAACCTAAATAAATGTAGAGACATACCTTGTTCATGGACTGTAAAACTGAACATAGTAAAGATGTCAATTCTCCTCAAATTGATCCATAGGTGTAATACAATTCCTATGAAATTCCAGTGAGGTTTTTTTTGTAAGTATAGATAAGCTGGCAAGAATGTAAAATGTTACATCCACACTGGAAAAATAGATCAGCTGCTTCTTATAAAACCAAACATACTCTTAGAATCCAGCAATTGAACTTTTGGGCATTTATCCCAGAGAAATGAAAACTTATGCTTACAAAAAAACTTTTATATAAATGGTGTTAACAGCTTTATTTGTAATGGCCCCAAACTGGAAACAACCCAAACGTCTTTCAATGGGTTAAACAAACTGATACATTCACGCCATGGAATAATACTCATTAATACAAAGAACCAATTATTCATACATATAACAACTTAGATGGATCTCAAGGGAAATATGCTATGTTAAAAAAAAAAAAAAGCCAATCTAAAAAAGTTACATAGTGTGTGATTCCATTTATATAACATTCTTTAAATAACAAAATGACAGAAATGGGGAACTGATTAGTGGTTGTCAGGGCTTAGTGACAGCTGGTAGAGGAGTGAGGGGTACGTGTATAAAGGAATAGCACGAGAAATTTTTGTGGTGATTGAACACACATTCTGTGTCTTGATTCTGGTGGTAGTTACACAAATATATGTGTATGATAAAATTGTAGAGAACTATATTCCCACACACAGATGAGTGCACGTACAACTAATGAAATCTAAATAAGCTTTGTGGGTTGTACCAATATCAGTCAACTGTGGAAAACTGGATGTGCGTCACAGAGCCTTTCCTGTACATCTTTTTGCAACTTTCTATGAATCTATAATTATTTCAAAATAAAAAGATTTAAAAACTCTGGGGTAAAACCAAATGTTTAAAATATGCTGAGAAATAGTGATGTGACAAAGAACAAAGTCAGAATAATGACATGCAACGATAGTAGTCACATCTGCAAGGCTGACCCTGAATTAAAGTCTGTTGGGAAAATGTTTAAAATTATCTTTAGAACTGGAAGAAGGGACAGGCAGCTAAGAGCCAATGCTTAATGTTAATTAAAACAAACAATAACAAAACCCATAACTTCTCTATCTATATCACTGGGAGTCTTTTCTGTCAAGAAGAATATTCTTCAGACTAAAATTAGTGGGAAGAACTATCATGAAGAAAGATGTGAAGCCTGAAATAGCTGAGGGCTTAGGGTGACAGGTCAGACACATGACACTCCACAGACCTGCAAGAACTTGACAATGTGGGAACAGAACCACTTCTTGAGAAGCAAGATACAATCAGGAGAGTGACAGGAAGACTGGAGCCAGACAAATGTTCGTGTTTTTCAAAAAGTTAGAAGGGAGTGCATCCCAGAAAGATATTGTCAACACGGACAAATGTAAAGTCACTTGTTCAAGCTCAGGTGTTCCATTATTGATGTGGGAGATGGGGCTGAGGGAGACCTGGGGGTTTGTTGGACCTTCAGGGCTCAAGCATCTTCAGAAACTAAAGCAATCTTCAGCAGACGTAAATCAACATCTGAAGATGCCTGGAGCCATTTGGTGCTGAAGCAAGTAGTTTCATCCAACTCAGGAAGCCCTGAGAAAGTCACTGTATTACAGGGATTACTGTCCACAACTGCACTCATCTGGAAAGTTCCTTTCATTCCATGGTCTTTGTAGGAGAAGACAGGAAGTTGTAAATGCATTTAGAAAAATATTCCTTCCATCAAAACTGGAGTGATTTTGTTTCTTGGGTTGATATTTAGTTAGTGGCATCCATAGCCCAAGTCAGAAATCTGGGCACCCTTGACACTTGTATCTCCCTCACTTGCCATGTCCCACCATTATAGTCCAACTGATTTGACTTCTAATGTTTCTCCAGACCATTCTCCTTCTCCTTTTTCACAACTACTGCCTCTCATCTCTTGCTGCCATGCTCCTCTCTGTCCTCAGCGTTACTCTTTCCAGCTTGTCCACCATCTATGATAGTGAACAATCTTAAATGCAAACCAATGCCTCTCAGCCCAAGTTCAACCCCGTCAAGGCTCCCTATTGCCCTCAGGATAAAGCTAATTGGTCCTAGTCTCAATCCCCACTGAGCTCTCCCACCCAGCTTTGGCCCAGCAATGTGCATTTCCCTGAATATTCCTTGTGAATATTTCTTAAACATATGGTCCCTTACCCACCCAAGCCGCTGTCTCCTTTCTCTAATTACTCTTCTTTATCCATTAGACTTTAGAAGCCGTCTCGGCTCTGACCTCCATGACCCCACACCAGATTCGTTTATAATGTCCTGTGCAAATATCAGTCACAGCCGGTGACGGATTGTATAGAAATAGGTGATGGCCATCCTCACCCTGCCATCCTCCTGCCACTACGGACACGACTGTGGACTCCCGGAGGCCAGAGGCCATGTTTGTTCTTGTCTGTTTCCTCAGTGCAGGTAGTAGGTGCTGAAAATGTTTGATCAGCTGACTTTGCTTGAACATTTCAATACCTTAAAAAGTCATCTATCCAGAATGCTGCATTCCCCCAAGTTCTGAATAGCCAATAATTATTAAAGTCATTTGCATGTGTGCCTTCGCTGTTACTACACTGTAAATTCCTAATGGTAGCACACGGCCCCTTCATCTTTGTGTCCCCATAAATTCCAATAGTGGTCTGCACAGACAGATGCTGGATAAGAGGGACACTCAGGCCAGAGGACAGAGATGCAGTTCCTGAACACACACCTTCCAGAAAAGACTGAGCGTGGAAATGACTGACCGACTTGGAAGACGATTCTCAGTGGATATTCTGGAATGGGAGATTAGTGCTCCCCTGTAGAAAGTCACTCACCAGTGACTTTAAACGCTACAAATTCTAGAAGATTTTAAAAATGCATCACCTGTATAATGCTAAGCGAAAAAATAAAGACGACAGAGTTGACTGAATTTTAAAACCCGAGTTTAACGTAAAACAAACTAATCATGAAGCTATGTACATATCGTAGGCAACAGGAAATAGTTAAAGCACTCCCTGATCAACACTTCAGTTATAGCAGAAGTCACCTTAAAGAATTTTAAAGGCACTGCATTATTAGACAGATATGACGCGCTGGGCTTCAGTTTTGTGGAACTTTTCGTTCCCCTTGTTTTGCATTGCCATTTCATCACACAACCTGTGTGTGAGAATAAGGCACGCATAAAACGGCATTAGTGTTAATCTAAGGGAAAATATCTAAATACCATTGAAAGGAATTGGGAAGCTACATTATTAAATAGATAGGACGCGCTTGACTTCAGCTTTGTGGAACTTTTCGTTCCCCTTGTTTTGCATTGCCATTTCATCACACAACCTGTGTGTGAGAATAAGGCACGCATAAAACGGCATTAGCATTAATCTAAGGGAAAATATTTAAATACCATTGAAAGGAATTGGGGAGCTAAAAAACACACAAAACTATATGCCAAAGATATAGCATCTATTATTAGCATTACACAAATGGCAGACTGAAGCATTCCCTAAATGAATTAGAGAGTCTACGGTGCAAACCCAGACTTTCTATGGACTTCTCTAGTCTTCTGTCACCAACAGAAAGACTACCTCACCAGGCTAATGTCATTATTGGGGGGTAGTACTTTACCACTGATTTCAAAGCTCTCCATTGCAGGAAACATGGTTTGGTCGAAGGCAGCTCTGTCTTCAGTGCTAGCTAAGAACTCTTCGTCCTTGAGAATTTCCTTATTTTCCATCGCTAGGCTTTATAGATGGCCAAAGTCCTAGAGCCAGCAGAAATGCTTCCCTTATGAGGAGCCACTCAGGGAAAGACTGTTCTCATTTAACTACTAGTTGTAGATCACGCAGCATTTCCCCCTTGGCTCTGATTTCCGAATTTGCAAAACGTTTCCTGCCCTGATCAGGATTGGGCATTTCTCAAAAACAGGCTATTCACTTGTGGAACTCTTGCTTAGTGAAGTGGCCTGTTAGGGGGGGTTGGGTGGCTTTGGCACAAGTCTTTGCTCCCAGGCCTCTGAGAGCAGAGAGCTGAATGACCAGAGGGGACGTTTCTTTCCTTCCCGTCTGCCTACCCAAGCCCTGCCATCATTTCAGACCCAACTCGCTGCCCGGAACCTCTCCAGCCCCCACAGAAATATCCCTCCTCTGACATCTTTCTATTCTTGGGGTTCATCCTTGCTACTCAGTATGGACCATGGACGGCAGCATTAGCATCGCTGGGGAACTTGTTAGAAACGGAGTCTCAGGTCTCACCCCGTATAGACTGAATCTAAATGTATGATGCATGTATTGAAGAAGCACTGCTCTATACCTCCCATTTTAACGTTTAATTATATTTCCCCTTACAGTTTTCTGCGTGTGCACATGTATGCTTGGTCTGGACCCAGTAAGCTCTCAGCAACTTGTGGGGAGAAACCTCTTCCCTATATCTCTCGGGCTGGGCACGCCCTACGGGGAGGTTGTATGGCGAGGTGGTTAAGACACAGACCCGAAGATCTCAAATGCCTAGGTTCAAATTTCACCTCCTCCACACAGCAGCTGTATGACTGTGGGCTTTAAGCTTTAAGTGCCTTACTTTCCTCATTTGTAGAAGAGAAAAGATGGTAATGATTACATGTATTAAATGAATTAAATCATTCAAGGTGGCTAAGATGGTGCCTGGTGAGTAATTAGCACGAAGGTCATTGCCTCTTCACTGGAGACGTTGTGCCAGGGAGATGAAGGAAACGACTTTTTCCTTAAAGAATTTCATGGTCTGGTATGCGGGATGGATGTGAATACAACTGAATTCCAGAAAATCGCTGTGAAGTGTGGTCATCATTGAAGAACCTGAGAAGACAGAAGTGGTCTGGAAGCTGGGGAAGCAGGGGTGGGAATAGCACAGAAAGTTTCAGGATCAGGTCTGGATTTAAAGGAATGACTGCAAGTTTACCTGGAGAGCAACATAAGGCAAGGGCATCCAGGTATGAAAAATGGCACGGGCAGCCTCACAGAGATGGGATGGCTTGGGGTCGGGAGAAACAAAGACGTCTGGCCCATTTGGAATGTAAGCGGTGAGAAGGAGAGGTGGCAGGAGAGGCTGGGCCGGCTGAGTCACTTTCTTTGCCCTGTGGCATGACAGAAAGTAAAAGGGAAAAGAAACACATGAAAGTGAATTCCTGGCAGTGCCCCACTAGGCTGAGATCTCCAGTGGTGCCCACAACTTCAACAATCAGAAAGTCTGCGGCTAGGAGCAGAAGCAGAACAGAAGAGGTTAAAAGGAGAGAACTAGAAATCAGGAAATGAAGGCAGCAGGGAGCTCTGGTTAGAAGTTTCCGGTGGACTGGTGGACTGCACAAGATAATAGAGGCTTCAGGGGCTTCCCCTGTAGTAGGAAATTTCCACAGCCAAAGGAACCCACTCACTCTGCCTGGTCAGCTCAGCTCTGACCAAACACATCCTCATTCACGGAGTGGGGTAGGAGCTCATTGGAAAATACTATGGGCTAATTACCTAGTACCACCATGCTTGGAGGGAATAGTTAGTAGATGTCAAGTGTAATTGTTTCAGCTCTGGCTATGGGACAAGAAAGACCTGGAATCCAAACCCATCCCTTTCATTAACTTGCTGTGTGACCTTGGGTGACTTACTTAACTTTTCTGAACCTCAGCACACAGCAATAGATCGTAGAACCATTAACCATTACCCAAGATTTATTAGGTGCCAGACGCTGTGCTACACATTTACATATATTGCTCAACACTCACAACAACTTGAAGCTTGCCTCAGATCTTGTGGTTAGAAAGTGCTGGCACCAGCATTCAAATCCAGAAGCCCCTGCCTCTACACTCAGTTTAATCCAGGAGCTGTAATCCAGAGGTTCGCACCAGGGGAGCTTTTTGAAAACACACAAGCCAGTTCCTACCTCCAACGTGAGGCTCTGCTTTTACTAGCAGCCCCATGGCTGGTTCTAAAGCACAGCCAGGCCGAGGACCCCTGTGCAGAATAATGAAGTGGTCACAAGCAGCATGGACACCTGTGTGGGCCCTCAGGTCTCCATCCCGGGAGGACCCATTAGGGTGAACCATGTGAAATTATGGATATTCATCCCTATGACATGTAATAAATGGACACACCATAGAATTCAAGCTAATACATCCAGCCTGCAGAGCCAGGACTAGAGTGAGGCAATGCAGGCACTAGCCGAGGATGCAAAAGATATAGTAATCAAGATAAATAATATAAATAATATTCTAATGCAACATTTTACAATTGAAAGTTAATGCAAACAGCCCACCATGAACAAAACACCAACGTTTTAAATAAAGACAGAATCCCATGCTGCACTTGCAGTGACTGGTCACTGCTTCACCCTGATCCCAACGCTATTCATTAGTCTGTGTTTCTGCATTCCCCTTTGCAAAATGGGATACCAATAGTTGTTCCGTCTGCCCATAGGGTGGGTGTGAGGATCAAACGAAATAAGAAAAGTGTAAGGGTGTTTGTAAATGAAAGGGATCTCAGTAGAAAAGCAGCTTTTGTCAAGCCTGCACGTTGTAAAGTGAAACTCCTGCATTGTCGATGTTACCCTTAAAAATCCCTTAAATTTTCCATAAAGTACAAAACGCACAATTTGGGAAAATTGTACAGTCTCTTCCTAGGTCCCACTCAAACACTTTTATCTTCAAGAACACAGATCTGGCTGTTACTTCTGTCGAGCATCAGATGAAGTGGTCGGCTTGCATTTGGGGAACATGTTGTTCAAGAAATGCAGGGTTTGGCTTTATTTTCCTTACAGAGTACATATACAGTAATTGGACTGGAGAACTTAAATGTGTGTGCTGAGTGGCTCTGATGTAGCAGATCAAGTTCTGATCTTCTCCAAAGTGACAGCCAAGTGATTCACGGTGCTTTATTAGACAGGGGTAATGGGGCAGGAGTCCCAGCCATATGCGACCCCATTCCTGGTGGCCTCTGCAGAGCTTGACTCTCTATGAATTTGTGGGTCCCCAACTAGTTCAGTTGATGAGCCACCAAGATCACCAAGAATTCCTGAATAACCTCATTCCAGGTTAAAGTTGGGGCAACCACGTTAATGCATGATCTAAAAACGACTGACAGAAACCCAAATACTCAAAACAAACAAAACCCCACAGCAGGTCTTCGTGGCCATCCCCAAGGCCCTGTCACACTTCACCGGTTGTCTAGCCATTTGTCCTGCCGTCTGCCCGAGCTCACCAGCAGAGATGACGCAAAGAGGAACCTGGGCTAAACAAAATGTATAGGAGATAAATGCAAAAATATTCTGTTTATTGATTTCATTTTTCCTTCCGCACTGGTGGGCAGTGAACCCAGGCCTAGCTCAGTGCCTGGTACTAAATGAAGCTTAACTGCTAACTCTTTTTAAAAATTAAAACAAACAAACAAATAAAAAACCCAAAATAAAAACCCAGCAACACAAAAGACCATCAACAGGTGACTAGATAAAGACAAATAAATTGTAATACATCCATTCAATGCAATACTAATTCACATACAAAGAAATAAGTAACAATATGACGAATCTCAATAGCCATTGTGTTGAGTGAAAAAGCCACACCTCAAAGAAGATATATTGTATGATTCCATTTATGTAAAAGTTCCAGAACAAGCAACACTCACTATAGTGTCAGAAAATAGAACCATGGTTTCCGGGGTTGGGAGTAGGGGTGAATTGACCAAGGGGAAGTACAGGGAAATTTCTGGGGTGATAGCAATGTTTCGTATCTTGACTGGAGTGTTACAAAACTTAATGAATTTGAAGTGTATGTATAGTGTATATAGTTGGTAAATTACACTTCAATAAAGTTAATTAAATATAGTGTATAAATTATACTTCAATAAAGTTAATCAAAACAGAAATTAAAAAGATGACAGAATCATCATGGTTGGAGTGTGGCCTAACTCACAGAAGTTCATCCTTTGAGAGCCACGGAGGGTCATGGTGCCAGCATCCCAGCAGCAGGTGTAGATTGGGGAGGAGGGGGCAGTATTTCCCCAGGTGCAGTGCATGTGAGACACCCCCCTCTCCCCCACACCCTCTCGTGCCTGAATCAGCATCCTTACTTACACTTTAGGATTATTTCTTCAGGACTGCAGCCTGTCCTCTCAGAACAGAGGAAAGAAAAGGGAAGCAAACTGGTCTCTGGTGAGACTTTCCCACTGACTCAGCACTCCCACCCAGGGCAAAGGTTGGCAAGGCAGGTGTACCCCCCAATCTGATTTCAGGAATACAAATTCTCCTGACCCCAGACACCACGCTCTGCCTTCCTGAGACCTGCAATGTTTCCACAAGGGCCAAACCTTTCATTCCCCCAATGGAAATGTATCTTCTCCTAGGAGAGAAAACAGTGACTTATTCACTCTGAAGTATAAACAAGCAATATTATTCCTTTCCCAGATTTGGGGATTGGAAGAGATACAGGAGCAGGAGACAGTGAGACCACCAGGGACCCTGGAGGTCTCTGCACATGAAAGTCTTAGACATACACTGAAAGAAAAGCAAGAGCCACTACTAGAAACTTTGCAGGTTTTGCAGTTGTGCCAAGGGTCACCTGTGCTAAGTCTCTGTGATCTAAAATAATTTTGCCTGAGCAATCCTGAGCTAGGAGCAAATGGGATGGAACAGAGAAAATAAGAAATTAATCAGAATTGCTATGGAGGTAGCTGTCAGCCATCCACCATTCATTCAATAGATATTTATTGAGTGCCTAATGCCATGTTTCCCTAAAAATAAGACCTAGCTGGACCATCAGGTCTAATGCATCTTTTGGAGCAAAAATTAATATAAGACCCGGTCTTATGTAAACCCGGGCTTATTTTAATATAATATAAGATCGGGTCTTATATAATATAATATAATATTACATAGGACCGGGTCTTATATTAATTTTTGCTCCAAAAGACGCATTAGATCTGATGGTCGGGTTAGGTCTTATTTTCAGGGAAACACAGTATGTCCCAATCTCTGTGCTGGTAAAAGAAAACAGACCCTTATTCTCTCTGATGAGCTTGTTATCCACCCTGCCTTAGTCACATGCTCCCAGGGTCATGCCCTACCTTGTCATTTTCAGTAATTGTAAATTCTTCATAGTCTCTCATCCATCCACTCTCTGGCCACACCCCCTATCTCTCCAGCTCATTCCTTTACTATACCTACCACCACCACCAATCCTTTGTCCCTAGCACTTCTGATCTATTGATCTGCCACTCTTCTACTACCCATTACCCATTTCATGACCTCTCTCCTACTAATTCATCTTAAATTTATGGTCAGTCATTATAATCACCTCCTTACCCCTCTTTTGCTTTATTGTACTCACTTGACAAAAACTACACACAACTGAATGTAACTGGAGAAAAACAGTTTGGTTAGGAACCAGCTGTTCCCCCATCTCTCTCTCTCTCCTCAGGCTTCCTTGTTCTCTGAGGCACAATACTATTCAAATGAGGCCAATTGATAACCTTACAATAGCCTCTAAATGTTCAAATAAAAAGGGAGAGTCACTCCTCTCTCACTTTAAATCAAGAGCTAGAAATGATTAAGCTTAGTGAGGAAGGTATGTCAAAAGTCAAAACAGGCTGAAAACTAAGACTCTTGCACCAAAGTTAGCCAAGTTGTGAATGCAAAGGAAAAGTTTTTGAAAGAAATGAAAAGTGCTACTCCAGTGAACACGTGAATGATAAAAAAGCAAAACAGCTTTTTTGCTGATATGGAAAAAGTTTGAGTGGTCTGGATAGAAGATCAAACCAAGCATAGCATTCCCTTAAGCAAAAGCCTAATCTAGAGGAAGGCCCTAACTTTCTTCAATTCCATGAAGGCTGAGACAGGAGAGGAAGCTGCAGAAGAAAAGTTTGAATCTACATTGCAGGGATTGGTTCATGAGGTTTCAGGAAAGAAGGCGTTTCCATAACATAAAAATACAAGGTGAAGCAACAAGTGCTGACGTAGAAGTTACAGCAAGGTACACAGGGGATCATGCTAAGATAATTAATAAAGGTAGTTACACTGAAAACAAATTTTCAATGTAGATAAAACATCTTTATATTGGAAGATGCCATCTAGGACTTTCACAGGTATAGAGGACAAGTCAATGCCTGGCTTCAAATCTTCAAAGGACAGGCCAATTCCCTTGTTAGGGGCTAATATAGCTGGTGGCTTTAATGCACATTTACCATCTGCCTATGCTCTTTGCAAGTGGAACAACAAAGCTGGACGACAGCATATCTACTTACATCACAGTTTACTGAATATTTTAAGCCCACTATTGAGACCTATTACTCAGAAAAAAAAATTCCTTTCAAAATATCACTGCTTATTGACAATACACCAGGTCACCCAAGAACTCCAATGGAGACGTAGAACAAGATTAAGGTTGTTCTCATGCCTGCTAACACCACATCCATTCTGCAGCCCATGAATCAAGGAGTAATTTTGACTTTCAAGTCTTGTTATTTAAGAAATACATTTCTTAAGGCTATATCTGCCATAGATAGTGATTCCTCTGATGGATCTGGGCAAAGTAAATTGAAAACCTTCTGGAAAGGATTTACTATTCTAGATGCCATTAGGAACATTCGTGATTCATGAGAAGAGATCAAAATGTCAAAGTTAAGTGGCGACTGGATGGCTCAGTTGGTTAGAGAGCGAGCTCTCAACAACAAGGTTGCCAGTTCAGCTCCCGCATGGGATGGTGGGCTGAGCCCCCTGCAACTAAGATTGAAAACGGCGACTGGGTTTGGAGCTGAGCTGTGCCTTCCACAACTAGATTGAACGACAGTGACTTGGAGCTGATGGGCCCTGGAAAAACACATTGTTCCCCAATAAAAAAAAAAACTTTTAAAAATCAACATTAACAGAATTTAAAAGAAGTTGATTCCAACCCTATTGATTGACTTTGAGGGATTCAAGATTTCAGTGGACAAAGGAACTGCAGATGTGGTGGAAATAGCATGAAAACTAGAATTAGAATTGGAGCCTGAAGCTATGACTTAATTGCTTCAATCTGATGATAAAACTTTAATAGATGAGGAGTTGCTTCTTATGGATGAGCAATGAAACTGGTTTCTTGAGATGGAATCTACTCCTGGTGAAGGTGCTCTGAAGATTGTTGAAATTACAACAAAGGATTTAGAATATTACATAAACGTAGTTGATAAAGCAGTGGCAGGGCTTGAGAGGATTGACTCCAATTTTGAAAGAAGTTCTACTCTGGGTAAAATGCTATCACATAGCATAGCGCGTTACAGAGAAATCATTCATGAAAAAAGGGTTAATGGATGTGGGAAACTTCATTGTTGTCTTATTTTGAGAAATTATCACAGCCACCCCAACCTTCAGCAACCACTACCCTGTTCAGTCAGCAGCCATCAACACTGAAGACCCTCTACCAGCAAAAAGATTGCAACTTGCTAAAGGCTCAGATGATGGTCAGCCTTTTTTAGTAATAAAGTATTTTTAAATAAGGTATATACATTGCTTTTTTAGACATAATGCTATTGCATGCTTAATAGACTACAGTATAATGTAAACATAACTTTTATATGCACTGGGAAAACAAAAAATTCACGTGACTTGCTTTATTGTGATATTTGCTTTATTGCAGTGGTCTGAAACTGAATCTGCACTATTTCGAAGGCATGCTTGTAGACATCGCAGGCTCTATGCCAAAATTGAATTCCTGATATTTCCTCCATTTTAGTTGATGACAACTTCATCCCTCCATTTGTATCAATCAAAAATCATGGAAGTGACTTCATAGGAACGGCAGCAGCGGGGCGCACTTTTTGAGTTCTCCTCTGGATCTTATCACAAACGGGACATCTGTAACCCATCAAAGGACTCTCTGCTCATCACGCAGAACAGCTAAGAGACTCGTGCAAGGATTACTTGAAGGTGGGCAAATTGGGCGAGCAGGGGAAGAGGGAAGGGAGCGGAATGGAGACTCGAACCGCATCTGCGGCTGTGGAAACACAGCCTGCATCTGCGGTGGTGGAAACGCAGCCGGCATCTGCAGCTGCAGAGACGCAGGGGATCCCAGGATAGAACAGAGAACACAAAAGCCAGGAAGTGGTCTCTTTCCCTGCGTCCCATAGCTGATCTCTCCCACTGAGGGGGCAGCATATCCAGCATTTGAGGCAATAACCTCAGCTGATACCTCCAGTTGGGCCCTAGGCCGGACAAAGGACACAAACTCCATACCTGGGCCCCTCCCCTCTCCCCCCCCACCTGCCCTTCCAGAGACTTAAACTGGTCCCTGAACTGAGGAGTAGTGTCAGATTACAGAGGAGCCTTAGTGCTCCTGGCATGGAGCCTTAGTGCTCCTGCACTGGCGTGCAGCTCTGATCCAGGGAAGAGGCTGGGAAGAGTGTGACTTTTGCTGGGCTAGGAGAGAAGAGACTCCTCCACCCCCAGCCACCACCTTTTCTGGCCTGCCTAGGGCAGGGCAATTACAAGTGTGGAGGCACTCCCAGAGATCAGCAGTAAGTGGGAGACACAGCTCCGGGCTTTCAGCAGCTCAGAAATCTCCTGCCCGCCACACACACACACACACACACACACACACACACACACAGACACACACGGAAGAAGTGCCTTAAGACTCAGGAGAACTGGACACAGGGCTGGTGGTACTACTCTCAGTGCACACATGAGCAGGCAAGAGCAGAACTGCACTGACTTTGTAGAAACTACCATCCAGACCCCTCAGCCCCATGCATCTAAATCTGTAGTCCCAACGTCACTCTGAGCACCAGGTGACCGGCTCTGCCTGTACAATACACAGGGGACTCTTTGATACAGCAGAGGACAACCTGGAGATTACTTGGGCTTAAGCCAAGACTGGCGCTGCTTTTTGTTTTGTTTTGTTTTGTTTTGTTTTGTTTTGTCTTTATATCTTTGATATCTTTGCCTGTGTTGAGTGGGGGTTGTCGGTTGTTTTTACATGTGAATGCATTTGATTTTTTCTTTGTTGTTGTTGTTGTGCTTGGTGATTTGCTTTGTTCTGAAATTGCTCTACCAGGGCCCAGCTTAAGAGGCACAAGATTCAACACACCCAGAGGCCAACTCCAGACCAAACCAGAGTACTACCAGGTTTGACCTACAAGTGACACACCCATAGGGAATTCTCTACAGGCACAAGAGCCCATAGAGGCCAAACCACATTTAAGTGGTCAACCCTCAGGCAACAGAACACCCTGCAGTGGGCAGAGCCAAATCTCACAACTAGTCAGCCTAGGAGTTAACCCCACCTACTCACAAACAAAAAGCAATTAAAGATCAACTTTAACAGGACAATATACACAACACAAGAGTCACCTTTGAAGCACACGCAGAGGAGAAGAACGAAGTAGTGCAAGTCAAATATAAAGGACACATACTACATAAGATAACCCAGCAAGAACTAAGAACTCTAAGGGATCTACCTAATACATCAAAGCAAACACAGAGAGTCAGCCAGAATGGGGAAACAAAGAAACATGTCCCAAACAAAAGAACAGAAGAAACCTCCAGAAATGGAACCAAATGAAACAGAGGTAACCAACCTATCAGAGACAGAGTTCAGAACACTGATGATAAGAATGTTTAAGGAGCTTAGAGACGACATAAAGAAGGATGTAGAAATCATAATGAACAACCAGTTAGAACTAAAGAACACAATTACTGAAATAAAGAACTCACTTGAAGGAATTAACAGCAGGTTAGATGAAGCAGAGGATCGAATCAGCAACTTAGAAGACAAGTTAGCAGAGATCACCCAAACAGAACAACAGAAAGAAAAAGAATAAAAAACAATGAAGATGGTTTAAGAGACCTCTGGGATAACATCAAGTGCAACAACATGCGCATCATAGGAATACCAGAAGGTGAAGAGAGGAAGCAAGGGATTGAGAACATATTTGAAGTAATAATGCCGAAAACTTCCCTAACCTGATGAAGGAAACCAACATACAAGCCCAGGAAGTGCAGAGAGTTCCAACCAGGATAAACCCAAACAGGTCCACACCAAGACACATTATAGTTAAAATGGCAAAGGTTAAAGACAAAGAGAGAATCCTAAAAGCAGCAAGAGAAAGACAGAGGGTTACATACAAGGAACTCCCATAAGACTATCAAATGACTTTTCTACAGAAACATTGAAGGCCAGGAGGGAGTGGCAGGAGATACTCAAAGTGATGGAAAACAAAGGCCTACAACCTAGATTGCTTTATCCAGCAAGGCTATCATTTAAAGTTGATGGAGAGATAAAGAGCTTCCCAGAAAAGAATAAGCTAAAGGAATTTATTACCACCAAGCCAGCATTGCAAGAAATACTAAAAGGACTTCTGTAAATAGAAGAAAGATGAAAACAATCTAACTACAAATTTAAAATGGCAATAACTATGTACCTATCAATAATCACTTTAAATGCAAATGGATTAAATGCTCCAATCAAGAGACATAGGGTGGCTGAGTGGATAAGAAAGCAAGACCCTTGTATATGCTGTATACAAGAGACTCACCTCAGATCAAAAGACACAAACAGGCTGAAAGTGAAGGGTTGGAGTAAGATATTTCATGCAAATGGAAATGAGAAAAAAGCTGGAGTTGCAATACTTATATCTGACAAAATAGACTTTAAAATGAAGAACATATTAAAAGACAAAGATGGGCACTATATAATAATAAAGGGATCGATCCGACAAGAGGACATAACCCTAGTAAACATCTATGCACCCAACATAGGAGCACCTAAATATATAAAACAGATATTGACTGACATAAAGACAGAGATCAACAGTAACACTATCATAGTAGGGGACTTCAACACACCTCTGACAACAAGGGACAGGTCTTCCAGACAGAAAATCAATATGGAAACAACAGCCTTAAATGACACATTGGACCACTTGGATTTAATCGATATTTTCAAAGCATTTCACCCCAAAGCTGCAGAATAAACGTTCTTCTCAAGCACATACGGAACATTTTTTCAAGATAGACCATATGTTAGGCCACAAAACAAGTCTTGATAAATTTAAGAAAATTGAAATCATACCAATTGTCTTCTCTGACCACAGTGCTATGAAATTAGAAATGAACTACAGGAAAAAAACTGGAAGACACACCAATTCATGGAGGCTGAATAACATGTTACTAAATAATGAATGGGTCAACCAGGAGATCAAGGAAGAAATCAAAAGATATCTCGAGACAAACGAAAATGAAAACACGATGACCCAAAATCTATGGGATGCCACGAAAGCAGTCCTAAGAGGGAAATTCATAGCATTGCAGGCCTACCTAAAGAAACAAGAAACATCACTAATCAACAGTTTATCTTCACACTTAAGGGATCTGGTAAAAGAACAGCAAAATAAGCCCAAAGGGAGTACAAGGAAGGAGATAATAAAGATCAGAGCAGAAATAAATGAAATAGAAACCAGAAAAACTATACAAAAGATCAATAAATCCAAGAGTTGGTTCTTAGAGAAGATAAACAAAATCGACAAACCTTTAGCCAGACTCATTAAAAAAGAGGGAGAGAGGACCCAAATTAATAAAATCAGAAATGAAACAGGAGAAGTGACAACAGACACCGCAGAAATACAAAAAATTTTAAGAAATTGCTATGAGCAACTATATAACAACAAATTTGACAATCTGGAAGAAATGGACAATTCTCTAGAGGCGTACAACCTTCCAAGGCTAACTCAAGAAGAAACAGAAAACCTGAATAGACTGATTACCACCAGGGAAATTGAATCAGTAATCAACAATCTCCCAACAAACAAAAGCCCTGGACCAGATGGCTTTACAGGTGAATTTTACAAAACGTTCAAAAAAGAATTATCACCTATTCTCCTCAAGCTCTTCCAAAAAATCCAGAAGGAGGGAAGACTCCCAAACACTTTTTACAAAGCTACTATCACCCTGATCCCAAAATCAGACAAAGACACCACAAAAAAAGAAAACTGCAAGCCAATATCGCTAATGAATATAGATGCAAAAATCCTCAACAAAATATTAGCGAACAGAATTCAGCAATACATTAAAAAGATCATACACCATGATCAAGTGGGATTCATCCCTGGTATGCAAGGGTGGTTCAACATCTGCAAATCAATTAATGTGATACACCACATTAATAAAATGAAAAATAAAAATCACATGATCATATCAATAGATGCAGAAAAAGCATTTGATAAAATCCAGCAGCCATTTATGATAAAAACCCTTAAGAAAGTGGGAATAGAGGGATCATATCTCAACATAATAAAGGCCATATATGATAAACCCACAGCTAACATCATACTCAATGGGGAAAAGCTAAAACCATTCCCTTTAAGATCAGGAACAAGGCAAGGTTGCCCACTTTCTCCACTTCTATTCAACATAGTGCTGGAAGTTCTAGCCACAGCAATCAGACAAGAAAAAGAAATAAAAGGCATCCAAATCGGTAAGGAGGAAGTAAAATTGTCATTATATGCAGATGACATGATACTATATATAGAGAACCCTAAAGACTCCACCAAGAAACTATTAGAGCTGATAGATGAATTTAGTAAAGTAGCAGGATACAAAATTAATATTCAGAAATCAGTTGCATTTGTATATACCAATAATAAAACATCAGAAGGAGAAATTTAAAAAACAATCCCATTTACAATTGCTCCAAAGACTATAAAATACCTGGGAATAAATTTAACCAAAGAAGTGAAAGATCTGTACTCAGAAAATTATAAGACACTGAAGAAAGAAATGAAAGAAGATACAAATAGATGGAAACACATACCATGCTCATGGATAGGAAGAATTAATATAGTTAAAATGTCCATACTGCCTAAGACAATATACATATTCAATGCAATTCCTATCAAACAACCAACGACGTTTTTCACAGAAATAGAACAAGTAATCCTAAAATTTATATGGGACCATAAAAGACCCCAGATAGCCTCAGCAATCTTGAGAAATAAGAACAAAGTGGGAGGTATAACAATACCTGACATCAAATTATACTACAAGGCTACAGTAATCAAAACAGCATGGTACTGGCATAAAAACAGACACATAAATCAATGGAACAGAATAGAGAGTCCAGAAATAAGTCCATGCCTATATGGCCATTTAATCTACAACAATGGAAACAAGAATGTACGGTGGGGTAAAGACAGTCTATTCAATAAATGGTGCTGGGAAACCTGGAAAGACACATGCAAAAAAATGAAGCGGGACCACCTCCTTACACCATATACAAAAATAAATTCAAAATGTCTTAAAGATTTAAATGTAAGATCTGAAACCATAAAATTCCTAGAAGAAAATATAGGAAGAAACCTCACAGACATTACCCAGAGTAAGATTTTTACTGATGTATCCCCTCGCGCGAGGGAAGTAAGAGGAAAAATAAACATGTGGGATTACATCAAACTAAAAAGCTTTTTCACAGCAAAGGAAACCATCAATAAAACAAAAAGGGATCCTACTGATTGGGAAAAGATATTTGCCAATGATATATCTGATAAGGGGTTAATATCACAAATTTATAAAAAACTCACTCAACTCAACTCCAAAAAAACAAACAACCCAATTAAAAAATGGGCGGAGGACATGAAGAGACATTTTTCTAAAAAGGACAAACAGATGGCAAACAGACATATGAAGAAATGCTCAACCTCACTAACCATCAGAGAAATGCAAATAAAAACCACAATGAGATACCACCTCACCCCAGTCAAAATGGCTATCATCAATAAATCAACAAACAACAAGTGCTGGCGCGGATGTGGAGAAAAGGGAACGCTTGTGCTCTGTTGGTGGGATTGCAGATTGGTGCAGCCACTATGGAAAACAATATGGAGGTATCTCAAAAATCTGAAAATGGAACTACCTTATGATCCAGCAATTCCACTCCTAGGTATCTATCCGGAGAAATCCAAAACTCCAATTCAAAAATCTTTATGCACTCTTATGTTTATTGCAGCATTATACACAATAGCCAAGACATGGAAACAACTGAAATGCCCATCGGTAGATGACTGGATTAAGAAACTGTGGTACATTTATACAATGGAGTATTATGCAGCCATAAAGAAAAAAGAAATCTTACCATTTGCAACAACATGGATGGACCTAGAGAACATTATGTTAAGTGAAATAAGTCAGACAGAGAAAGACAAATCCATATGATCTCACTTATATGTGGAATCTAAAGAAAAGAATAAGTGAATGAACTAATCAGAAAGAGTTTTGGAGACATTGAGGAAAAACTGAGGGTTGCTAGATGGGAGGGGGTGTGGGGATAAGGGGGAAGGTGAGGGGATTAGGAATCAGTCGGTAACCACAAGGTGGCCACGGGGTTTTAAAAATCAATTTGGGGAATGTAATCAATAATGTTGTAAAGATTTTGTAGGGTATCCGATGGACACTTGTCCCATTTGGGAGACCACCCCAGGGATGATGTAGATGCCTGATCACTGCACTGTACACCTGAAGCTGAAGCTGAACAATAATGAATGTCAACTACAATTATATATATATATATATATATATATATATATATATATATATATGTATGTATGTATGTATATGTATATATATGCATGTATATACTTACAAGAAGTGGAGTACAGAATTAGGAATAGAGACAGTGGAAATGTAATGACTCTGTGCGATGTCAGAGGGATAGTGGATGGGAGGAGGGGGATTCACACAGTGTGAGGGATATAAATGATCAACGTCTAAGTATTACTTTGTCTTGTGCTCCTGAAACTAATAAAAAAATAAAAAAAGAACATCTAAAAAAAAAATCATGAAGTCAACCTTGAATCCTTTATCTCGCTCATTCTCTTTATCTTCCCACATTCAATCCATTAGGAAATCCTTTGGCTTTACTTTCAAAATACATACAGAATTTGAGAATTCTCATTAACTCTCTGTTACCACTGTGGTGCAAGCCACCAGCATCTCCCACTGGAATTCAGTGACTTTCTAATTGGTGCCCATACTTCCTTCCTTGCTACCGTACAGTCCACATTCAATACAGCAGCTGAGTTAGCCTTTTAAAAATAAGCCAGGAGTGATGTCAGGGAAGACGGCGGAATAAGAAGCAGCAGGAATCTATCACTCCAGCTGGACAATTATGCTGTAGAAACAGTCTAAAGTGACTGCTGCATTTCATAACACTGGGGTTTATTTGAACATTTGCAGCTTCCAGGAAACAGCTTGGCTGATAAATTGCAGTTAATTTCTAACGATTACTGCCATCAGCATGGTGGCAGCTACCCGTGTCCTACCTGCTGTCAGCCCCATAGCAGGCATTTGTGGGGACAGCGACCCACACTTCTGGCAAGACTCGCTAGAGCCAGAGTGGATATTAAATACCTTGTCCTCTAAATATCATGACTCTGTGTTTGACTGTGAATTTCTGCTTCATATTACTGAGGGAAAGGCATGGAGGCTCCATGCCATTATTTCAACTCCCACCAGCTAAGTTAGCTTCCAAGAGAGTTAAAGGAGCAGCACTTGTTTTGGACATTCACAAACAACCCAATACACGGTGGAATTTAGAAAGCATCCCCAAGTGTAAAGGGAAAAACTCAGTTTTCTACCTCCTGAGCAGGGGAAAACCCTCATTCTCCCCTGCTCTGTCTTTCTCTTTTCTGTGAGTCCCCTTTACTACTCTCATAAAACATTGCACTTCTGACACTTATGGTCACCAAATGTGTGGAGGCTTTTCCGCACAATAGCGGTTTGTTGGAACACCAGCTGGGTGTCCTACAATTTAATTACTATCTACCCAGAGATGTGTCAGATCCCACAGGCTGCAGGCTCAGTGCCACAAGACTCCTTCCTGTCCTTCCCCTGCCACGCATGCTTCTGACCAATCAGCTGGATTAGAGGTCCTAAAGACCCCCTCCTAGGGTTTTGTCCATTTGCCAGAGTGGCTCACAGAACTCATGGAAACACTTGTGTTTACCAGTTTATTACAGGATATGGTAAAGGGTACAGATGAATAGCCAGATGAAGTGATGCATAGGGTGAAGTCTGAGAGGGTCCCGAGTGCAGGGACTTCTGTCCCCATGGAGTGTGTCACCCTCTTAGTAAGTGAATGTGTTCACCAACCTGGAAGATCTGTGACTGCCATATTATTGGGATTTCATGAGGCTTCCTCACGTAGGCATGATCAGTTATACTTCATAGACTCTCTTCTCTCTGGAGGAGGAGGGGTGGGGCTCACAATTCCAAGCTTCTAACCGTGGCTTGATCTTTCTGGTTACTAGCCTCCATCCGGGAGCCACCCAGGAGCCCACTCAGAGTCACTTCAATAGAACAAAGATGCTTCTACTACACTTATCACTTGGGAATTTGCAAGGGTTTTAGGAGCTCTGTGTTAGGAACCCAGGCCAGAAAAGACCCGAGGAAACCTTAAACTTTCACTTCCGGCTGATCCCCAGCGAGAGCCACTCTACAACAACAATAAAAAACAAACAAACAAAAAATCCCTGGCAAACTTTGTGGATGAGGGAGAATCTGATTCGCAGATTTAGCACATGAGAAGATTTTTTAAAAAACAAAATTCAGCCAAGTAAATTTGAAAGTAGAATTGGCTTTACTAAGCAATTCATGAATCGAGTCTCTGTAGGAGCTAGAAGGGCTCTCAGAGGGGTTGTATGAAATGGGAGGTTTTTATAGGAAGAAGGGTGGGACAAAAGAAAAAAAGGGATTATTTTTAGACCAGCACACCTTTTGGAGGGAAGGGGATAGCAAAGGTTTATATCATGCAGGCTGCTTCTTCTTTCTATCGGTGGGGAAGAATGGAGAGGGCCCACATGACAGATTACCTCATTGGTGTTGACCAGAAAATCCCAGACTAGTTGATTAAGATTATATTTCTGGGAGAGCCTGAAATAGCAGTGAGGTCAGATATTAAATCTAGGTTTGGTATCACTGGTTTTAGCACAAATAACACCACTGGGGGCCTGTGGTTTTCTCTTTAACAAGTTACCCTTTTTGATCAAACTCTCAGCTTAACTGAGAGATGTGATAAAAATGAAGGCATTAGCGTCACACTCAACTACCACTCTCCGGCTCTGTTGATCCTTCATGTGGCATGATATTTTTGCATTATCTCCAAGGTATTTACAGGTCACAGCTCCAGGTTCATAATCCTTAGTTCAGCCATTCTCTTCATTCCCTCTTTGATGTTCCAGTCTTAGGGAGAGCATCTGCTTGGTGTTAGCAGCTGCAAACATGCATTTAAAGCTTTTGAGAGAATACAACCCCACAGAGATTATTGCGATAAGTATAAGCAGGATAATGCCCAACGTTTGGAGTGCACTTCAGAGCCATAGTCCCCAAGACCCAAACCAATCAAAGAAAGATCCCGTTGAAGAAATCACCCCTTGAAGCCAAATGTCTTGCTCAATGATCTTATGCAATTGAGTTTCAACCTCCTCAGAAGTGTTGATCCAGGCACAGCAAGTGGTGTCAGCCACAGCACAGACAGCTCCCTGCTCAGCAGGGAGTCTAAGGATCGTTGCTGGGCAGCTAACGCCTTAGCAACAGAATCTGCAATGTCTCCAAAAGTTAAGAAAGGGTTTCTGATCATATTCTCATCTGTATCTATTCCTAGACAGGAAAATATGGCGCTGCCAAAGAAAGCGATTCGTTAATCATGAATGCCTCCTGGTAGGTCCTTTCTAGAATAGGTAGGGGCACAGTTAGACAATCTAAGAGGCATTGCCCAACTGTGAACCAGCCTTCTAGGCATTCATAGGCCCAAGGAGAATAATAACCACCACAGAGAGAGATTAATCCTGTCAGGGCACAATTGCCCCTTCAAAGCAGGTCTCAGTTGGTTTTCTTCCAACCAGAAATAAAAAGTTGTTCTAAATTCTAGAGCTCATCCCCTTAGCAATGGCCTGGAAGATATAGACGATGGCATTATCTTTCCAGGTCAATGCTAGAGTAAAGGAAATAAAGGAAAGAACAAGGTTTCATGCTTAGAGTAGAAAGTCTTGATCCGGTGTCTTGGGTAGAAGTAGTCTACATGAGTGTCAATTACTTCTCTTCCTAGTCAACTTGATTGGAAGGTCTCCAGCATTTGTGCAGGACGAGGTGATGAGTGGGGTCTTCTTCAGTTGTGCTATGTATATCCAAGGTTCAAGTCCCTGAAGTCAGGCTGCCACCTGAGTAATGAAGAAGACCTGCTATAGTCCCTTTTAAGGAACTTCGTGATTCCCAATAAGAAGGGTGGGAGCAAACTGGAAACTTTAGTTTGATGAGCTGTGGCCAAATATTTTAGAAAACTAAAATTCAGGATATAGTCCGGTTTACAGATATATAATAAAACCTCAAAGATAACTGGGAGAACTAGAATCTAATATCTACAAAGATAGTAAAAATATTGCTAAAAATTGCTAACCATCATCAGAGCCTTCAGTGATTCATAACCTTTTTGCTGGTGGAAGGTCTTGCCTCAGTGTTGTTGGTTGCTGACTGAACAGGGTGGTAGTTGGCTGAAGGTTGGGGTGGCTGTGGCAATTTCTTAAAATAAGACAGCAATGAAGTTTCCCACATCAAGTAACTCTTCCTTTCATGAATGATTTCTCTGTAGCAAGTGATACTGTGTGATAGTATTTTACCCAGACTACAACTTCTTTCAAAACTGGAGTCAATCCTCTCAAGCCCTGCCACTGCTTTATCAACTAAGTTTATGTAATATTCTAAATCCTTTGTTGTAATTTCAACAATCTTCAGAGCACATTCACCAGGAGTAGATTCCATCGCAAGAAACCAGTTTCATTGCTCATCCATAAGAAGCAACTCCTCATCCATTCTACTTTTGCAAAAATGATTCCTCATTGCCAGACTTTTCCAGACGCTCTCGTAACATGGCAACAGTCTACTCCTAAATCAGAGAAAGTAATATGGATAAACAATTGCTATAAATTAAATGAATAGTTGGAGCTATGGAAAATCCAAGGTAGCCAGTTGGTTTTTCATGTGTTACCGTAGACAGAAAGAACAGGGCCACAGGGAGGAAAGACAGGGAGATGTGAGGGGAAACAAAGAAAAGAGAGGAGATGAGATCATTCCTAAGAAAAGGTGCAGCTACAGCTAATGTAATGGATTATAATACTGTTAGCACTGCAGGCAGGGAAAAGTCTCCACCCACTGTGTTGCCATGACAGTTTCTACAAGGAAATCCCACCGCCCAAGAGGAAGGAGTGGTCATCCACAGCAAGAACCAGCCCTGGGAATGCCTGCAACACCACCCCTGTATATTTTGTGCCCTCATTCAAATATAATCCTAAATTTTCTTTGTTCTGGGGTGCAGTTGCTGTCCTCCTGGGCCTGTCCAGTTCCTCACTTAGGGAATATATTTTCTTTCTTTTAATAAATCCTCAGCCTGCTTACCTGTGTTTGTGTGCCATTGTTCATACGTCCTGGAATGCCTTCCTGTGATGATACCAGGACCCGATCTCCGATAACAAAGGCTCTCTAGCAAACCCCACTTTTCAGTTTTTGTATTCTTTCATTTACCATAATGCATTGAAGCTGGAATTAATTCCACTGTCCCTTAGTATGGGTTATCACTATGTTCTCGTTGTTGCATGTATGTTTTCCAGATGGATTGAAGCCTTCTCTTGCTGCAAGGCTGATGCATGCTCAGTTCAAAAATGTGGTTCCCAAGGCAGCCGGATGGCTCAGTTGGTTAGAACATGAGCTCTCAGTTGTTAGAACAAGGTTGCCGGTTCAATTCCCGCATGGGATGGTGGGCTGCGACCCCTGCAACTAAAGATTGAAAATGGTGCCTGGACTTGGAGCTGAGCTGCGCCCTCCACAACTAGATTGAAGGATACCAACTTGGAGCTGATGGGCCCTGGAGAAACACACTGTCCCCCAATATTCCCCAATAAAAAGAAAAAAACACACACACAAGAAATGTGTGGTTTAAAAAAAAAATCGTTTTCCACTTGGAGTATACCTTCCACAATCTCTAGTGATTGAGGCACCCACTTCACTGAGCAAATCTATAAGCCTTGACAGATAGCCTTGGACTTGGCGGTGTAACTGTCCCTATCACCCTCAATTATCAGGCAAGGTCGACGAAACTAATGAAAAAACTGGATTCAAACAGGACAAGTCTTAAGTCCCTGGAACTGCAGGAATTGAGGAGGGTACTGAATCTATGTATGTTTCTCTCAGACGCGACATCCCAGTCAAAGCCTTGGTAACATAACCAATGTTATATTAACGTCCTTCCATATATATATATATATATATATATATATATATATATATATATATAATTTAACTTTTATTTATTTAAGTGTGTTTTTCCAGGACCCATCGGCTACAAGTCAAGTAGTTGTTTCAATCTAGTTGTGGAAGGCGCAGCTCACAGTGGCCCATGCGGGGATAGAAACTGCAACCTTGTTAAGAGCACCGCGCTCTAACCAACTGAACTAACCAGCCATCCCATAATTTCTTTTCATATTAGTTAGAATTTTTAACCCCTAGAAACCTTAATTTCTCATGAAAAACTAAAAGTAAGCCATTATGAGTTGTCATATCAGGATTCTATAGATTGGCAAAATTATAAATATATTTCATGACCTTTAGAAACACAGGCTCTTGACAAACACATTTCATAATTATTTGAAGACATATGCTTCCTTAACAAAGCACAAACCATTTTATTAACAAATATAAATTTATCTTTTAGTTTCTCTGTAATGAAAAGCCAAAAGTAATAAACCTATGTTCAGTAGTTAATGGTTTTGGGTTTTATCTTATTTGGAAATGACCTAGATATTCAATGACTATCCATCATTTAATTTAGCTAGCAAAATTTTTAAGTTTCAGAAATCGAGGAAACCATTTTAAACCACCCATGAAATATAATTATTGCCAAAAAGTTTACCTAAAAAACTTTTTATTCTACTTGCAGCTACTTAATTTATTCTCAACAATTATGTTTAGATTGCTCAGGAAAACTTCATGAGATATCAAACAAAATCAATTATTATCCCAAGCTATTTTTCCTGCTGTCAAATTTTGTAACAGAGAAAACATAAACTTATTCTAGAGAACTCAGGTGCAATAAAAGCATTACATAAAACGTTCATAATTCTAAAGAGAGGTCTTTTTAAATTAATTAAACCAACAAATTAAATTAGCTTTAATACCAAATATTTTTCCAGAACCTGAAAACATTTTAATTAGTTTTTATTGTTTTTCTTAATTATATAAGTAATTTCTTTTTTTTTTTTTTTTTTTTGCCAATTAAACAACGGTCTTTAAAAACCAATTTTAGTAATATCCTCTATAGGTAGACATAATATGCACACACAAAATGTACACATTTTAAAAGATGTTATCCATGTATTACTTTTCGAAGTTGAATTGAATTACGGTAGCAATGTAGTATGACGTTCGCTCAAAAGATGCCGTTAATCAAATGAATGCTAGCGTCATTCATTGTATTACAATTTTAATAGTTTTTTCCTTTCTTAAAATGTATATACATTTTGTTGGCACCCTCTGTATATAGACAGATGAAACCAAAGACTAGATGGTTTTGTTTTAAAATTTCAGCCATGAGACAGGAAGAACAACAATGGAAAACTCACTAGTTTATAATTAACAGTTGGAATAAGTTTATTTGTTCCTATGGCTAAGGCTTTTACTATTTGTGAAAAAGATTTTTGAGATTTGTATTTGGACTTGAGAAAAAATTTTAAAAACTAATAAAAAAAAATTATTTTAAGAGGCTTGGAAAGGGATGGCTAGATTTAGGCAAGGGAAACTATTCAGGTACACGTGCGTCTAAACAGCTCTCTTTACCATTGTTTTTCTTTGGTTTCAGGCTCAGGCTCAGGTTGTAGACTGTTTACATTCCTGATTATCTGCAGGAGGGCCTGAGGAATTGCTGAAGAGGCCTAAGAGTTCCTATCAGACTTTGAATGTCAGCTTTCAATTCTGCAAATGTCTGATGACAGACTTATTAAATTCTTTAAAATGTCTTACCAGGTTTTAGGCAGGACAAACAGTAAGAAATCTTGGAGCCCTGCTGAGATGGCAAGAAAAACATTTTTAGGGTCGTTTTAGAGCTGTTTTTGAAGCCATTTGGTCATTTGGTAGCTTCTTCATAACAATCAAATGCATTCCATTGTCTCCGAGAAGTTTGTAATAATCCTCTATTTTAAGGGGGCAGGGGCTCTTAAGGTGGACTTAACTAAAACAACAGTTCCCCAGAACAGCCATTGGGATCTTAAAGTGTTTGGGCTAAGTTGGTCCAAGAGGATGGACCAAAATGTTTATACATGTAACCAGATGAAGCTCCTAAGGATGGGACTTCTGATGAAAGTCCCATGTTAAAAAAAAAAAAAAAAAAAGCCCTGAGAGCTGACATAATGGGACAAAAAGACAAAGAGATGCCAAGTGCAAGCCCAAGGCAATTTCCTGTGCTTCTGACCCACTGACTACAGCTGACCCAGTTGAAAGCCC
This sequence comes from Rhinolophus sinicus, assembly GCF_036562045.2. Taxonomy (NCBI): domain Eukaryota; kingdom Metazoa; phylum Chordata; class Mammalia; order Chiroptera; family Rhinolophidae; genus Rhinolophus; species Rhinolophus sinicus. The sequence goes on from NC_133751.1 coordinate 119,832,736, forward strand.
CAGGTAAATGCCTATGCTTCTGACCTGTTGGATACAGGTCTGACCTATGCTTCTGACCTATTGGGCTATTGGATATAGCCCAGAATCCCTAGTCTATCAGACTGGCTGCCAAATTCATGCTGATATATGGGAGTCTTCCAGATGGCAGGGGCCAAAGAAATTATTATCATAGGTCAAAAAGCTAAACTCTCCAACACCAAAAAAAAAAAAGCAACCCGATTAAAAAATGGGCAGAGGACCTGAATAGACATTTTTCTAAAGAGGACATACAGATGACCAACAGACATAAGAAAAAATGCTCAACCTCACTAATCATTAGGGAAATGGAAATAAAAACCACAATGAGATACCACCTCACTCCAGTCAGAATGGCTATCATCAATAAATCAACAAACAACAAGTGATGATGAGGTTGTGGAGAAAAGGGAGCCCTTGTGCACTGTAGGTGGGATTGCAGATTGGTGCAGCCACTATGGAACAGTATGGAGGTATCTCAAAAAACTGGAAATGGAACTACATTATGACCTAGCAATTCCACTCTTAGGTATCTATCCGGAGAAATCCAAACTGCTAATTCGAAAAAATATATGCACCCCAATGTTTATTGCAGTGCTATTCATAATAGCCAAGACATGGAAACAACTGAAATGCCCATTGGTAGACGACTGGATTAAGAAACTGTGGTACAGGGTGGGCGGCCTGTTAGCTCAGTTGGTTAGTGCGTGGTGCGCTTAACAAAAAGGCTGCTGGTTCGATCCCTACATGGGCCACTGTGAGCTGTGCTCTCCACAACTAGATGGAAACAACTGCTTGACTTGGGAAAATGCACTTAAAATACATAAAAGTTTTTAAAAAAATAAAAAAGAAAGAAACTGTGGTACATTTATACAATGGACTATTACTCAGCCATAAAGAAGAAGGAAATCTTACCATTTGCAACGACATGGATGGACCTAGAGAACATTATGCTAAGTGAAATAAGTCAGACAGAAAAAGACAAATACCATATGATCTCACTTATATGTGGAATTTAAAGAACTGAATACATGAGCAAACTAAGCAGAAATAGTCTCAGGGATATAGAGGGAAAACTGATGGTTGCTAGAAGGGAGAGGGGTGGGGATGAGGGAGAAGGTGAGGGGCTTAGAAGGCACAAATTGGTAGTCACAATGTTGCCCTGGGGGCAACAGTTTGGGGAATATAATCAATAATGTAAAGATTTTATCGGTGTCAGAAGGGCACTTGTCTTATTAGGGAGACCACTTCATGGATGGTGTAGATGCCTGATCACTGCACTGTATACCTGAAGCTAAAGCTGAACAATAATGAATGCCAACTATAATTTAATATATATGTAGTCATGGGATACGGAGTATAGCATAAGGAATAGAGTCAATGGAATTGTAACAGCTGTGTACAATGTCAGAGGTGTAATGGATTGGGGGAGAGGGGTTATCGTTTTGTGAGGGGTGTAAATGTCTAACTACCACATTGTTTTGTACACCTGAAACTAAAAAAAAAAACAAGGAAAAAAAAAGCTAAAGCTGTCAAGACTAGAGGAGAAACTTAATTTGATTTAACCCACAGTAAATGTCCTTCTTAAAAGGAAGAAAGAAGACAAAAATAAGGAAAAGAAACAAAAGAAAATGCAACAAAAATAAGTACTTACCCAGGGGGATAAAGATCCTTGTGAGCTGCTCATCCCCACCCCAGAGCACTTCTTACACATGTGAAAGAAGCCCCTTCTAAGAAAAAAAAATTCTTCATGCAGTAGCAAGTCCAAGTTGTTCTTCCCCCAGGAACCTCCTACAAGCTTAAGAGCTATAAAGAAAGACCCTCCTGAGGAAAAAAAAAGAAAAATCCCTTATGCAGTGGCAAATTCCTGAGGCAGTAGCTGCACGGGCCACTGGGACAATTGTCTCCCCTTTCCCCATGGAAATACTTCCCAATCTCAAAAGAAGAGAGGTCCAGAGCCTGAGAAGAACTTATAACTGAGGGGCAGCTGTCTTTGGAGGCAGTGAGTGCAATCGAGGCTCTGTATGTACCATGCCGTTTCCAGGGGATGCTGGCCTGCAAAAATGAGATTGCTTCAGATACCACTGATATAGGGTCTGCCAGCAATTTCTGGGTGTGGGCTGGGATCATGTCTTGTGAGACCGATGAATGGAAACATGGACCCAGGAGAAACAAGGAGTTGTAAAGGAAGATAGTTCATTAAAAGCAGGAGAAGTGGTTGCAGTTCCCGAGCTGGAGGGGGTACCCGAAACTGGGAAGCCCAGTGACTGAGGCAAAAGTTCTTACTTTTAGCTTGGGGAAGGAGGCTGGAGCCTTCTAACGGAATTCATCTATCATGTTTGTCCTGTTTGCCCATCCTGAAGGGATTAAGGAAATAACCATTCCTGTCTATTAGATTTGCTCCTTTATCTGGCCAAAAGGGATTTGAGATAATTTATTAACCTCAAGGAGCGTTCTTATATCTTTGCTCTGGAATGAACGAGACAGTCCAGAACCTGGAGTTTCAGGCTATGGCTGCCTTTTGTTTATTCCACCAGGGACCTCCCTGTCTACCTAGCAACATGCTAACTAACCTGTCTCACCACTTCTGATACCAGATATACTAACCTAAAAACAAAAGACCAAAGTGAGAGGCAACAAGGATATATTTGAGATCAAGAAGAATAGCTATTCTGGAAGCAGTGCTTCAGGCAGCAACCTAAATAGTGTTCTGATTATGAGGAGATGGGAAGTCCTATTAATGAGAAGGGGAAGAGAAATAATTACACAAATAGGAGGAAGGAATTTCTGTAGGTGCAAATAAGCAAAATTATTCTTCAGATGTATGTTGGTGTTAGTTCTAAAGAATGTCTGTAATTTCCAGTCTTGTAGTCAGGATGTTTTCTTCCCTGTTAACTCTGCAAAGAGTTGTTGGTAACACAATGTTGCTTTGGCCCATTAGCATTATTTGGCTTGGCAAATTTATAAGTACTTTTTATAATTTCTAGAGACGTACTTTTTATAGAAAATTTCTCAGTGTGACATAAAACATGTTTACTAATACACCCAAGATTTTTTTTTTAAGCTCTTTTTTTTTTTTAAGATTTTATTGGGGAAGGGAAACAGGACTTTTTATTGGGGAAAAGTGTGTACTTCCAGAACTTTTTCCAAGTCAAGTTGTTGTCCTTTCAATCTTAGTTGTGGAGGGCGCAGTTCAGCTCCAGGTCTAGTTGCCTTTGTTAGTTGTAGGGGGCGCAGCCCACCATCCCTCCCGGGAGTGGAGCCCGCAACCTTGTGATTGAGAACCCACTGGCCCATGTGGGAATCCAACCAGCAGCCTTCAGTATTAGGAGCACGGAGCTCCAACCGCCTGAGCCAATGGGCCACCCCTCAACCCCCCAGTTTTTATTTATTTAGTTTTTCTGTACTAGGAAGCCAAAAGCAGGTAAAACGTTCAATAATTAATGTTTTGGTATTCTTACTTTGAAATAATCTTGATATTTAATAACTTCCATCATTTAATTTAATTTTAGCAAATCTCTAAAGTTTAAGATTACCAAAACATTTGGGAAACTATTTTTAATATTATAAAACATAGTTTGCAAAAGAGTTCACCTAAAAACTCTTATCCCACTTAACATTTATTTAACTTACTTGTTTTCAACAATTCTGTTGAGATTACTTACGAAAATTTCATCATACCAAATTATTTTTCTTACTGAAAAATTTTGTAAGAGACAACATGAATTTGACTAAACCAAGGTAGAATAGTTGTTTATCTGCATTATAGTCAATGTTAATAACTCTGAAGAGATGCCTATTTTAATTAAACTGAAGCAGGGCCCAAAGGGGACCCTAGTAGAGAGGCCTTGCAACAGTCCCTGGCCTCACCTACCTATAGCTAAACAATAGCTCACACCCCCCTTCCCTTGAACTCCAAATGTCCCCTATCCCACCCAGTTCCAAGTTTTAGAAAATTAGCATTCTTTCCAGGGTACTCCCATCATTATTCCTGGGTTGCTGACCACCAGAGAACCACATTGCCAGAGGGAAGGCTCCATGCAGACCCCTGGAACCATCTTGTAGCCTTTAGAGGAAGGCCCAGATTTTCCCTTAAATGCCCCAAGCCGGTCTGAGAATGTTAAGGCAGTTTTTGGAGGTGTTAACCTGCTGCCTTCTCACACCACCAGTGCTCTGATAATAAACTCTCATTCTATGGCCCAACTCCTGTGTTGGTCTATTGGCTGAGCAGCCAGACTCGGTTGGCCTCCAGTTTCAAAATCAACAACTTCAATTAGCTTTTATTTATTAAAGATTAATCCTAGGTCATGTGAACTTGAAAAACATTTTGAATAGTCTCTATATTTCTGAGTTTTAGAATACCCTGTCCTTACAAGTGCTTGCTTTCAAACCAATTAATTTCAATTTATTAAATAATTTTAATGATACCATCAAGAGGTAGAAAAATACCTCACAATTACGTATATCAAAAGACATACAGATGCAAACAGAGACCTTTTAGTTGTTAATATTTGTGGAAAAGGCACCCAAGATTTCTCCTATGCTCAGCGTTAAAATATTTTCTCTAAGGGGGATCAAATATATGGTGATGGAAGGAGAACTGACTCTGGGTGATGAACACACAATGGGATTTATAGATGACATAATACAGAATTGTACACCTGAAATCTATGTAATTTTACTAACAATTGTCATCCCAATAAATTTAAAAAAAATTTTTTTTCTCCATTCTTTCTCTCACTTTTTTTTTTCTGGTAAGAAATATTTGCCTTTCAAAGAATGGCTCTTAGGTCCCAGAGAAGGGGTGGGGGGTGGGGGGCAGGTAGAAAATCTATATTACAAAGGTACTGAGAAGATATCCAAGTTTTCTACAAAATGAAGTTTTGGAGGCAAATTTTAGGACAACTCTGTTTCCAATGTTTCAATATCTGCAAGCATTTTGAGATAAATATGGGAGGTTTGGGGTTTCACAAAAAGTACTGATACATCCATCAACCCATTTTCAAAATGTTTTTTCCCTATGGGTACACTTAGCTTAGGGGAGGAGGCCTAAAAAAACTTTCTGGCAGGCTCTGAACATCAGGTTCCAACTTAGCCAATTTCTGATTATAATGTTATTAAATCTTTTCAAATGTCTTGTCAGGTTTTAGTCAGAACAAACAGTAAATATTTCTGTCAGTATTAAACAACACTACTAATTTTAATTTTAGTTTCACCTAACTATTTAGGGAAATAATGTATCAGTTTACTAATAAAATCCTTGAGTTTTGTAAACTCTGGGAGGGGCCGATATGGGGACAATTAAGTTGGTGCTGAAGAATTTGAATAGGGCTTTTGAGGACAATTTCCTTTCCAGTGTCTCAGTTGATTACAATTGAGCCCTCTATTTCTGGGCCATTGTTTTGATAATGAGCCTCTAGGAGAGTGTGCCGGGGAAGTCCTAGATGTCATTCGGAGTCTCTGGCCCTGGAGTTTCTGTAGCTATAAAGCTTTTAGCTTGGCACATTTTTGTTTGTGATTTTGCTCCAGGGCCCTTTTAAAATGCTCATCTGTAATCACAAGTTTAGTCAGGACTGTGACCATCCTATGGCTTGTAAAAAATCAGTTGCTACTTCTTGAGCCCTTTGTGTTCAAAGATCTCAAATATCGTCCTCAGAGTTTTGCTATCTTTCTTCCTGCACTCATTTTTGGGCCTCCCAGTTTCTAAAAGCAGGTGTACATTCTAATCTTCCCTAGGTTTTAAAAATTCTTTAACTATAGTTCTTAGTTAATCTTTGACCGAGGGGTAAAGGGCACCTGAGGGGGTTTGCCTGCAACCTCAGGTAGTTTTATTTTAAATGTTACTGTCTAATAGTCTCTTCAGAGTGGAAAAGCAATTCAGACATAAATTTAATAAAACATGAGTACTCAAATGGAAAAGGAAGGGGGGAGCCATAGGAGTCATGTCTGAAGTCAGGTCCATCCTATTGTCATTTGTCTTAGGTACGTACCTCTTTTATGTTTTTAATTTTTCATTAATCTTGTTGCAATGAATTTTTGAATGAAGCTCTTTATTTATTTATTTATTAAATTTTATTGGGGAATATTGGGCCTATTAGCTCCGAGTCGTCCTTCCATCTAGTTGTGGAGGGCACAGCTCACTGTCCCATGTGGGAATCGAATGGCAACCTTGTTGAGAGCTCATGCTCTAACCAACTGAACTGTCTAGCCACCCGGATGAAGCTATTTTTAAATTTTGAAAAATTTTGTAAGCTTTTGCATGCCAATTAAAATAGGTATTTCATTCTGTTTACTCAGTTGGGAGTTCTTACTTTCAAGTGTACTTTTAAATGAGTTTTGATACGGCCCAACAAGTAGCTCCCTCACCCCACACTAAAAAACTTTCAGTTTTCTTTCCTATAGAAATTTTAAGTTTCCTTCTCCTTAAGTTTCCTTTCCCCCAGGTTTTTAGCTCCTACCCCCCGCCCATTTTAGACAATTACCCTAAAACTTGTGATTCATATTTGTTAATTGTAATCATTGAAGCCTAATATTCTCTCTTACCTGTTCCAGGCCTAACTCCTAGACAATTAACAACACCTGAGTGACTGGTTGAATGGCCACAGGCTCTATAGGGCTAATGGATTTATTAATTAAAATCTATTTTTCCTCATCCAGGGGCCTTGGGGATACAGCGGATACCCCAGCAGGATTGCCAGTCGCAACCAAAGAAGCCAACGCAGTCTTCCAGGCAGCTCTCCAGACCCCTTCCTCTCATCTGAGATCAGATAGGCCGAGAGTTCCATGAATCCACCAATAGATGGGGACAGCTCTACACCGCTGTCCAGCACGAAGCAGATACAGAAGAAAAGACCTTCTGTCCCTCAGCTTCCCATAGAGATTTTATGGGGATAATGTCTCTCAAGGGGAGAACAAGGCAGACAAGGTTAGAAATAGGCATCGGGTCTCTGCGTTTCTGCACAACCCACAGAATGCGACTGCCCAAAGACCTCCCCTTTCTGCACAAAACTTCCCCTTTCATTGTAATTATCTACCCCTATGAGGAACAAATGGGTAGAAAATACCCAACTAGACTAAACCGGCCATTCACACCTGCGCAGTAAAGGCCACAACGACCTTTGTTTACCTGGGCTTCATTATATCATTATTATAATATACATATGCCCAGAAGTTCATTAGTATCATTATAACAGACTGAATTCTGGGAAGGAACATGTGCAGTCTAAAACGATGAGATAATAGCCTCTTGTCAATCACAGGTGTCAATCAAGTGGTCCTACACCTGGAAAGGAACAGCTCATTCTAGAGCAAAAAAAGGGATAAAAACTCCAAGTCCTCTCCAGTCAGGGCCTTTTGAGCCTCTTCTTTTGCTTGGCCCACTCCAAACGCTTTGGAGTGTACCTTTTCTCCTAATAATGCCACCTTGGGCCCTTGAGCCCTTCTCTAATGCTCAGGTCTGCTTCTATTTCTTTGAAGTGTACCATCTCTAATAAACTACTCTCTCACCACTTTATTTCTGTGTCTTGTTCAATTCTTTGCTCGAGATGCCAAGAACCTGGACATCGTGCTGAGAAGGGCCCCCTCTATGGTAACAAGTTTGTCTAACTGGAACATTCTTCACAATGGCCACTGCAACATTAGGCTGTCTCCAGCAAGATTTTGCCACCTTTGCAAATATGTACAGCCTCCAGGACCACAGCTTTTAGACAAAATAAACAATTAGTTTCTCTCAGAGACAAACTAATATCTAAGTTCTGTGACTTCCAAGATTTTCTTTCATCTATAACCTTTACCTCAGGTTCACATTAACAGAAACCAACAAACCTGGAGAAACAGAACTGTAGACACCAGCACTAACCAACCAAGTAGGGACTGGAGACAGGACTGAGCCAGCAGACCTCAAAGAATGAGACCTGCAGATTGATTCCAAAGAAATGGAGAACTACAGTTACCACTACCAGTTCCCAACATGAAATCTGGGGAAGGATTCTAAACAAATGGTGAGTTGAAGACTAAACCGTCAGCAATTCCCAACACGGAATCCAGGGACAGAGCTAAAGCCTGGCATTTAGACATTACTGCAGAGTAGACAATAGAAGACCCTGTGCATGCCATCGGCAATTCCCAACATGGACTAAACCAGCAGACTTCAGCAAATGGAGACTGTGGATTGGGACTGGGAAAAGAGTAAGCCAGCAAACTCTAGTAAGTGGGGGCTGCAGACTGGAACTAAGGAAAGGATTCCAACATGGATTTACAGACTGGAATAAGAGCTAGGGAATTTGGGTTCCAAATGGAATCATCTGCCAGCTCCAAGCTGACCTGGTAGGCCCTGGAATGGAAGGCCAATTAGATGGGGAGCTTGAACACAAAAAAAGAACAGAGCTCAAACCAAGAAGGACTTACCAATGACCCTCTCAGAAATTATGGAAAAGACAGTGAACTCAAAATGAGATTCACAGGTTCCATGTGATTCTTGTTTTCCCCAAATGCCATCAAAAGTTTGCTTGAAACCCACTGCTGACCCTAATCTGGTAAAAAACAAAATTCAACCAACTACGAGGTGTGATTAAAAAAAAAAAAATACGGTGAATGTTTAAATTAAAATTTTGTTATAGTAAAAGATGCATTGCCATTAATCCCCCTCAAAATATGCCCCCTACTTCAAATACACTTATTCCGTCTTTCTTTCCACTTTCTGAAGCTGTTCTAGAAGTCCTCTTTCATGAATGTCTCTAGTTGAGTTGTTGTGGCTGCCTTGATGTCCTGAATCTATTCAAAACGTTTACCTTTCATGGTCATTTTGACCTTGGGGAAGAGCTAGAAGTCGCACGGTGCCAAATCTGGTGAATAAGGTGGATGAGGACACACTGTAATGTTTTTATTTGACAGAAATTGCTGTACCAGAAGTGATATGTGACATGGAGCCCTTCCATTGTGATGACAAAATACAGTGAATGCTGCTGCTGAGTGCCATCTAATGGAAAGGCAGGTATTTTCAATATGGGAAGTGGCGCATCAAACCTTAGTAACAGTGTGTGACAAGTTTCAACTTGTTTGGTGCAGTCAGTTTGGTGTGAGCTACAGTTGAGAGAAGATGTGTTTTAAAGTGTGCCATAAAATCATCCTCCATCATGACAATGCTCCATGTCACACATTGCTTCTGGTACATGGCAATTTCTCTCAAATAAAAACATTATGGTGTGTCCTCATCCACCTTATTCACAGGATCTGGCACTGTGTGACTTCTGGCTCTTCCCCAAAGTCAAAATGATTCAGGACATCGAGGCAGCCATGAGAGCACAACTAAAGACACTTACAAAAGAGGACTTCCAGAACTGCTTCAGAAACTGACAAGAATGATGGGATAAGTATGTTTGAAGTGAAGAGTATTTTGAGGGGGATTAATGGCAATGTTTCTTTTACTGTAATTTTTAAAAAAAATTTAAACATTCACCATATCATTTGGTCACACCTGTAAATTTGAAAATCCATTCGGTTTTATTAAATGATTGGTGAATAAGACAGCATCTCATCTAGCAAGTAGAAGTGTACTCCAATGGGTTGTACAAAATGGAAGGTTTTTATAGGAAAATGGGTGGGGCAAGGGAGCTATTAACAAAAGGAAAAAAAAAGATTATTTTTAGACCAGGACATCTTTTGGGGTAAGGAAATAGCAAGTGTTTTTAATCATGCAGATTACCTGTTCTTTCTATGGGGAATGGAGAGGGCCCACATGACCGATTACCTCACTGGTGTAAAGCAGAAAATTCCAGAGTGGTTGATTAAGATTATATTTTTGGGAGAGATTGAAACAGCAGTTAGTTCAGGTATTAAATCTAGGTTTGATATCATAAGTGATATAATTTTGGGCTTGTAATTTTTTCTCTAAGACTCAAATGTTCAGTTTTCAATCACAATAACAAAAAAAATCACAAGACACACAAAGAAATAGGAAAGTATGTTCCAAAAGGAACAAAATAAATGGAAGAAAACATCCTTGGTGAAGACTAGATGACTGACTTACTATACAAAGACTTTAAAGCAATTGTCTTAAAGATGTTCAAAGAGCTAAAGGAAGACGTGAACAAAGACAAGAAAACAATATATGGACAAAATGAGAAAATCAATAAAGAGATAGAAAATATAAAAAACAAACCAAAAATAAATTCTGGGGCTGAAGAATACAATAACCGAAATTAAAAAAAGAAAACACTAATGGGGTTCAAAATCATATTTGAGCTAGCTGAAGAAAGAATTAGCAAACTTGAAGATCCAAAAATGAAGTGATACGTTGTGTACAAGGATCCTTAATAAGATTTCACCTTATCAGAAACTCTGGAGGCCAGAAAGCAATGGGTTGATATATTCAAAGTGCTGAAAGAAAAAAAAAAAAAGTCAACTGAGAATTCAACATCTAGTAAAACTGTCCTTCAGAAATGAGGGAGAAATTAAGACATTCCCAGATAAACGAATGCTGAGGGAGTTTGTTACCAATAGACCAGCTCTGAAAGAAATGATAAAGGAACTTCCTCAGATTGAAATGAAGCTAGATAATAACTTTAAGCCATATGAAAAAATTAAGATCTTCAGTAAAGGTAAATAAGGAACTATGATAAAAGTTAGTATTATTGTAATTTTCGTTTGTAACTCAATTTCTAATTTTCTACTTAATGACAAATGCATTAAAAAAAATCAATGAAGGGGAGACCGGATGGCTCACTTGCCTAGTGTATGAGTTCTCAACAACAAGGTTGTTGGTTCCCGCATGGGATGGTGGACTGTGCCCCTGCAACAAAAGGTTGAAAACGGCTACTGGACTTTGACCTGAGCTGCTCCCTCCACAACTAGATTGAAGGAAAATGACTTGGAGCTGATGGGCCCTGGAAAAACACACTGTTCCCCAATATTCCCCAATTAAAAAAAAAAAAAATTAATGGAGACACAGTCCTACCAGAAAACCAAAGATAGAATGTTAGGAAATCCTCATATATCAATAATCACCCTAAATGTAAATGGACTGAACTCACCAATAAAAAGGTACAGAGTAGGAGATTGAATAAAAAAACTAAACCCAACCATATGCTGCCTCCAAGAGACACATCTCAGCTACAAGGACAAATATAGACTCAAAGAGAAAGGGTAGAAATTGACATTCCAAGCAAATGGTATCCAGAGAAATCAGGTGCATCCATACTGATAGATGAAACAGACTTCAGGATAAAAAAGGTAACAAGAGACAAAGATGGACATTTCATAATTATAAAGGGGATTATACAACAAGAAGACATAATAGTCATCGATATTTATGCCCCCAATCAGAGAACACCAAAATCCAAAATATACCAAGCAACTACTAGCAGGGAGAAATTGACCAAAGCACAATTATAGCAGGGGACCTAAATGCATCATTGACAGCTATGGATAGATCATCCAAACAGAAAATAAATAAAGAAATATCAGCCCTAAATGACACATTAGATGCAATGGATATATTGACATTTATAGAGCACTTCATCCTAGAACATCAGACTACATTCTTTTCTAATATACATGGAACATTCTTAAGGATAGACCATATATTGGGACATAAAACTAACCTCAGCAAATTTAAGAAGATTCAAATCATCCTAAGCATATCCTCTGATCACAAGGCTTTGAAATTGGATATAAACAGCAAAAAGAAAGCAGAAAAAACCACAAATATGTGGAGATCAAACAACATATTGTTAAAGAATAACTGGGTCAAAAAGAAATAGGAGAGATCAAAAGACACATAGAAACAAATGAGAATGAAAATACATCCTACCAAAATTTTTGGGATGCAGCGAAAGCAGTTTTAAGAGGGAAATTTATATCATTACAGGCCTATCTCAAGAAACAAGAAAATTCCCAGATAAATAATCTCACATTACATCTTAAAGAACTAGAAAAAGGAGAACAAATGAAACCCAAAGTCAGCAGAAGGAAGGGAATAAGAAAAATCAGAGCAGAACTAAATGAAATAGAGAACAAAAAGACAATAGAAACAATTAATGTGACAAAGAGCTGGTTCTTTGAAAAGATTAATAAAATTGACAAACCCTTGGCTAGACTCACTAAGATAAAAAGAGAAAAGACACACATAAACAAAATCAGAAATGAAAGTGGGAGGTTATCACGGATGCCACAGAAATACAAAGGATCATCCAAGAATACTATGAAGTTGCTATTGAATATGCCACCAAATTCAATAACCTAGAAGAAATGGACAAGTTCTTAGAAACGTATAGCTTTCCTAGGCTGAATCACGAAGAACTGGAAAATCTAAATAGACCGATCACCCGTAGGGAAATTGAATCAGTCATCTGAAGACTTCCCAAAAGCAAAAGTCTGGGACAGATGGCTTCACTAGTGAATTCTACCAAACATTCAAAGAGGGTCTCATACCTGTCCTACTCAAACTCTTCCAGAAAATTGAAGAAGAGACAATACTTCCTAACTCATTTTATGAGGCCAACATTACTCTGATACCAAAACCTGGTAAGGATAACACAAAAAAGAAAATTATAGACCAATATCTCTGATGAATACAGATGCAAAAATCCTAAACAAAATTCTAGCAAATTGAATACAACAATGCATTAAAAAGATTATATATCATGACCAAGTGGGGTTCATTTCAGGGGCACAAGCATGGTTCAACATATGCAAATCCATCAATGTGATACATTGCATAAACACAATAAAGGACAAAAATCATATGATTATATCAATAGATGCAGAAAAAGCATTTGACAAGATACAACATCCATTTATGATTAAAACACTTAATAAAATAGGTACAGAAGGGAAAAAAAATCAATGTATGTTGTTGGGCGCACAATGTGTAAGATGTAATCTGGGACATCATCACAGAAAGGGGGGACAGAATGTAACAGAAGCAGAGGTTTTGTATGCTATTAAAGTTAAGTTGGTATAAATTCAAATTAGGTTGTTATAACTTTAGGATGTTAAATAAAATCCCCATGGTAACCACAAAGAACATATCTATAGAATTTACACATAAGGAAATGACAAGAGAATCAAAATGTTTCACTACAAAAGAATCAACTAAATACAAACAAAACAGTAATGGAGGAAATGAGGGACAAAAGAAAGCTATAACTTAAGTAGAAAACAAAGAGAAAATTGGCAGAAATAAGTCCCTCCTTACCAGCAATTACTTTAAATGTAAATAGATTAAACTCTCTAATCAAAAGAGAGTTGGGCAGAATGAATTAAAAAAAAAAAAAAAAAAAAAAAGATTCCTCTATATGCTGTCTACAAGAGACTCATTTTAGATCCAAAGACACAAACAGATCATAAGTGAAAAAGTGGGAAAAAAATATTCCTTGTAAATACAATCAAGAGCCACTCAACAATGGAGATATGCTCTGAAAAATGCATCATTAGGTGATATTGTCACTGTGCATATTAGAATGTACTTACACCAACCTCAATGGTATAGCCTACTACACACCTAGGCTATATGGTAGAGCCTACTGTCCTAAGAGACAAGCCTGTACAGCATGATACTGTACAAAACAATGTGAGATTAAATCAAGCACAAAAGAAAATGATACAATCAAGAAATGCAGTTGGGGTGGCTGGTTAGCTCAGTTGGTTAGAGCATAGTGCTAATAACACCAAGGTTGTCGGTTCGATCCCTGCATGGGCCACTGTGAGCTGCAACCTCCTTAAAAAAAAAAAGAAAGAAAAGAAAAGAGATGCAGTAAACACAAGATGTGTGAGACTGCTGCTGGCGTAACATGGCATACTGTTTTACAGCAAACATTTTTTTATAAGTAGAAAGAATACACTCTAAAATGACATTAAGAAGTATAGCAAGTAAATGCACAAACCAGTAATAGTCATTTGTTATCATTATCAAGTATTATGTACTGTACATAATTGTATGTGCTATATTTTTGTACGACTGGCAGCACAGTATGTTTGTTTACACCAGCATCACTACAAAAACACGAGCAACGTATTGTACTACGACATCATGATAGCTATGACATTACTAGGCAATAGGAATTTTTCAGCTTCCTGTGGTTAGAGACCATTGTCATATATGTGGTCTGTCACTGACTGAAGCACTGTTGTGAAGCACATGACTGTAGCAACCAAAAGAGAAGTGAAAAGGGCATACTAATATCAGACAAATTAGACTTTAAATCGAAAAGGATTATAAGAGACAGAGAAGGACATTACATATCAATAGAAATTCGATACAGAAAGAAGATATAACAATTATAAACATTTAAAGACCTAATAACAGACCCTCCAAATACAAAAAGGAAAAATTGACAGAATTGAAGGGAGAAACAGACAATTTTACAAAAATAATTGGGACTATAATTCACCATTTTCAACATTGGAGAGAATAATCACGTAGAAGGAAGATAAGTATGGAAATAGAAGATTTGGACAATACAGTGAACCCATGAGATGTAGCAGACATATATAGAAACTCTAGCCAACAGCTGCAGAATGCACATTCCTTCTCCAGCATGCACCTTATGTTAGGCCACAAAACAAGTTTCAACAGATTAAAAAAGATAGATATCATACAAAGTGTCTTATCCAAACACAATGAGACAAAGTTAGAAATCAGTAACAGAAGGAATATTGGAAAATTCACAAATATGTGGAAATTAAACAACACACTCTTAAGTAACCAATGGGCCAAAGAAGAAATCACAAGGAAAATTAGAAAATACTTAGAGGTAACTGAAAACAAAAGCATAACATACCAAAACTTATGTATACTTACAAATGGTTAAAATAAATATTGCATTATGTATATTTTACAATGAAAAAATGTAAGTCATGTTGACCAGAACAGCCTGATACTCTTTGCTGCATGACTGGCCCTTACACAGAGTATATCTAGCTGATGGACATCTATCTTCCCCTTTTCTCCATGCTCAAGCCTTGTCCCTGCCCCACTGTTTCAAGAAATCTGGGTTCAAAGGGTCACTGCCTTTGAGGGGAAGGTTCATTCACTAGCTATTTAGTGTCACATGATTCCCTGCTAGAGCCAAGGAATGAATGGAGTGATCAGAACCACGAAAACGGAAGTGGGTGCTTGTGAAAGAAGAGCCAGGGATAGAATGATTGCTTCAGTTTCTCTTCTCCTTTTGACTCTCATTTCTGTACAGCACTAGCAGTGAGCCTCTGACACTGAGAAAGCTAAATGGTCATCTAGACTTGAAACCCAGGTGAAGATAGGTTCACTTGCGATCTCATGCAGTCGCAGAAAACACCTAGAGAGCTTTGGGAAAGAGGGGAGTAGTGAGTTGTTGTCCAGAGTGACTGATAGATGAATAAACAGAGGATACATGATTTCTGCATCATGGTGGACAGCTGGCTGCACAGATCCAAATAAAATTCTGTGTCACATTGTCTCCATGTTGGCTGAAGCAGGGGTGCCAGGTGACCCCTAGGGGACAGAGTAGTGTAGTCAGCCTGAAGTCATGAAGGATAAATCAGTGCTCACTTGACTGCTCCACCTGAGATAAGTTCAGATGCAACTGGGGAGGAGGTGCCTTCTCAGGTCACTCCAGGCATTTAGAGCTATTGAAGCTGTGCCACATACTTGTTCAGGATTGCTAAAGTTCACATTTGCAGGCTTGGGGCTGTCCAGCATCCATTTTCCCTTCCTGGAGCACCTCCTTTGTCAATATTACCTCTTTCCTATTTTCATTCAGTCCCCCACAGTTAACCATTAGGGGGTCTGCAATACTTAGGGGTAGGCATGCAAACAAAGCTAGGCCAATGACGTGGTCCCTTCTTGTGTTTAAGTTATAGGCAGAGAGACAATAGTCTAAAATCGGTTGGGATTTTTGTCTTTTCTTGCAGTGTTGTCCTGAGCTGGCCATTCCTGCTACCTGACCTGAGCCCTGCCCCGCTTCCCAACATCTAAAACTGCCTCTGTTTCTCTCTCATCTAAGCCCAGTTCTTTTTGTCAAATCTGGAAATCCCAACGTTCTTCCAATAAATTTCCTCTTGCTAAGTCTACTAGATTTGGTTTCTTTTTTATTTTATTTTATTTTATTAAATTTATTGGGGTGACAATTGTTAGTAAAATTACATAGATTTCAGGTGCACAATTCTGTATTACATCATCTATAAATCCCATTGTGTGTTCATCACCCAGAGTCAGTTCTCCTTCCATCACCATATATTCGATCCCCTTACCTCATCTCCCACCCCCCCAACCCCCACCCCCTTACCCTCTGGCAACCACTAAACTATTGTCTGTGTCTATGAGTTTCTGTTTCTCATTTGTTTGTCTTGTTCTTTTGTTGTTTTTGGTTTATATACCACATATCAGTGAAATCACATGGTTCTCTGCTTTTTCTGTCTGACTTATTTCGCTCAGCATTACTCTCTCAAGATCCATCCATGTTGTCACAAATGTTCCTATATCATCTTTTCTTACCGCCGAATAGTATTCCATTGTGTATATATACCACAACTTCTTTATCCATTCATCTATCGAAGGACATTTTGGTTGTTTCCATGTCTTGGCCACTGTAAACAAAGCTGCAATGAACATTGGAGCACACGTGTCTTTATCTCTAAATGTTTTCAGATTTTTTGGGTAGATACCCAGGAGAGGGATTGCTGGGTCATATGGCAATTCTATTCGTAATTTTTTGAGGAACCTCCACACTGCCTTCCATAATGGCTGCACCAGTCTGCATTCCCACCAACAGTGTATGAGGGTTCCTTTTTCTCCACAGCCTCTCCAACATTTGTTACTATTTGTCTTGTTGATGACAGCCATTCTGACTGGGGTGAGGTGATATCTCATTGTGGTTTTGATTTGCATTTCTCTGATGATTAGTCATGTTGAGCATTTTTTCATATGTCTATTTGCCATTTGTATGTCCTCTTTGGAGAAATATCTCTTCAAGTCCTCTGCCCATTTTTCAATTGGGTTGTTTGTTTTTTTGTTGTTGAGTTGCATGAGTTCCTTGTATATTCTGGATATTAGCCCCTTATCGGAGGCACTGTTTGCAAAAATCTTCTCCCATTCAGTTGGTGGCCTCTTTATTTTGTCAATGGTTTCTTTTGCTGTGCAGAAGCTTTTAAGTTTCATATAGTCCCATTCGTTTATTTTAGCTTTTACTTCCATTGCCTTTGGAGTCAAGTTCATAAAATGCTCTTTAAACCCAAGGTCCATAAGTTTAGTACCTATGTTTTCTTCTATGCAGTTTATTGTATCAGGTCTTATACTTAAGTCTTTGATCCATTTTGAATTAACTTTGGTACATGGTGACAGATAGCAGTCCAGTTTCATTCTTTTGCACGTGGCTATCCAATTCTCCCAGCACCATTTATTGAAGAGGCTGTCTTTGCTCCATTGTATGTTTTTAGCTTCTTTGTCAAAAATTATCTGTCCATATTAGATTTGGTTTCTATTGCATATAGCTAAAGAACCCGGACTCCCCTAGCTCTGCACAAAGGGATTCCAGGGCCTTCTTCTAACCTTCTTTCTGCTCACCTCTTAGGTCTGTGTCCCATGACTCTGTATTTTCAGTGATTGGGTAAGGCACTCCCTTCATCAACCTTAGCTTCATGGGACCCAACTAGCCCAAACCCAAACCAAGGGGAGGAGAGACTCATAGTTTTCAGAACCAATATGGGTGATTCACTCCCCTATAACCTAATCCACTCCCAGTTCAAATCCAGTAGTTTTGTGGTAGTTGTCAATTTTATCTATTTCTGAAAAGAATGATGTTTTCTTTTTTTTTTATTTTTCCTTTCTTCTGCCTCCCCTGACCCCTCCAGTTCAAGCCGTTGTTTCTCAGTCTAGTTGTGTAGGACACAGCTCCCTGGCCCACGCTGGTATTATGAGCCTTGAGCTCCCCCAGCTGAGGCAGCCAGTCGCCAGTCGTAGGTCGGCTACTCAAAGCAGCTTACGGCAGTTCTCCTCCGCTGCTGGCCCCTCACGATGGCTGCGGACATTCACAGCAGCACACAGCAGCCTACGGCCACTCACGCTGGCTGCCAGCCACTCACTCTAGCCACCGGCTACTCATGGCAACGCACTGTAGCCCACGGCAGCACACGCCAACCTCCAGCTGCTCACGACAGCCCAGTTCCAGGGAGAGCTGTTGTTCACAATCTTAGCTGTAGAGGGCACAGATCACTGGCCCATGTGGGAATCTAACCGGAGATCTCGGCATTAGGAGCATGGCGCTCCCACCACCTGAGCCACAGGGTCGGTTCAGGAATAATTTTTTTCAATAGTAAAATAGCAGCAAACAAACAAACTTGAACAACCCATAAATAACCATCAAATGGCAGTGAGTAGTATCCCTCTCAGGGTCCCTACTAAAGGACTCAGAGGCAACCCCCTTCCCTCTTATAGCTTATGACTTTGTATCAAGTCAAAGATGCCCAAAGTCCTCAGGTGAGATATTTTCTGTTTGTTTAGTTATGACTGACCTGCATTTGAACCCCCTTTCAATGTCTAAGGTCTTTCCCACCTTTGGAGATGTAACGAGAGGCAGAAATCATGTTTTACTCAAGAGATTGAAGAGTCTAGTTATTTGAGTTTCCAGCCTCACTTTGCAGCTAGGCATGGGCATCTGGTCAACCAGACACACCAAGGCAGGGGCAGCAGCTGCAGAAATGCCAAGGTATTGTGTTAGCACTCCTGGGCAGTAGCTGATGGGTCCTCCCTGGATGGGTTCTGTGGCATGATTTCGGCTGGGGCCTGGTATCTCTGTATCTGACCTTCGCCGAGTCCTGCTTATCAGTCTTATCAACAATTCTGTGAGCTCCCAATAGTCTTCAAGTAATCCCCTTCTCAGCTTCAATCAGCCGGATTTCCATTTCTGTTGCTTGCAATGAATATTGCAGACTGTTACACAGAGCCAGAGAAGCAATCAGCAATCCAGACCTTCAGGAGGCCCAGGTGTTTAGATTTTTGGAGAATGATAAGGTCCAAGTGCTTTATTTGCTCAGCAAATAAGGGTCTCTGTGATTGTGCTAGTGCCTCCCTCCTAGGCTCTTACTGCCTTCTCCTCCATCCACCCACATTTCTCTCTGAATAGCTACAGTTTACTAAGGCTGTTCCTTCGGTTAGAAGAGACTTTCCCACTCCTAAATCTAATCTGGTGACTGACCATCACTTAACCTAAGGGCACCTTCTTTATGAAGCCTACTGCTAAGTATAAAAGTGATACCCCCCCACACACACACTTCCTATCCACCTTTACATGTACATTCTTCACAGAGATTCGTCTATAGCACAAATAACTCCGCAGCAGTTGTATTTATTGGTCTCTTTCCTAACCTATGAGCAGGAACCACATGTTATTTTTGCTTTAACTTCAGTTCAAGCAAGAATGAAAAAATGAAGAGATGATTGGGAAACATCCAGAAGCTGAGGGGCAGTGCCACACAGAATTACAGTAGCACCAGAAACTGTATGTGTCCCCTAGTGATACATGAACGGAGACAGAAGGAAAGGACAGGCTAGAGGGCCTTTTATTGTCTTATGGACTCTGTTAGCTTAGATCACAAAGAATGGTGATTCAGAAAGTCTTGGTGAGGAACTGTGGTTTGTTTTTATCCAACACAAAATCTTATCTTGTGAAAAATGTAAGGAATATTATGGCCAATTGCATCTGAGAAATTAAGGGTACACATAGGGCATTTCTAGCCATCTGAAGCCAAACTCTGACCCCCCCCCCCCGGCTCCCCATGATGACCACTTTTGAGTGGGAAACTGTCCAATAAGCAATACAACCTGATCCCCTCATCATTTGGTCTGACTCTTTATGCTTTCCTCTAGACGAGGATGCAATCTGGGTATTCATGAATCTAAGACTTGTGCCAAGTATGGTAAAACTATCTAAAACATAAATACAAGGAGTTACATTATTAGTCTAAAAAATTCCCAGGCTATTATTATTTCTCTTGTGTCATTTCTGATCACAGAAAGGAGTTAACTAAAGGTGAATGTACAAACTGAATCCAAATAAAAAGAGAAGCAAAGTCCTGATGCAGAGTTTTTCAGGGCTGGGTGGAGGGAACTGAAGTAATCACATTTCTGTGAACTCACTTCAAAATGGTTGATTTTATAGAATCACTTCCCCAGGAAGGGCAAGGGAACATTTACATTTTAGTACCTACTTGGGACCTGGTAGAGTTAAGCATTTACACGGGTTCATTCTTCACAACAATTCTCTTTTAATGTAAATGTCATTGTTTCACTTTTACATGTGAAGAAACTGAGGCCCAGGGCCATTAAAATATATGTTGAAGGTCATACAAGCAGGTTTATCTGAACGCAGAGCCCAGAAGTATCCACTATGTGTCCACTGAATGCTGGAGCCACTGGGCACTCGAGTGGGCCAGAGTTATTTAAATGGTGCATTCACAAGGGGGTTTTTGTCTGAAGCAAAGGAGCTGATGCCATCCATTGTAAAAAAAAAAAAAAAAAAAAAACATGCCCAGAAGCTGGTGAGCCCACAGTGAAAATTATAAAATATGTAACAAATGTCTTGGATGCACTTTCCCCTACTTGAGGTTCTTGCTCTCCCTCTGAAAGAGGCGGTGCACTCAGCACTTCCCCAGGCAGAATTTACCCTAAGGAAATACTCACAGAATGCACTGTGATCCAAATATATTGTAGCATTGTTTGTTATAGCAAAAATCTGGATGTCGTCTGAATAGCCTTCATTGTGAGACACCATCAATAAATTATAGAATATTATGCAGCCATTAACAATAGTAAGATAGATCTGATCATGTTAATTAGGAGAGAATTGCAAGAGTTATTAAGGAGGAAAGAAAGTTATTATATAAGGAGGAACAAATAAATAGCATGATTTCAAATTAAAAAGTATATGCGTAAGCACACAATATGATAGGTTTTTGTTTTTTTTTAGTAGACTAGTACGTAAAGACCTTTCAACAGTGGCTGTCTTTGAGATAAGAGTCTGGGGGGGCCGGCCTGGTGGCTCAGGTGGTTAGAGCTCCGATTCCCACATGGGCCAGCGTGCTCTCAACCACAAGGTTGCCAGTTCAATTCCTCGAGTCCCGTAAGGGATGGTGGGCAGTGCCCCCTGCAACTAGCAATGGCAACTGGACCTGGAAATGAGCTGTGCCCTCTACAACTAAGACTGAAAGGACAACAACTTGACTTGGAAAAAAGTCCTGGAAGTACACACTGTTCCCCAATAAAGTCCTGTTCCCCTTCCCCAATAAAATCTTTAAAAAAAAAAAAAAGTTATTTAAAAAAAGGAGACTGGGGGTAGGAGGGATATAATTTTTAAATCATTTAAAATCATCATTGCATAATAAGAATTCTTAATCTTTATATTATGTTCATATCATCCTTGCACTGTCCTCAGCTTTTAATATATTTTAATGTATTTAATCTACACGATACTAACGCTATGAAATTGGTATTATTGTTAGCTCTATTTTGCAGAAAAGGAGATTTGGTTCAGGGAAGTTATGTAACTTGCCCAAAGCCTCATAGCTATTAACTGACAGAGTAGAGGTTTAAGCTCAGGCACTCAGGCTCCAGAGTTGTGGCTCATAACTACTGCACTACCCTGCCTTCTAGAAGAGCATAATACACACACATAAAATAAAAAATAAAAAAACTGATAAAAGTTAACATCTTAAAAGGAGCGGTCCGCTGCCCCACACTTCCTCCCCAGTGGCAAAACTTTGCAAACTCTTCTAGCTATTTCTACTGATTATTACCTCCATATTTTTATAACATGTTTATGCTGCTATTTTTGGTTTACCAATTCTAGAACATAATCTATTAACTTCATGTTATGGAAGATAAGGATTTGGCCCTCTTCTACTGCCACTCTTCTCCCAATTCTACTCTCTCAAAATTTAACTAAATCTATAGTCAGTGCTTAAATCTCCATGACCATGTACATATGTTCATGGTGAGCCAAGTCAATGACTATGATTGACTTTCCTTTACTTTTTTGGGGTCTTTCTTGAGTTAATACTTGGCTTATTGTTTTCATTGGCTTGGTTTCCTATGACTCCAATCTGAAGTTTTTCCAAATGTTCCATCAGATCTATTTAAAATCAATAAATATTAGTTTTCAAATGATCAAATATATTAGATACACTATGAATTTCATTTTTCTGATAGAGCTCTTCCCTGAAGTTTTTAATCAAACAATTTTCTATACTGCTTGAATTTTTTAATCATGTGCTTATATTACATTAAAATACTAAATTGCCTTTAAAGCAACCTTATTGAGGTATGATTAACGTACTATAAACTGCACATATTTAAAATGTACAATTTTACACAATTGGCGCATTTATAAATCTGTGAAACGATCACCACAATCAATATGTCCATCATCCCCCAAATTTCCTTAGGCCCCTTTGTAGTGCCTACATCCTGCCTCTCTCCACAATGCCCATCCCCAAGCAACCGCTGATCTACTTTCGGTCACTATAGATTAGTTTATATTTTCTAGAGTTTACATAAATGGGCTCATACAATACGTTGTCCATTTGCTTGGCTTCTTTCATTTACCATACTTATTTTGGAACCCACTATGTTATTGCATATATCAGTTATTCACTGTTTTTATCACCTAGTAGTTTTCTATTGTATGGATAGACCACAATTTCTTTATCCAAGCACCCGATAATGGATATTTAGGTTGTGTTCAGTTTGTGACTACTACAAATAAAGCTGTTATGAACATTTGTGCACAAGTCTTTGTGTGGACATATATTTTCTTTCCTCTAAGGGTAAATATCTAGAAGTGGAATTGCTGGGTCATACGATAGGTGCATGGTTAACTTTTTAAAACAATTGCCACACTGTTTTCCAAAAGAGCTTTACCATTTCATATTCCCATCAGCAGTATATGATAGTTTCAGTTCCTTCACATCATTGCCAACTGTGAAGATTGATTTTAGGTGTCACCTTGCCTGGGCTAAGGCATGCCCAGGCACCAGACAAACATTGATTCCAGGTGTGTCTTTGAGGATGTTTCCAGAAGAGATTAGCATTCGATTTAATAAACTGCATAGAAGTGATCCGCTCTCACAGTGTGAATGGGCGTCATCCAACCTCCCGAGGGTCGGGATAAAGCAAAACGATGGGAGAAGGGCAAATTCCCGCTCTTTCTTCTTGAGCTAGGACATCCATCTTCTCCTGCCCTGGGACAATGGAGCTCCTGGTTCTCAGGTGTTTGGACTTGGACTGAATTATACCACCAGCTTTCCTGGTTCTCTAGCTTGCAGACTGGCAGATTGTGAGACTTCTCAGCCTCCATAACCAAATGAGTTAATTCGTAGAATAAATATCTTCACACACACACACACACACACACACACACACAAAGTTCTGGCAATTAAGTTCGCAAACTCATCCTAGAAAAAGTGCTACATACTTTATTGCTGAATATCACTATGGTTACTTTCGAAGTACGTCCCTTGGGAAGCTGTGTACTGAAGCCAGCACCTAGTCCACTCTTCAGAGCAATTTTGGAACTGTTTTTCTGGAATGGCCATCAGAGCTGTCATCGTATTACCCTTGATGTCCTGAATGTCATCAAAATGCCTTCCTTTCAATATTTCCTTTATCTTTGGGTAAAGTAAGAAATCATTGGGGGCCAGATCAGGTGAGTAGGGAGGGTGTTCCAATACAGTTATTTGTTTACTGGCTAAAAACTCCTTGACAAACAGTGCCCTGTGAGCTGGTGCATTTTCATGATGCAAGAGCCATGAATTGTTGGCAAAAAGTTCAGGTTGTCTAACTTTTTTCACATGGCCTTTTCAGTACTTCCAAATAGTAAACTTGGTTAACTGCTTGTCCAGTTGGTACAAATTCATAATGAATAATCCCTCTGATATAAAAAAAAAATGTTAGCAACGTCGTTGCAACAAAGTTCATGATCTTAATTGTCCGACCTCTTGTGTGTGTGTGTGTGTGTGTGTGTGTGTGTGTGTGTGTGTGTGTTATAGCCTATTGGTACTGTTTTCTTTGGAAAACCCTAATATACAAACATACTTTTTATGGTCACTCATTAATTTGGGCCATTCTAATAGGTACACAATAATATTTCATTGTGGTTTAAGTTTACATTTCCCTAATATAATAACTAATAATATTGAGTATCTTTTTACGTGTTTCTTTGCTATCCAGACATCTTCTTTGGTGGAGTCTGTTCAAACTTTTGTACATTTTTAAATTGAGTGATTTTTTTTCTTATTGTTGATTTTTGCCAGTTCTTTATATTTTATTTCTACAAGTCTTTTATCAGATACATGGTTTGCAAAGATTGTTTTTCTAAGAATTGGCTTTTTAAAAATTACTTTAAGAGCTGGATAAAGAAGATATGGTATATATACACAATGGAATACTATTCTGCCATAAGAAAAGATGAAATACTGCTCTTTGCAGCAACATGGATGGATCTTGAGATTATTATGCTAAGTGAAATAAGTCAGACAGAAAAAGTCGAGAACCATTTAATTTCACTGATATGTGAAGTAACAAAGGAACAAGATAAACAAAGAAAGAAACAAAAATTGACAGACATAGACAATAGTTTAGTGGTTACCAGAGGGTAAGAGAGGGGGTAGATGAGGGTAAACAGGATCAAATATATGGTGATGGAAGGAGAACTGACTCTGGGTGGTGAACACACATGTGATATGTAGATGATGCATTACAAAATTGTACACTTGAAATCTATGTAACTTTATTAACCATTTTCACCCCAATAAACTTTAATTAAAAAATGTTTTAAAAGTTAAAAAAAGAAAAACTATAAAAGGAAAACCATATGCCATCTCTGATGCAAAAAAAATATTTGAAACAATTCAATATCAATTACAGATAAGAACCCTCAACAAATTTGGAATACAAGGAAACTTCTTTAAGCTGATAGAAAGCATCTATGAAAATCCTAAATTCACTATCATATTTAATTATAAAAGACTGAATGTTTTCCTCCTAATATAAGGAAAAAGGCAAGTATGTCTGTCCTCACCATTTCTGTTCAACACCGGAGGTTTTAGTCATTTAATAAGGCAAGAAAGATAAATAAAAGGAATCTCAATGGAAAAGAAAAGTAATACTGTTTTTATCACAAATGACATGATTATCTATACAGAAAATTCAATGGTATCTATACAAATGGTACTAGAACTAAAAAATGAATTTAGCAAGGTTACAGAATACAAGATAAATATGTAATTAAATTTCTATATACTAGTAATAAACAATCAGTAAGTTTTTAAAAAAAATTAGTTACACAATAGACAATAGCATTATAAATATGAAATGCTTACAGGTAAGTTTGGAAGGAGATGTATAAGACCTATAGACTAAAGTCTATAAATATTGTTGAGAGAAATTAAATAAGACCTAAGTAGAGAGATATACCATGATCATGTATCAGAAAACTCATAGTTAAGCTATTATTTCTTCTTAAATTCAAAGAAATTTCTTCTTAAAACTTAAATTTGATCTATAGTTTCAGTGCAATCTCAATCAAAATTGATAAGTTCATTCTAAAATTTATATGGAAATGTAAAGGACTTAGAATAACCAAAATACTTGAAAAAAAATACAGAGTTGAAGGACTTACTCTACCTAACTTTGACTTATTTTAAAGTTACAGTAATCAAGACATTATAGTATTTGCAATTCGACTGTTCACTTGTTCAAATCTTTTGTTCATTTTATTACTGAGTTTTGAGAGTTTTTTATGCACTCTGGATACAAGTCTTGTATCAGATATGTGAAGTCCAAAATACCTTTTCCCAGTCTAGGACTTATCTTTTCATTCTTGTGAGAGTGTCTTTTGATGAGCAAATGTTCTTAATTTTGACAAAGACCAATTTATTCATTTTTCTTTTTTTCTTTAAAAAGACAGTGCTTTTGATGTCATATCTAAGAAATCTTTGCCAAACCCAAGGTCATAAAGATTTTCTCCTATGTTTCCTTCTAGAAGTTTTATGGCTTTAAGATTTTGAACTAAAATCTGTGATTCATTTAGAGAAATTAACAAGCCTCAACCTCTTTCAAGTAATCTTGACCTCAAACCCAAGGCATCCTTTAAGATCAGTGAGCTTGAGTGACTGCCAATAGTGATGTGTAGACTACAATGTGTTCAGTTGGAAGTATCAGAACACCCATCTTAAATTGTCTTAAACAATAAGAGGAATCGCTACCCTGCTTACCCCAAAATAAGATCTAGCCAGACAATTAGCTCTAATGCATCTTTTGGAGCAAAAATTAATATAAAACCCGGTATTATATTATATTATATTATATTATATTATATTATATTATTAAATTATATCATATTATATTATTAAATTATATTATATTAAATATAATTAAATTATATTATATTATATATAATTAAATTATATTATATTATATATAATTAAATTATATTATATTATATTACTTATTTATAGTAAAATAAGACCCGGTCTCATTAGATTTGATTGTCCGGCTAGGTCTTATTTTCGGGTAAACACAGTAGTTCATCAACTGAAAGTTCAAGGTGAGGATGGGCCACAGGGTTGGTTTAGTTCAACAGCTCAATGATGCCACCAAGGTTGTTTCTCTGCTGTCAGCTGTGCCCTGGTTTGAGTCCTTCTCAGGGATCACATGAAGGTTGCCTATAACTTCTCATAGGTCAGAGAGGGACTAATGGAGAGAGGACGCCATCACGTCCAAATTGGACCACATGTCTAACTCTGAGTGTATAGCTATGGTCAGTGGTGGGGATAGAATTATTGCAATTATTCTAGGTATGAGCCAGGTGCTTCACCTCCATAGATTAGGGTCAACAGCTTCCGCAAAAGTACATAGACTATGCAGGCAAGGTGGGGATGATGAGGTATAATTGAGGTAGTTCCTAGGAGAAGGGAAAATGGGTGTTGAGAAAGCAGTCTCAATGTCCTTTGCAGGTGGGTTTGGGTGCAGGAGAGATGATAGTTTTAGCGACGCCTTAAATCTGAAATAATTAAAAATGTCCATAGAAATTACTATTATTTGCCGACTTGTGATTATTCAGAGGGTGCCAAAAAATGTATACACATTTTAAGAAAGGAAAATTTTTTATTAAAATTGTAATACTCAATATATACTGGTAACACAAGATGAATACAAGTCACATTTGACTTCTGCAATTACAAGAGATGCTCAAAGTGGTTATCATCAGCGTAATTTCAATACAGTTCTTTTCCTTTCTTAAAACGTGTATACATATTTTTTGGCACCCTCTGTACCTCTGGAAAACTCAAAAGAATCAAATGAAATAATAAAACCATTAAGAAAATCCAATATAAACAACAATCAATTAGAAAATATAATAAATATAAGAAAATATCTCATTAGTTTACGTGCAAAATTAGCATGCAAGCATAGCCCAAAAAATGAAAATTAAAAGTTATGAGGGAGGACTAATCTTACAAGATAGCACAAAGTATTATAAAAATTCAGTAATTGAGTTTGTCCTTGTCTACCTATGACTAGACAACAGCAATAGAAGAGAAGAGAGAGCCCACAATACTGAAAATATACATTGAAATTCAGGGTACAAAAAGGGATGCATTTCATATCAGAAAAGGTGGACTATTTGAAAAAATTATGTTGGGACAACTGGTTAGCAACTTTTACCAAAAAATTAAATGCTGATGAATTTGAGATATAAATGTAAAACATGAAAATAGAAGGAAAAATTATCTTTTTTACTATATTTTTAACATTTTTGGTGTAGGGAAGAAATTTCCAACCCAACCAAAACACAGGAGCTCTAAGTTTGAGTACATAAAGGTTACAATTAGCCATATGGAGAGACAAAGTTCAAAAATGTTTCATTTTAAAAGGATAAGCCATGAAACATATTTAAAACACATTTTACAAATGGCTAATTTCCTGAATATGTAAAGAGTCTACAAACAAATTAAAAAGATACTAATAAATGGACAAACAAAGCACGTGAACAAGCAGATTGTAGGGTGGGAAGTAAGTCATAAACAAATGATACTGCAAGTCGTATTTCCATTTTTTAAATGTCTTGGAAAATATCAATAACTTTGACAAAACATTGTGTTGAAAGTATGAGAATAGACACACTCATGCAGAATTGATGGGAACCTAAATTGCTGTACCTTCCTTGAGGAGCAATTTGGCAAATCTATGAAAATAGCTATCTTTTCACTTGGTAATTCCACTCTGAGCATTTATTTTACAGGTAATCTTTTTTGTGTGTACAATGTCAACAGATTTGCTAAACGGTATTTTTTTAAAAAGGAAAGAGTTTATTCAAGCAAATTTTGCAAACCAGGGAGACCCAGCCCCCAGCGAAAATAGAAAGTGCACTCCCTTGAGAAAAGGAGACGCCATATTTTATGGAGAAAGTCATCCGCCCACCGCCCACCCCTCCACCCCCCCACCTCCACCACCTCCCATGTTCCCATTCAGGTCCGCTCATGCAAATGAGGACGTCAGTCTCATCATTTAGGATTGGTTGACATAGATGCAAATGAGGAGTACAATTTGTGCAATTCTGATTGGTCAGGGCAGGTCACAGTCTCTTGGGTAAGTGGTAATATGGTGATGATGGGACAAGGAACTGCCCTGCAGTGGGGGACTCAGACTTCATAAACAGGCAGGGTATAGTGCAGGAGGTTGAAAATTCAGTCTGTGGTTCTTTCCAAAATACAGAGTGCCTGAGAAGCCTCTGTCAGCAAACGGCCACTAGACTCTAGTTTTGAATTTAGGCTCAGTTTGCCGTAGGGAGTCCATGTCAATAGATAAATTCCTGTTAGGAGTTCACAACTAGGATATTCATGGAAGCAGTGGCTGTAAGGAAAAGACTGAGAACAAGCTAAATGTCTCTCAATAGGGAGCCAGTTAAATAAATTATGATCCTTTCATATTATAGGACAATGTTTTTGAAATACCATCCAATGTATTTCCCTTCTTGACAGTTTTTCTTTTTTTTTCCTTTTTTCCTCCTCACCCCAGGGCCATTGAGGTGAAGCCTAGGATTTCTGGATGTTATAAGGTTCAAAGTAAAGCCACAGATAATCTGGAAAATTCACCATTTCCTGAAATAGGAAAGAGACTTCTCAGAATTCCCAAAGTTGGATTTGCACACTTCAAGAACCAAAGTTTGGAGGTTAAGCCACAGAGTAAAAGACAATAAAATGATGTAAAAGGAATGACTGATGGGCAACACCTTCCTAAGTGCCAGAGGAGCCACCTGCAAGGTGTTGCTGGGAAGTGAGGGCAGTTGAGTGGAGCAAGTGTTGGGAGGGTCAAGTCTGGCTCCCCTTTCAGGGTGCAAAGACATAGGATAGGATGGGGGAATCAGACCATTTTGGGGCTCTTGTGTTCCTTTTCCAGGACACTTCCAGGGAGACAACAAGCCATCAGCATAGTGTCATATCCCACCTGGCTTGGGACTGCATCTGAAAGGTAGATAAACCTGAAGGCAGTCCTTAGATCCCACAGACCCCAAT
The DNA here is from genome assembly GCF_036562045.2 of Rhinolophus sinicus. Lineage (NCBI taxonomy): Eukaryota > Metazoa > Chordata > Mammalia > Chiroptera > Rhinolophidae > Rhinolophus > Rhinolophus sinicus. The sequence goes on from NC_133751.1 coordinate 119,862,295, forward strand.
GTGGTGCAGAGAAAGCACCCAGTAGACCCCATGCAGCTAAGGAAGCACCAGGGGACCAGGCCTGGGCCCTGGGAAATGCTTAGGCTTAGGAAGAAAGGCCGCACAGGGCAGAATCTTCCTTCTGAAGGCGTTGGCAATCTCTGAGCACCCTGACAGAGGGTGTCAGCACTTTGTGGGGCCAGCCAATCTCAGTGGATACCAGTGTGGGTGCTCAGGCCAGCAGTTGATCACAGTGAACAAGACATCACAAACAAAACACATACAATTGGGTAAGCTTGTATTTGCAGTGCCTGCTTACAGAAAGGCATAGGAAACATTCCAATGCTACATCTGGGGAAGGGGCTTGTGGGATTGAGGGTCTGACAGGGTGTAGGCAGGCTGAGAGCAGATATAGTGCCCCAAGGCCACAGTCAGTGCTGTCCCTGTTAGACAAGGCACTCACTAAACTCAAGGTTACTGTCTCCCCTATCAGACTGGGGGCTCTGTAAAGGCAAGGCTTTCAAAAGTAAGCATCTTTGTCAGGGGGGTCCTGGACCAAGGTGGGGAAATAACTTTGACTCTGCCCCTGTGAGAATCCAGCCTTGTGGGAAATGCATAGCTATAATCTTCTGTAGTTCCGAGAGATAGATATAAATTCTTTACAAAACCCTGCAAGTTAACGGTCTTTATCCCCATTTTTCTGATGAAAAAGCTGAGGTTTGGAGATGTGATATAACTTACTGAGATGACATAGGAATTTAGTGGTATAGCTGGCATTCCAGCTTCAAATCCCATTGTGCTGTGATGGACAATGGAATTTGGTGACTGAGCTTAGGGGAACAACTGTATCTTTTTTATCTACTTTCATCCATAAAGACACAGGTTCTTCCATGCCCTGAGGACTGCTGTGGTTTCCGTGCCCGGTATGTTGTGGCAGTATACCCAACACATGTCCTGTACCCACGTGCTAGTCTTTCCTCAGAGGCATGGAGCATCTCCCACACATTCTATTTGGCACCCAGAGCAAAGTCTGGGCTGCCAGCAGCACCAGAACCTAGATTCCGTCCCAGCTGCTCTGCCACAAGCACAATGTTAACCATTTTAACAATGCTGACTGGGGTTTCTTTTAGAACGATAGTCTGGTTTCCTCATCTTGCTAATTTTCAAATCTTGTTAAATTGTTTGTGTGTCTCTCTATGCAGTCTCTATGCAGTCTCTTTGGAACATTAAAGTTAATAGTGAAGCCAGGAGGTTGGGGGAGGGTCAGAGACTATCAAGTCTGCCTGTGTGTACAAGCCCCCTCCTCATATCTCTGACCAGCATCCTGTACTAGCATCTGTGATGTAATAATCATGCTGGTTCCTAATCAATCTCCCTGTGGTGCTCTGGTCACGCCTGCATGAGGCAACAAACAACACTGTCCTCAGCATTTGCTCAGTTGAGAGTATGAGGCACAGAAAAACCAACAACGTCATTTCCCAGCCCAAGGAACTTACCTTGTTAGAGAGACAAGAATCCAAGTTCCGAAACAATCAAGTTTGTGTATAAGGAACAACAAGGGATGATACAAGGGAGCAAATAAAAGCCATTTCCCTTTTGAGAAGAACTTTATTTCCTCCAGCACACAAGGAAGTAGGTTTTGGCAACGATCTTGGCAGAAAACTCAGGCCACACATCGCTGGGAGATCAAGAACTTTGCTTCGGCCTCCTGGAAACCCAGTGCCTGTCCACATTGATCTAATAGCTCCAGTGCATCAAACTTCCTTTCCTTGAACTGTGCAGACACGGCCCCAGGCTTGGAGGCTTAGAGAAACCCTCCGATGTTGAATATTGATTAGACGGAGCGTTCAGGTGTTTGGCTGACTGTTTCCTTATCCCAGCGGAGGTCGTAGGGTCGGAGACGGTGCCTCAGAATACTCCAAAGGCCCTCTGTCTTTAGAGGAGCTGGGTCCTTTCCAGGTCAGGGCTCACTAATACCTGCTTTGCTCTTCTTCCTAGCTCAGGAGGGATTTTCTCCTCAGCTCCCTTGATATAGTTGGAGCCGGGGGCTAGTTCTGGCTAATGGCCTACCAGCACAAGTTATACACAGGTAAAAGTGGGTGTGAGTGCTCCATACGCTCTCTTGCTGAGGAAGCCACGTGAAAGGATCGTACAGCCATAGGATAGAAAAAGGATGAGTTGTTTAGTCATCATCCAGAGGGAGAATTCTGTGAGCAAGAACAACACTTTGGTTGGGCTAAGCCAGTGAAATTTCAGTATCAATTTGTTACTGCCGCGTGTCCTTGACTCCGCCTCTCCTGGCTCTGACAGACCTCAGAGTACTGATGGAGAGGCTAGGAGAAGGGGAGAACTTGGGTGGGAAACCCTTTAGTTTGTCTTGTAGGGCTCTGCTTTGCCGTCAATGATCTTTGCACGCTCTCCATGCCCTTCCCACCTCTCCTCAGGTATACAAAGATCTACCACAGCACTTATCCACTGGTCTGTCACTATAGACAAGGGGATTGCCTGATGGCCTTGCTTCATAATCTATTGTGATTCCAAAAACATCAGGCCCAAAGGGGGCCCAGGAACCTACCCAGTTCAACATTGTCATTGAACAGAGAGAGAATCTATGGCTTAGGAAGTAATACAACTTGCCGAAGTTCACACATCTGGGTGATCGGATTGATACCCAGGCCTCCTGGTTCCCAGGCCCAAACTTTCTCCTCCATCTCTTCCCATTGGCCTCGGTTCTCACCTAAGGAGTGATAGGAATGCTATTCTACGTCTCTGATGTTAAGAAAAAGTGTTCAAAATTTTGGAAATCAAAACAAAATACAGCATATCCTTCAATGTTGTACCTGGGCATTGTTTAAGAAGCCCACTAAAGAGTTATTCATTCTCTGGGAGAATGTGCTTGTGCTTCATACTATTTCATTAGAACCTAGACACTGACATTACCTGTGGATTTCTGTCTGACAATAGAAGATAACCCCAGTGGTTATGCTTTTACTGCCCTGTAGGACATTAAGAGTTTTGATCTAACCCAGTAATCTTTCCTTTCTTTCTTCCTTCTTCCCTTCCTCCCTCCCTCCCTCCCTCCCTCCCTCCCTCCCTCCCTCCCTCTCTCTCTCTCTCTCCTTTTCTTAATGAACTATATCAATCTAAGTTCCTCAAGTGGTTTTAGAACTAGTTTTACCACCTTACTGGTTCTGTCAATCATTCATATGTTAAATAAAATATGACACATGTTCATTCCATATTTGTAATGAAAATCATGATTTTAACTTTTTCAAAATTTCATTTTGACACTGAGAAGTGTCCACTATTTTTCAGTTTTTCACTCCTGTACCTAGCATAGTGTCTTCTAGAACTGGCAGTCATAAATGTCCATTGAATGAATGGCTGAATTAGGGCCTATCCATCAAGTTCACAGATCATAGATCTGCATTTTATCAGGATCTTTACAACTTTAACGCAGAGGAGAAGCTCTGACGTAGGAATCTCAGGGACCAGGAGAATCTGGTAGGAGATGTTGGAACTTTATGAGCCTTGCCTGAACTTCCTCACAGGCTCTAACTCCATCTTCACATGGAAACACGCTACTTCTGTCCTGATGCCCCTGGAGACACACCTTTTAGCTCAATGGGAGGAGCTGGGATAGGCATGTTTCCCTGAGACGCCCTCTGACAGACCCAGCTGTGACTTGCACAGCCCCCAGAAGTTAAGAGGGAACATCAGTCTGTAATTCCATTCACTCATTCTTCTCCCCCTATGTTTCATCAGCTTAGCTGGTCATCTCTGATGACCCCAGCAGGCAGCCCAGAGCCAGAATAACTTATCTTGTCCCTCTCCTACCTGCTCTAACTATAGACCTTGTCCAAGAATCGCGTCCTTCAGAGGGACGTGGCTTACAGTGGTGTTGTTTCCAAGAAAGTTCCATAGGGACTTCTTGGTTGGTTTTCCCTTCTAATTATAGGCACTGTCACGCCCTCAAAAACGTACAACAATGTAGCTTTCCACCCTCCAATAAGCAGACCCTGATAGTGAGAGGAAAGTATTCTGAATGTGACTGAACAGAATTTTTTCAAAAAGAGCAGTGTCCTTCCCTTGTTCAGAAACTTCGCTTGAGCTGAAGGAAACTTTGTTTTGCCTGTCATGATTTGTCCTTACCGGCAGGAGCCCCATGTTTATCATTCAGTACAAGGCTTAGATGAGACTGAGTGGATCGGAATTAAAGCAGTTGATTTATATTCAGAGCGGAGTTTAAATTAACTGCACAGAAGTCAAATCTTGCCTTGCTCGTGTTTACTTTTTCCAAGCAGTGCTGAGGACTTATGCTTTGGTCCGTCCAAATTCCTGACGGGCCAAGTGCCCCAATTAGAGTTGATTTTGTGAACATCTGTAGCTCCTGAGAGCTGCCGCAAGAATGATTCAGGAGAAAGCTTGGTGTCCTTCAGCTAGTTATAGGCCAGTGACAGTGTGGGAAGCAGGGCAGCCCTGGGCTCAGAGGGGCTTTGGCTGGTTTGAGTGATGGTCCCAGGTCTCCATGCCTCTCCGCCCGCTAGGCCTTCGGAGGGACCTGTGTGCTGGGGGGTGCTTTTTAATGGAACGGACACTGGGGGTGGGGGAGTAGGTGGTGCTCTAGATGAAGCAAGACGGGCCTGTTTGGATCAGTGCTTTGATAATATTGATGAGCCAGGAGATGAGTACTTGGGGTTGTTCCATCATTCTCTCTATTTTGAATATGCTTGAAATTTCCATGGTTAAATTTGTTTTGTTTTTAATAGAAGAGACATTTTTGTGGACCAGAGACTTAAGAGAGAAGGAGAGAGAGATCTAGAAAGTTCATTCTTAGAAAAGCCCCCAAAGCCCAGACAGACCCCATTGCTGCCACCTGTGCAAACTGTGGGTTAATAACTTGTTGGAGGATCCCAGTGTCTGGAGCCAGACTTTGCCACTAATGACAAGGGGCAAACTGCTTGATTTGGGCGGTTTCTGTGTAGCTGATACTCTTGGTTGCGTAACCAATATTCACTCCGCGTTTTGTCCTTGCTGGCGGAACTCCACTGTGTTCAGCAACATGCTTGGGGGAGGTGAGCCCACACCCTAGGAATGAATCATACCAGTGATTGCCTTAGGGGTGGCCATGTGACCCAGTCTGGCCAGTGAAATGCAAAGAAAAGTCTTTGGGGTGAGGGTGGACTGTTGAGAAATACTTTTTTCTCTGATAAACAAGAGTTGCATTAGGAGAAGCCTTCTTTCCTTGGTGCGTTTGCTGTCATGTGTTTTCAAGGACCCAAAGGCTTCCCTTTCCTTTCTAATCTCACCTCGTATGATGTTTCTCCTCCATCACACCTCTCCAGCTACTGGTCTCCTTGCTTTCCTAGAACATACTAACCACATTGCTACCTCAGGGCCTTTGCACTTACTGTTCCTCTCCATCTAGAGTATTCTTTTTCCAGATCTTCACTGGCTCCTTTTTTTGTGTCCTTCAGTTTCTTTGCTCAAATGTCAGCGTCTCAGTGAGACGTTTCCCTGCCACCATTTAGAAAATGTCCTTATCCTTCTTCTCCATCTCCTTATCCTTATTATTCCCTTTTTATTGTTCTCCGTAATACATGCCACTAATGTTCTATGTAGTTTTCTTATTTATTTTGCTCATTGTTTCCCCTTTACCAACTAGAATGGAAGCTCCTTGAGGGCAGGGGTTTCTATCAGTTTTATTTGCTATTGTGTCCCCAATACCAAGAAAAGAGCCCAACACATAGTAACATTATTACATATTTGCTGAATGAATGAATGAATAGATACTATACATTAAGCTCCAATGGCCATCTTTTGACCGTGAGGGGAAGTCAAGAACATCACAGAGAAACAGACCCACAGACCCATCATCACTGAGCTGCTGATTTAACAACTCTACCTGCTGAATTACTATTATTATTATTTTTTAAAACATGATTTATTTATTTATTTATTTTAAGGAGGGCACAGCTCACAGGGGCTCATGTGGGGATGGAACGGGCAACCTTGGTGTTACTAGCACCATGTTCTAACCAACTGAGCTAACCGGCCACCCCCTACCTGATGAATTATTGTTACTGAGGTAATAAGGTTTTAATATTATAGTTTAAACCACTGTTAGTTGGGAAATTGTTTACCTGCGACTGAAGCATCCTAACTGATATGCCCTTCAAAGCTGCTTGGGTGAACCAGAGGAGGCTGTAGGCACAGGCTCCCCAGGGAAGGGACGGGGAATGCAGGCTGTGGAGTGTCTGCAGGGTCATCATTGGGAGGTGTAGAGCCTGATCTCCAACTGCTCTCTGGTACACTCAGGGTCTCAGTGTTTCCAACAATGCAATGGACTTTATAATACCTACTTTCATTGCAGATCAAAGATGCAGAAACTTCAAAAGAATTTCAGGCCTTGGTGTTCAAAAAGCAATCTGTCAGCGTGTCATTTTGTAAGAGAAGGAACAGAGATTGGGTGACATTGGAGTGGGTCGTCTTTAGCCGCACAGCTCCAGCTACAGGACTGGGACAAATCCAGAGGAATCTAGCCTTCTCTGTTGATTTTCTTTTTTCTTATTTACACGAGTTCCAGAATCCACTGTCATTCCAGGAGGTACTTCCTCTTTACAATAAGGGGGATGGGATGCGGACAATTATCTGGTCATCTGAATTTGCCTAGACAGGTAAAACGTGTCAGTGGCTGGGATTCTGGGACAACCACAAGAGAGGCTGGGAAGATAGTGCTCCATCTGGTCTCCATGAAGTAACCAGAGGTCTCTTTTAGAGTGTAATTCATGTCGTGTCACTTTCCTGCTCTAGAACCTTCCATAGACTTCATTGTTCTGAAATTAAAATCTGTACTTCTTAGCAGGACCTCTCTGGATCTGGCCCCCACTTCCCCTCAGACTCACCTCACACCACCTCCCCAGCCCCATCCCACAAGCTCCAGGCACAAACCTCTCCCTGTTCCTACCCTGGACCTTGCAACCATTATTCCCCCCCCCCCCAGAAGTCCTCCCAGCTCTGCACAACTGACTTATTCTCAGCCTTGAGGTCTCAACTCTTGTATCTTCCTCTTTAGAGAAATCTTCTCTGACGTCCCTCCCTACCTGATGTGGCAGCAGCCCAGCTCGTCCTCAGTATCACCCTGTTCGTGTCTTCCATGCACTTACCACAGTCTGTATCTGTCTCGGTTGCTTACTTACTTATTTACTGAATGTTGTCCAGAGGGCAGGGACTGTCCTCTCTTCTTAGCTGCATTGACAAGGCCTCGCTCAGTGCCCAGCACGTGATAATGCTCAATAACTGTGTTGATTGGCTACATGAAAGAATGAATGAATGCTTCTGTTCACATCAACCATAGCACCAGATGGCCCAGCCTCAGCAGGACATTGGCCTAAAGACCCTGTGATGGCCCTGGACAAACCAGAAGTGTCACAGCCACCCCAAGATAGTGATGCTAGATCACATGTGCCATCCAGCCCTCCAGGGCCTAGAACTGCTCCCAGCCATCACTCCAGCTCCTGCCCTGAACAAGCCTCAAACTTCTGACCACAGAGGAGCTCTGTCTCTCCAGGTTTCTCTGTAGCTGTTTGGAGGAAGTAAGGCCTGGCCTCCCTTAGCCAGCCGGGTGCCGGCTGAGGGCTTATCAATGGAATGTCAGGGCAGCAGGCCTCCAAGATCCTGCCCGGGCCTTTCTTGTGCTGTCTGAACACAGTCACAGGTGTGTCGCACAAATCAAGCGTGTCTGGGGAATTCCGAGGACGGGGAAGCAGAAACCCTCACCTTACATTAGGGGTGGAGTTTGCAGTATCAGAAGGATAACCAGTCAGGTCACATGCACCCTTCCTCTTCATGGCCAACCCAGCAAGGAAATGGGCTCACACACACACACACACACACACACACACACACACACACAACGCACACACATACAAACCCAATGCAATACACACATACACACACTCATGCATACACGCACACAACACACAATACACACATACACATACAGTGCACACACGCACACACACAGTACACACAATGCACATACATATACACACATACACCCCCACACACATAAAAACACAGTTACTTCCGCAAAAAGCACATTTCCCTCTCTTCAAAAGTATTTAATGTTTCAGCGAAAGTTATTCTGGGATCAGAAACTCCCTGGCCTGTACCCTGGCCATTAAGGAGTCAGAATTGCCACCCCAGGTCAGCCTCTCGGGTTCCGCAGGCCAAAATTCTGTCTCTGCTGGAGATCCCAGAAAAATAGTCAATGCAATGGTGGGACTGTTTTTGCTGATACCGAATTCTGAGTGTTCCAGATGTCCCCAAACATTCAGCTTCCCTTAATATGTTCCAATCTGGGTCTGTCATCCTCATCTTAAATCTACTTATAATTTCAGCTGTCAGTTTATTTCCCAAAGTGAGAGTAGTAAACAGGACCTCAGTGAATCCATCAGCAAGTGCTGTTGTGCAAACAGGAGCTGGGAAGGGATGAATATTGCACTGGTAGCAAAAAGCCTGGATCTTGGGCCCATTGCTCCATCAACTGGCTGAGAATCTAGGAAGTTACGACCTCAGGAGGACGCAGTTTCGATTGTGCACATGCAGGAAATATTAATACTTCCCTGCCTGAATACAGATGAGAAGTGTTCTCTGGTGCTTAATTTCTGCCTAGCTCTGCATCTGACTCCTCCCTTCGGGGTATTTGCTGGTGTGTGGCAGGAAGTTCTGAATCTTTTTGTGTATATTTACAAAACATCAGGGTTGAGTATGGTCAGTCCTGCTCTCCTAACTGTTGGAGAGAAAGATTGGTGCCAGAGACTCGGGTTCATTAGTCATCTTTATAGCCAATTGGGTTGGGTGGCTTCACAAGTGTGCCTCTCTCCTTTCTTGCAAACAGAATTCGATGGCATTGTGCTTCAGGGGAGGGTGGGCCCTGTGCATGTCCCTAAGGAAGGAGCTTGATTCCTCTAGCATATGCATGTTGATTCTTTTCCCCTTGACAGATGAGTGGACATGTGACACAGTCCTGGCCAAGGCGGCTTGAAGGAACCTCCACTGGGGGAAGGAAGAGGACTTCCGGAAAGGTTATGTTTATTCTTAAAAACAGAAATTCTCTCTCCTGATCTCTGGATCTTTCCGTATGAGCATGTGATGTCTGGAGCTGCTGACGCTATTTTGCCCAGCTGAGGGGTAGAATTAAAGTGATAAGGATGGTAGGTGGAAAAACACCTGGGTCCTTGAGAACATCATTGAGCCTTGAAATTGCCCAAACTTGGAACTATTCTATTTATAGACTTTGTGTTACAAAGAGATGAGGAGGTAATAAATGTCCTTATTGGTAAGCCATTTCCTGATGGATTTTCTTTTTCTGCAGCAGAAAGCATCTTAACTGTATTAGATGATGCATGATAACAAAGGACACTTGCATTTCAGTGGCTTGAGACAAGTTGATTTCTTACTCAGGCCATATGTCCCTTGGGGTTGGCAGGAAATGCTGCTCATCACAGTCCCTGGGGAACTGACTGTTGGAGGCCGGGGGAGAATCTTGTGAACGGCACACTGGCCCTAAAAGCTTCTGCCATGTAGTGACATCTGTCACGTCCTTGCACATTAAAAGCAAGTTATATGGATATGCCTTCCTCCAAAACCCACCGGGAAGTACAATCCTGCCACCTGCCCAGAAAGTGCAAAGGTGGAATGGTTTGGTGAACAGCACTAATATTTGCCATATTAACGGGTATGAACTCTATTAGCAGCGGGTCATATGGCTTCGGATCAAGAACTTAACTTCTTTGAACCTTGGTTTCCTCATTTGTAAAATTTAATTTCTTTGAATGTTTTCTCCTTTTCCTACTTGTGTGAGGAGACAATGAGTAATGAAGATATTTTTAAAAAGCATAATGAAGCCTCCTTGAGCAGGTAGCTAAAGTGGGGTGTTCATACCTTCTCAGCAGAGATCACTGGCTGGTTCCAGTCACTGCTCTAGACTTTCCACTTTCTCTGTCTCTACCACATGCCTGCTCCTAGACTACTTGGTAGTGAAGACACTGGCTGTTTTCTGTTTTCAGGATAAAATAGAGAAGGAATGTTTATTTGGGAGTCAGACGTGGGAGGTGGTGGGGGAAGAGGGTGAGGCCGGGAATATTTTCCCCAAGGCCCCTCTAGAGACTGTCAGTCAGGTCGTGCTGCTATGACACAATGCCACGGACTGGCTAGCATGACAACAGAAACGTATTTCCTCGCAGTTCCGGAGGCTAGAAACTCAAGATGAAGGTGTCAGCAGGGTTGGTTTCTCCTGAGGCTGCTCTGACCTTGGCTTGTAGATGCCCAAATACTCCTGTGTCGTCGTCACATGAGCTTCCCTCTGTGTGTGTGTGTGTGTGTGTGTGTGTGTGTGTGTGTGTGTGTGTCCTAAATTCTTCTTATAAGGACATACTGGATGAGGGCCCTTCCTAAGGGCCTTATTATACCTTAATTACCTCTTTAAAGGCTGCTCCTCCGAATACAGTCACATCCTGAAATACTGGGGTGAGGGATTCCACACCTGACTGTTGAGGGGCCACCATTCAGCCCATAACAAAGGCGATTATTCTCCTTCCATGAGAAGTTGTCCATGGAAGAAACACATGCCAGTTTCCATTATAAGTGAGAGAAAAGGGAGAAGATAAAGGAAAAGGAAGAAGAGAACCAGAAGGAGAACAGAGAGAAGGAGGAAGAGAAGGGAAAAGAAGGCCAACAGAGGGAGCTTGGAAACCTCCCAAGGAAAGCTTGGAAGAGCCCTGGGAGGAGAGGCTGCAGGTTCAGAGCTGTGGGCATCACCCAGCTCTGAGGATCGACCCACCTGGGCATCAGGGCCAAGTCTGCAGGTGACCACAGGCGCCAGGAACAAGGCGAGCCGACTCAAGCCACTTCTGGCCAGTGAATGCTGCCAACGTACTGTGTGCAGACGGATTGGTCATCTTAGTGAAACCAGCCTTGCAGAGTTTACTTACATAGTTGGAGAAGATATTTATAATTAATTGCGTAGGTTTAAAATGCCTATGAAAAGTGTGTTTATCATCTTAACCAGAGTCTCTGCATGAAGTTCATCTTAAACAGAATCCTAATTTAGGGACCTCAGCAAGATATGAGTCAATATATTGAAATCTGGGTGAATTCTTCTCTTTACCTGGGCTCTTGCAGCGCTAACCTATTGGGCAAACAAAAGAGGGTATAGAGCAAGAACCACACATGTATAAAATATTATTATGATTTTATTCCAGATGAGTAATGAATGAGCTGGTAGCATTTGCTTTTTAGCCCCTGTTCGGGGCTCCATTCTAAGACCGAAACTATTAGGTTGGTGCAAAAGTAATTGCGATTTTTGCAATTATTTGTAACCTCTTAAACCGCAATTACTTTTGCACCAACCTAAAAGGAGCTAATGAGCCCCCAAAGGTACGAATTCCGAACGGTGCAGTGAGAATGTCCACCATTTCAGTTGCACTCAGGCACTACTAACCAACCCACCAGGCAGACAAAGCACAGGGTTGGGCAAAGACAAAGTAAATCAAAAAATTATTTTGAAAGTATTTGATTTTCAATCTTTTCCCCAAAAGGAATTCAAATAGCCGTCAAGGAGAAAGGGGGGTTTATTGGCACTTGTTACAGGTATTTGAGTTTCGCCTGGGGGGATGGGCATCGGAATTATCATTAAGGCTTGCAGAAGGGGTCTCCTCTTACACGAGACAGGTGAGTCAATACAAATCTCATGAAGTAAAGAACCGGAGGGGTGATTCAGTCAAATCAGGCCTTAAACATTCAAAGGTGCAAAATACCCAAATGACGAATGTGCAGGTATTCCCAGCAGTTCACTCCCTTTGCGTCATGAAGGGCAGCCTCAGCCTGACGCTGGCTTGCAAAGTACTTTGTCCGCCTGCAGACACAAAGCGAAGAAGCGATTTTTATTGTTATTGTCACCATTAATCCTTTAATTAAGGTCTCCCTTATTCATGTCAGTATCCTGCCCCTTTCTCCCCTCCCTCTCTTCCAAATCTCATTCATTGGGCTGGTCTCTTGCTCAAATTTTAATTAAAGTGAATCACAAGCCTTGAATCTCTAATAAGCCTCTCTTCCAGGCTCCATCAGAAATCAGTTGCTGCACTCTCTGTGGTGGTGTTAACTAGCATAGTATTATTTTTTGAATACAAATGGCCCCTATTCTGAGATTTTTTTTTTTTTTTTTTTTTGCTTTAAATTGATATTCATATGGGTAACTGGCCCTTTCTTACATGTTGCATAGGCATAGTGGCAACATCAGTTAAGACATCAAAATGTAAGAAGCAAAAGATACATCAACAGAGACATCACCACTGACACTGCATCACCAAAGACTGAGGGCTTCTATACTGGGGGGCTTTCAGGTGACTGACACTTCTTCTTCTGGATATCAAGATTTCTTTCGTTTTACCCCGTTAATGTAAGTTTTCTAAAATGCCACCTCTTCTTAAACAGAGGTCAGTGCTTTCTTGATGCCTCGAACCCATCATTAGGACAAGTGATCTGCTGAGGTTTGGCACAGGGCATCCTGCCATCACCTGCGAGGGTATAGCCCTGCTTCGGAAAGCTGAGGGTTTCCACAAGCCGAACTTGCAGGAAAGTCCAGAGGAGTGGGGTACAAGCAAGGAGAGGGCAAGTTGCTGCGTTTGTTCTTTGTCTTATTGTAGGAGATAGTATCATCCCTGTACTCTCAGTTAATAACTCTAAGACAATTAGAGTTAATTAGCAAGTTTATTTCTTTCACATATTCTTCCCATCCCCTCTTTTATTTTTATTTTTTTATTTTTATTTTTTAAGTGTGTTTTTCCAGGAGCCATCAGCTCCAAGTCAAGTAGTTGTTTCAATCTAGTTGTGGAGGGCACAGCCCACAGTGGCCCATGTGGGGATCGAACCAGCAACCTTGTTGTTAAGAGCACTGCACTCTAACCAACTGAGCTAACCGGCCGCCCTCATCCCCTCTTTTAATAATTGTACTTTATTTACATTGTCAGAACAGACAGGTATTACATACCGTACTATCTCTCTCATAAGCATTTATTTTAGTTCCACAGTAAACATATATTTATACTTACCACCAGTCCATGCATTGATGTCTCTCCAATCAACCAAAAATATTTTAGTGGCTTGTAATTGTTTTCTAATGCATTCCTGCAAAATGGACCACAGAACAACATTGTTTCTGTCCCTACATGGTAAAAACAATTGGTTCTGGTCTTTTACTCTAAGGTCAGTTTGGCTGAATATAGAAATCCATAAAGTGCTTGATGTTGAAAGTCTGATGACAATCTAATTTTCTTTTCCTTATTGATGGCACTGTCTTTTTGTCTGGATTCCCAGTGGATATTTTTCCTTTAAAATCCAGGATTTTCTAGACTATGTTTCAGTTTTGCCATTTTGGGTCAATTTTCCTCGGTATGTGTTGTGTCCTTTCCATATGGTTCAATCTTTGATTTCTTAATTTAAGAATGTTCTTTGATTTATACATTAGAGTATCTGTTCTGTTCCATGGCTTTAGTCTTTGTCTTTCCATATCTTCTATAGCTATCATTTTTCGTGAATACTCTAAAAAAGTCTTTCTTTTTTTCTTCTTGATATTTAAAACTTTTCTACTTTCCATCTTCTATTTGTCTTAAGGAACTATCCACTGTCATTTGTCACTCTTTTGTTCATTTTAGTTCAGTTTTCATTCATAATTTTTTTCTCTTATTTCTAATTCCTTTCTGAACGTCAATCTCTCCTTTCAAATCGTCCTTTTCTCTAAACACCTCTTTCCTAATTCATTTTTATGTGGTCCTTTCTATCGTTTTAAAAATTACTTTAGCTCAGCTGGAGTATTTGGATATAGTTTCACATGGTTTATGGGCATGTCTTTTTAGCCGGCTTTCATCATTTGTGTAGGGCCATTATTCTCTGTGTGTGTGTGTGTGTGTGTGTGTGTGTGTGTGTGTGTGTAGGGACATGATTCTGTTCCAATTTTTTTTTCTTCTTACAATAACTTTGTATGTATTCTTTGGCAATCTTTTTCTCATTTTTAAGGAAAATGACATTTTTTGTACTTTCAGGAGTATGAATGGGCCAACTCTTCACAGCTCTAGCTTCCTTCTTGTGTTGCTTTTATGAAGTAAACAAAAATATAGTTTCTATCTTGTGATATCTGCCTTCTCTACTTCCTTCCCTTTGGATCTTTTCTTTCCTTCGCCTCTATTGTCCCTGTCTTGCTCAATGTGAATTTCACCCTCAGCAATTTCTCCTCAGAGTAGGGCTTTTTCCTGGAATCCATATTGTACTTGGTTTACAGGAATTCAGTGTCCACACTCCTCCAATATTTTCAGACCTTTCTGAGGTCTCTTTGTGCTCACCCATAAATTGGATTCTATAGAAACCTCTTCCTGTTTCAGCTGCTACTCTCAGGTTGGACCACTGTGTTTTCCAGTGAGTTCCTGTGGTGATTTTGGAGTTCTGCTCACAGAGCCGTCGGAGGTGTCTCGTCTTCACTCTGCATAAATGCTGATCTCAGACAGGCAGCTGTCAGTGACTTGTCTCCACCCACTCATATTTTGGGGTTTCTGAACATATCTTTTCAGTTTTGTTTTAGATATGTCTATAGGGTTTTTATTTTGCTATCTTGATTGTTATATATGCCTTCACAGGGGAGTTACACACATTTTAAAACTACCTTGCTACAACCCATCCTGCCAGAATCCATCCCAAGTCACTTTGAACACGGATAGGCTACTGGTTTTTTTTATCATAAACTCCTTGAAGACAGGGAGACTAATAATCCATGTCTTAGTGCAGACACAGACTACCATATGTGGACAGGTTTACATTTTTGTTAACAGATTCTGGAAACATACATAGTCATTCTCATTCTCCCAAATCTGGAAAACACAGAATAGTATATAGGAAGAAAATTAATATCACCAGTTACAGTACCACCATAGAAATACCCACTGTTAACAATTTGGTGCTTTCTCTGCCAGTCTTTTATCCAAGAAAAAATTTTTTAAAATATTCATTTTAATTGAGATCATAGTTTACACTGAAATCTTTTGGTCACAACAACCAGAGACTCACTCAATTTGCCTTAGGGAAGAGGGGATTATTAAGTTACAAACTGAAAATAGAAATTTAATTGAGTGCTACCAGCAACTGTGGCTGCTTTACACGGATGATTCCTGTGGCTTCTCCTCTAGGCCATATGCTCTTGTCTCTAGTTTCTTTACGTTTCTTGTGCCGACTCTATGATAACTCAGATTGCCTGTGGTCCATCTTGGCTTCTCTCTACATTACGGTCGTTCAGCTTTAGCTCCTACTAGGAGTGGACTCATTTTTTGGACATTTCTTAGTCCAGATTCCTCAAAGAGGAGAACTGATTATCCCAGATTATCTTTTCATGTTTAAGAGGCCCATTTTAAACAACTGATGGATCAAGAAAAAAAAATCAAAAGAGAAATTTAAAAATATCTTGAGATAAATGAAAATAAATATATGGTAAACTAAAATTTATGGCATGCACAGAAAGTAGTTCTAAGAGGAAATCTCATAGCTATAGATGTTTACATTAAAAAGAAGAACTCAAACCAACCACCTAACTTTACACCTTAAGGAACTAGAAAAAAGAAGAACAAACTAAACTCAAAGCTAGAAAAAGGACGGAAATAATAAAGATTAGAGCAGAGATAAATTAAATACAGAATTTAAAAATAGAGAAAGTTAATGAAATCAAGAGTTGGTTTTTGGCGAGATCAACAAAATTGACAAACTTTTAGCTAGCTTGACTAAGAAAAGGAGAGAGAAGACTCATCTCAACTGATGCAGAAAAAGCATTTCACAAAATTCAACACCCTTTCATGATAAAAATAAAAGTCACAAACTAGAAATAGAAGAAACTGTCTCAAGAAAATAAAGGCAATATATGAAAAGTCCACAGCTAACATCAGACTCAATGATGTCAAAGACTGAAAGCTTTTTCTCTAAGATCAAGAATAAGACAAGAGTGACTGCTTTTGTCTCTTTTATTTAACATAGTAATGGAAGTCTAGCCAGAGCAATTAGACAAGAAATAGAAATAAAAGGCATCCAAATAAAAGAGGAAAAAACAAAACTATCCTTGTTTGCAGATGATGTGATTTTATAGGTAGAAAATCCTAAATATTACACACACACACACACACACACACACACACACGCACGCACAATCCATTAGAACAAATAAATAAATTCAAAAAAGTTGCAGGATACAAAATTAATATGCAAAAATCAGATTCATTTCTATACACTAACAATGAATGATCTGAAAAGGAAATTAAGAAAACAATACCATTTACCATAGCATCAAAAGAGAGTAGAATACTCAGGAATAAACTTAACCAAGGAGGTGAAAGCTCTGTATACTGAAAACTATAAAATATTTCCCAAAGAAATTAAAGAAGACACAAATAAATGGAAAGACTTTCTGTGTTCATGGATTAGAAGACTTCATATTGTCAAAATGTCCATACTACGTAAAGCAATCTACAGATTGAAAGCAATCCTTTAAAATATCCTAATGACATTTTTTTTTCAGAACTAGAAAAATCTATTTTAAAATCCACATAGAGTCTCCAGGGACCTCAAATAGCTTAAAAAAAAAAAAAATTCTTGAAAACAAAAAGAACAAAGTTGGAGGTCTCACACTTCCTGATTTCAAAAATGATTACAAAGCTACAGTAGTCAAAACAGTGTTGTAGCAGCATAAAGACAGACAAAAAAGCATTAGAATAGATTACAAAGCCCAGAAATATATCCTCACCTATGTGGTCAAATGCTTTTCAACAAGGTGTCATGACCATTAAATGGGGAAAGGAGAGTCTTTTCAACAAATGATTGTGGGAAAACTGGATATCCATTTGCAAAAGAATGGAGTTACACCCTTACCTAACACCATTTACCAGATTAACTCAAAATAGCTCAAAGACCTAAATTTAAGAGCTAAAACTACAAAAGTCTTATCAGAAGATATAGAGGGAAAGCTTTATGACATTGAATTTAACAATGATTTCTTGGATATGACACCAAAAGCACAGGCAACAAAAGTAAAAATAAATTGTATTACATCAAAATTAAAAACTTCTGTGCATCAAAGGACATCTATGGAATGGGAGAAAATATTTGCAAATCATATCTGATAAGGGGTTAATATCCAGAATACATAAAAAACTGTTACTCAACAACTGAAAAACTAAAAAAGCCATTTTTTTAATGGTCAAAGAACTTGAATAGACATTTCTCCAAAGAAGATACCCAAATGGCCAATAAGCACATGAAAAGATGTTCAACATCACTTCTCATCAGGAAAATGTAAATCAAGAATGTAAAAAAAATATATTATAATGCGATACCACCTCACACACAGTAGGATGGCTGCTATCAGCTCTGTTATTCTGATTTTAAGAAACATGTATGAATAGATCAGAATTTCTCAACCTTGGTACTATTGATATTTTGGATGAAAACTGTCTCCAGACATTGTCATATGTTTCTTGGGGGTACCAAGTTGCCCAGCTGAGAACCACTGACTTCAATCACACAAAAAAATAAATGAAGAGCCTCCTTACTCTATAAAGTGTCTGAGAGATTTGCTCTTAAGAAAAGAATCCTGAAAGTGTTTTGGTTTAAGGAACTGCATGGAGCTGTTTTGCATTCATCATCAGCAAGAGGCAAGAGTGACTGCCTTTGTCACTCTCCAAAATTCTCTTACTCTCTCTTTCAGAATACGCTTATACTTTCCTCTTATAAATGATGAATTCACTCCCACCCCCATCACCAATCCTAGGCAAACAGTAGGTTTCAAGAAAAGAAGTGATCAAGAATTTAAAGGATGATACAAGAGTAAGAAACTAAACTGGGACCTAAGCAACCTGGATTCTAGTCTTGGCTTTGTCATAACCAATCCTATAACCCTGTGTAAATCAGTTAATCATTCTGGACCTTTATCATCTCCTCTGCAAAGATGACCTGTGGATCAGATGGTCTTTCTGTACTCATTCTCACTAATGGGTAAATTACTAACACATCAAGCTTTGTTGGTTGCATATTTGTTGCAGCAAGGTGCAACAAGGCAGTTGCAACAAAGCAATAATGTGCACATTAATAATAATGCTTTCACTAAGCAAAGAAACATCAAACTTTGAATGCCAGACTGAGGGTTCTACATCTATGTAACATGAAAAAGCATAGAAAGTTGCAGAATATTATTCAGTCCTGGCATTTAAGACTTTCATAGCTGGAAGTTACATTAGAGAACACCTTGTCTTCCCTTCTCAATTTACAAAAGAAGATTCTGAGACCTAGAAAGGGGAGGTGACTTGTCTACCTCTTATTGCAAAGTGGCCTAAATCAACATAGTGTTTTTTTAATACTGGAAACTTAAAAGCATAGGGAGAATTGCTTTTTGGAGGCTATACACATTATTCAGTTCTGTGCACTTTCAGGGTCACTTATCTGAAACCACTTAGCACACTCACTTGTGTCTCCTGCCCTTGGTGGAAGGAAAGAATTTCTTTCCTGATGCATTTTTACAAACAAGTCCATTGATAAGCAAGACAAACACAAAAAGAATATCAAGAGCAGACAGAGACTGAAAAATAAAAATCTTCACTGGTGGAACGAGAGACCAAAACTACACAGGCTATTAAACAGGGAAAGTTAAGTAAAGAATTATTAACTAGTATCAGGGGAAAGTAGTAACAGGGCTTTGGCTACTAAGGGTAAGGAGAACTCTGAGGAATCCAGGCATGGCTGCTAGAGGGAGTAGGCACTACCCTAGGGCAGCTGCAGAGTGCCCTAGGGAAAAACAAACTTGGAAGCCCTCTCCTCAACAGACAAAGCTGAGATTCAGATCTTATTGGAGAGAGTGGGACTATGGTCAACTGGATAGTTGTTTAGAAGTTTCTGAGGTGACACAGATAAAGATGGTCAAGCTGGAAACTGTCTCATGAGGTGACAATGAAACTTTCTAGGAAGCTGCCACAAAGGGAAAGCAGTTGAACTTTCTGGGGCACTGGAGGGACTAGCCAGGAAACTTCTGGGAAGCCATCCCCCACCCCACCCCCACCCCACCCCCACCCCCATAGTATGCTCTTGAACTCACTGGAAGCCAGATGAGGTGCCTGCAGAACTCACCAGAAAACCATACACAGGGGGTAAAGGAAGCTTCATGGGCGTCGCGCACACTGCGAGAGCAAGAAAGCAAGGCAAGGGGGACCAGGAAGAGAAGTGCCTTCATCCTGCAGTGTACCCCCAGCGCCCTCTACTGGCAACGCATAGCATCGTGCCTGTTGGCAAAGGAGAAAAGATTGCAAGATTCGGTTCCACTATCACAGCAGGGCAAAGAAGGATGGATTGGGAGACGTGGGGTAATAAATGGATAAGTGACACAGCAGTCAGGAGTACAATCACTAAAGTGGTCGTTAAAAAAAAGTGGTCGTTATTCTCTCTCTCTCTCTCTCTCTCTCTATATATATATATATATATATATATATATCACAATATACACATGAGAGTCCAGATAAAAACTATGAAATAAGCACTCCTTTTCTTTAGTTCACCTTCTCTTCTGGATGCGCAGCATCTCTACCTGCCTGGAATCACCAGGAAAAGCACACCACACCTTCTTGGTCCCCAGAGGTACCCCAAGATCCAGCCTTTGAAGTTTTCTTACTCACCTTCTTCCATTAGGGTTGCACTTCTCAGCTCTTCCGTTAGGGTTGCACTGGTGGTATCACAAATATCATGAAATCTGAAAGAAAAACAAAAAACTCCTGCTTGGGTCTCAGAAGCTTGTGCTGTTAGAGAGGAAACGTAACTTAGAGAGGATGACCTTGTGTTGGTTTTTGCACCTGTCCCAGGTATTACCTCTTTTTACTCTTCAAAGCGTCATGCTTTAGGCAATAAATTACATGGACCACCAAATATAGCCAGCAGTCAAACTCCCCTGAACTTACAGACCAGGAACTCTCTTAGGTTGATGATAAACAGGAGGCCACTCAAGGTGGTGGGAAAACTGGATGTGGGGCTACTGTGTAACTGTGGCCAATTACTAAGCCTTTCTTGAGAATGGCCACCAAGTTAGGGTGCTGGGATGATAAAAGGAGATAGTATATGCAGAGCATCAGGCACAACTTGTGGCCCAAAGGATGTAGCAGCCCCCATCCCACAGCTTCTCTGTCCGCCTACCTCCCCATTTCCTATCATAGCTTCTCAGTGCATCATTCTGACAGGGTCGGCAAGCTGCCTTTTTATAATGACAGGGCACACTTATTATATCTCAGAATAATCACTGCTAACAGGAAGTTGAAGGGGATAAAATCCCAGTTTGTTTGGAAAGAAGACTTGGGGCTGTAAGTGTCCCAGATTTCATTAGCAAGAAGGGGATATTGAGCCCTCTTTCCAGTTTATGCCTCCCTCCCCCGAAATTCCCTCTTCCTGAAGGCTACCAAGTGCTTAGAGCAATGGACAAGGAGCAAAGGCCATCCACTGGGAAGCCAGGTCCAGCCCAGGTGCTAGTAGTCCCTGGGAAAGAGCATCTCAAGGTCGCCATCTGGTGGCCAAGCTCTAGAACACATTCCCTGGTCAATTTGATGATCCACCAGATGGGCAGCTACCCTAAGGCCATTTAAGAGAATTGCAGGCTCGGATCCCTTTGTGTGGGATACGGTGAGGGCTGCTAATGGGTGTGCTTGGGAGCACATGTCTGTGGCGTACATCCCTCAGGCCACCCTTTGATATGTACTCAAAGACTGCTCTGCCAGGCTTGCTGTCCTAAATCTAGGACAGTTGACTCTAGGGTTTCTCAACCTCAGCGCTATTGACATTTGGGGCTAGATAATGTTTTGTAATGGGGAGTATAGTAGGATCCCTGGCCTCTATACACTAGATGTCAGTAGCAACCCTCACCCAGTTCCCAGTTATAACAACCAAAAAAGTCTCTAGATGTTGCTAAATGCCCTCAGCAGGGGGGATTGCCCCTGCCTGAAAACCACCGCGCTACTCAACCAGTTAGCTGTTCATTTCACAAACATTCCGGTTCTTAGCAAAATGACAAGAAGGACTGTAAACTCCATCTTAGTCAGATCAGCAGCAGTTCCCAAGTGAGTGGGGTCTACCAAACAGAGATAAACCAGCCCCAGCCTCAGTTCTCCAGAGCACCCTTCCACAAATCTTTGTCCACACACATACATGGGTATTTTGCAGCTGACCCCGTTTTAGGTGTTGGCTCAGGAGATGATCTCAGTGGAAAACGAAACCTGTTTAGGTGAGCTCATCTCAAAATCCTCAGAATTGAAGGCTCTATAGTCGCAAGAACAGCTACTGTTTTGCTTTTTTTCACCATGAAATAAGTGTCAAGCCCCGTGCTCAGCATTTCACTCCCTTCACTCCTCACTACAATTCTGCGAGGTGCATGCCATTTTGTAGGTTAAATAACTTGTCCAGGGTCTTGGAGCTTGTACTTGGTGGCGGTGAATTTTGAACTTGGGTTCCACACAGCCTTCAGAAGCTCCTGGAGTCCTCAGTGAGCTGACTTGTCAGATGCTGTTTGGAACTTGTCACCCGTACGTCACGGTGTAGGCTTTGATGACGTTCTCCTTTGCCTCTGCCTTGGATGTGCTCCTTTTGTCTCCTTGAACAAGCTGGAGACACCTCAGGAACAGGGCCATGCCTGTCGTTTTCCTGATGCTGCTTCCAGAGCCCACAGGGCTGGACACGGAGGCACTGCAAAGGCCCTCACGGACTCACCACGGCAGCCCCCTTCCATGCAGAATGGGCTTTCTCAAAACTATGACTGCCCTGCCTGGAAACCTCCAGAATCCCACAGAACAATGTGGTTCCTCTTTCCTTAGAATCATACCTAATAAAGAGATCTCATCTCCATCTTCATCTCCCACTGGTGGCAATCTAATTAGGTTCTCTCTACAATTAACTATTCATAATTAAAAAGGAGCAGAACCCATGTGTCATTTTTAAACTTCATCCATTAAACAACAATGTCCAATTTTGAAATCCCTCTTCAGACGGGAGAAACAGGACAAGTGTGGGATAAGAATTCTCCAGGTAGGCGAACCTAAATTTAATTATGCAAGGAGAATAGAGGTATAACTTCATCCTTCCTGCAAGTGCTATAATTAAAACTCAATTAGGGGCAGTGCTGGCCAATGTCATTATCCAAGTGTCACCCTGTTGAAGAGATAAGCAGCTCAGTACTCCTCACAGGGACTCTGGCCTGAAGTCTTTGCAAGGAAAGGGGTCATTTGAACCACCCTGTGTCTTCCAACAGTCTTCCAAAAGCACCATTTGTTCAGTTGCTTTCTCTTCATTTACAACTTTTCAAAACTGTTCTACCCAAGCATCCAAGTCAAAGGAGGAAACAGCCATTCAGATGTCTTCTCCAGTAATAATTGATCGAGTGCTTTGACGGGCCAGGTGCTTCCCACACAGGATCTCATTGATCTCATTTAATCTTTATCTCGAGCATAGGACGTAGGTATCATCCATATTTACAAAAACGAGAATCAAGATTCAGTGCAGTTAAAGAACCTGCTGGGCACACCAATGTGAAGTGGTGAGGCCAGTATGTAAACCAACCAGCTGCTTCCCAGGTCTGTGCTCATTATGTTATATTGGCATTTTGAAATCGTTTTCCAAATATCTGGTATTTGACAGGAGAGGCAAGCTTACTTTTCTTTTTTAAAACTATAAAACAAACACATAAAACCCAGGAGATTCTGAACTCTTTTTACATGCATTGTGTTAGCAGGAAGGCCAATAATTTAGGAGGTTCCATGTTGACCTCATGCTCGTGTTGGAGAGTGAGGGTTTTTTTAGGTCATTCATTCAGGTGGCGAGAGGCTCACTTGACTGGAGAAGGTGCTGTTCCAGTGAAACCCACTGTTCCCAACTCCAGGTCACAGTGCCATACAGCCAGACAGGCCCAGAAAAACCCTCCTGTGATCAGAACTTCCAGGAACTCAGGATTCAAAAAGGGTATTGTGAAATCTGTGTGACTTTCTATATCAATGCTCTGTTCACAGCTTCGCCTCCTAAACCCCTGCCGGGAATCTGGGTGATTCCATCATGGTTTGTGATTAATCATAAGGGAATTGTGGGGTTCCCATACGGGCTATGAGGGGGCGTGACCCAGCCAAAGCCCCACTGTAGAGAAACACAGTCTACACCTTTGGTGGCGCTGTCTGCACAGACCACTCACGTCAGCCATCAGTGGGCAATCCTTGTGGCTCTTCCTTTGGAGGGGCACAAGGAGTGCCTGTCAGTTAGGCCAAGGACCTTATCCAAGGCCACCACTTACAGCTGGTAAAGTGCCCTTCAGAGGAAAGGGCACCTGCGGGGGCATTAGTGGGCTTGAGATCCAGCTCACACACCACTCCAGCCAAAGAAAGGGCACCTCTTCTAATTTTCTCAAAGGTGCTGATAAGATAACAGTGGTGTGACCCTGCTGCTTTCAGGTACCCAGACCCACAGCCCCTGGATATGCTGCCTCTAGCTCTTTCTACACAGAAAACAGAAAACTCCAGAGGCAAGCCTCCGAATCCACCCAGAACAGGAAGCAGAAATGATAAGGACCTGAAGGAAGGGCCACACCCCTACTCCTATCCTTTTTGGGGGGACCCAAGGCGCTCTCCATTAACATCTTCTCTGTCTAATAGTTTCCTTCCTTTGCTCCCCCACCAGCCTCTGGATTCCACTTCTCCACAGACAATGAGACTATGTGAAATGCAGTGCTCAAGCAACCAAGGTTCAGAACGAGGACAGGAAGAGCTCGATGTTGAGATGATCACTTTTCCCAAGAATAGAGAATCATGATGAGAAACTTCAAAAGGCTCCAGATCCAGCTGAGTGGGCAGAGAAAGGTGAAGCACAGGAGGTGGGTTACCCAAGGGGGTGAGACCTGCACCTGAGCCCCATCCTCAGCCTCCCCCAATGTTATAACCCACAGGACGGGTCACCGCCCACAGCTAACCTCTGGGGTGGGCAGGGGGCAGCATCAGAGGCCCCAGGTCACTGGGAGGACCAGTTGGTGGCAGAGCTGGGAACAGCGCCTGGGCTGCTCTTCCTTTACAGTCACAGACATCTGCCTCCTGCCTTCCCAGTGGAAGGAATGCTGTTTCTTTAGGATCAGCTTGGCTAGGTTTCCTGCCAAAGCATCTGCAATAAGAATGCAGTTGAAAAGCAGGAGCTTACGTGGGCAGCCCGGGGACTCTTGGAGTAGTTTGCTGCACAAATGGAGCAGCCATGAGTTGGAGAAAGGCGGCAGGGTGAGGCCAATGGGCTGGCAGGCCCCAGGTCGGGCGCGTGGTAGGTTGGAGGGTGAGTAATTTGTTGAGTCATTTATTCAATCATTCATCAGTCCATTCATTTAAAACCCACCCGCTTCCAAAAGGTACTTGAAACAGCTTGAAACATGTCTAATGTTGAAGTTTAAACAAAAGAGAACACAATACAACCACTTCAGAAAACTGGGAATTTCTAACAAATGTAAACATACACCTACCCTTTGACCCAGCAATTTTATCCTAGGTTTTATCCAAGAGACGTAAGTCTATATGTTCCCACAAAACACTTGACAAGAATATTTGTAGCATGTTTACTGATAATAGCTGAAAATGGAAGCATCCAGGTTTCTAGCAAAGGAAAGTGAATAAACAAACTACCGTATATTCATCTAACAAATTTCTATTCAGTAACAAAGGGAATACCTTTCAGACAGATACAACAACATGGATGGACCTCACAGAAATTATGCTGAGTGAAAGAAACCAGACACAAAAGTGTGTATTTATGAGTCCACTTAGACGAGCATCAAAAAAGCAGCGAAACGAATCTATGGTCTCAGCAGTCAGAATAGTGGTTGCCTCTGGGTTGAGGGCGGCGTGAAGAAGATTGAGTGAAGAACCATGAGGGAAATTTCTGGGATGATGGAGATGTTGCATATGTTTTGTTTTTGTTTTTTTTAATTAATTTTCCAGTTACAGATGTTGTATATCTTGATTTGAGTGCGAGTTACACACGTGTATATGTTTGTCAAACCTCATCGAACTGTACACTTAAGATCGGTGCTACTTGAAGAATACACTTAAAACAAAACAGAATAAGCAACAACAACAACTTCTATAATTGCTTTGGAAACCAACAAACAAGCAAGTAAACCAAGAGGCAGTCTACAGCCAGAGGGGCTGCATTCAAACCCTGGCCCAGGTCTTACCAGTAGAGGGACTTCAGTCATAGTGAGCTGATACTAAGCTCTCAATGCTGTTTAAAAGGAATGTTAACCATTGAGGAAACTGAGCCTTTACTTGGAGGCCATAAATGGAGGCCTCCAAGATGGGGCTCTAGGAAAGGGCTCACAAACCTCTGGAAAATGTGCCGAGCATAACGCACATGTGTGTTGGCAGCACCGTCAAACTCTAAGATAACGACTCCAGGCGCCAGGGATGAGGTGATTCCTACAGACGAATGACAAAGGTAAACACTGAGCTTCCTGGCATCTCCTCCCTAAAAGGGAACCACTAAACCCGGATCACTCTTAAGACACACAGAGCGTGGCTCTCAGAGACACCTCCCGCCTTCCCAAGGTGGGAGAGAGTATCAAACATGGCTTCTTGGGGTTTAACTGAAAACAGGGCCAGAGTTGAGCTTTCCCAGCCTTGTAAGTGCAGTGACGCTCATCTGTGTAGAGTAGTGAAGCAGGGATAGAGGGGGCAGCGGTCAGGGCTGGGTCATGGAAATGGCGGTGAGAGAAACTGTGGAGCTTGTAGAAAAGCTGTGATTCGGCGTTCAGGAAGGAGTGGAGGGGGCCTGAGAAGTGGGAAGGACTGAGGCTGGGAACGCAAGCCCATGAAGGGAGCTCTCCCCGTCCTCCCCAGCACTTCTCCTCCAGCATCTCCTCCATCCTCGCCTCCTGGCTCCTTGCCTTAGGAGAAAGCTGCTGGCAATTGTTTCTACTCAGAACAGGAAGAACAGCAATGAGCTTGGTTTACCCCATTGTAAGGTGAAGGGCAAATGGCTGGTTCTTGGGCAGCCGAGCAAGATGGAAATGACTCACTTTGAGACTTTGGAGCCAGGCCGATGGGATTGGAAGGTGCCTCCACTACACCTTCGCTGGGTGACCTTTAAAAAGGCTCTTCGCTTCTGTGTGCCTGAACTCATCATCTATAAAATAGGGATAAAAATCTGTCCTTCATAGGGTGTCATAAAGTCTGAACTGCATGGGGCCTGGCCCTTAGTAGGGCTCTGCACACAGTAGGCACTGCTTTAAAGCCACCACAACTACAACAGACCTAGTGGGAGCTTCTGAGCTCTTTATATTCTGTCATCTAATGATCAGTGAGTGCCATTTGGGTGTATTAATTCATTCACCTAATGAGCTGTGAGCCCCTACTAAGTGCCAGGTGATGTGAACACAGTGGAGAAGAGACTGGACATGACCATCTTTCTGAGGCCCATGGGCGTCTCTGGAGCCACTGCTGGAGTCACAGCAGCATGTTTCCATCCAGGCACTTCTCGGGAGAGATTCCTGACACTGCCCCTTCCTTTCTGAGCCTGCATTACATGCTGGGGTCCAAACTCAGGCGGGGGCCTGCTCACAGGCATTACTAGATTACCATGAGTTCTGGTTGTGAGCACCACTGATAAGGTGCCAGAGACAATCACCTTGTTATCTGATTACTGCTGGGTGTTGACAGCCACCCTGGTGTCCTCCCCAGCTCTGCCTGGGGCTAGGAGCCACAGTGTACCCAGCAGCCCAATGAGAAAAGCCCCCACACACATGTGGGCTGGGAAAGCAGTCCAGTTCCAAGGGTACTTACTTCCTGTATGGGGAATTCTCTCTGCTCACAGCTGTGAGTGCTAGCAACGGTCTGTTCTGAGACGGAACCAATGCGGTCGCTGCAGGCCATCCAGAGGCTGGGTGGCAATGGTGTCTGAGGACCAGCACTTTCCGGAAAAGCAGTGGAGGTAAGAGGCTAAGTGGCTGGGTGGAGGGGTTTTAGTCCTGGCACACCTCTATCACTTGTAAATAGCAACATTATCAACTCTCATTCTTATAATAAGGCACCCCCCCATCCCAACACACACACACACACACACACACACACACACACACACACACACGTGCGCGCGCACACACACCTTATCCAAGACTCTAGGAGCTAGATACATTTGGAAAGAGAATTTGGGGGTTTCAGGAAGGTAATGTAGGATGTAAATACTATGTAGTGCCTGACATCCCCAAGGGGTCTGAACAACACCCCATAATCAAACACACAAATGGATGAGTGTTCAAGCCAAGCCAAGGAAACAAAGACAATGAATAATTCCACACTCATTCAGCGTAGACTGCCACCCAAGTAGTGCAAAATCACGGTTTTTCTGAACCCTTTCAATTTATGATCACAAGAAGGGATTGTGGAAAAGTGCTAATTACAATAACAGTTATAACAATAATAATATTGTCTCGTCTCTACAATTGTTTTCTAGATCTTGTTCAAGTGGAGAAAAATACCTCTAGAAAACTGTATTTGCATTGATCTATACAACATGCAGTTGAGGGAAAAACAGTGTTTTGGTAGGTCAAGGCTCACCCCCTTCCCATACCTAGTCCCCTGCAGAGATGGTTGCCCAGGGGAATGCCTGGGTGAGGAGATGCCTGGAAGCACTCCTGGAGTCCTCCTGTTTCATCGAGTACCTGCTTCACCCAGAGGTGGCTGAGGACCAGCTGCAGCCTTGGTGGAGCCCCTGCTAGAGCTGAGGGCTAGCCTGGTGCTTTTGCCTAAAAGAGGAAAAAGATATGTCTCCCTTCTTCCCCCAGGGCTGAGAGGGCTGTTCTTCCCTGGCTTAAGGTGATTCCAGGTGAGTGTGCATGAAGAGGGTGGAGACATGGTGTGGGGACACAGCCCCAGAGAGCAGTTTGCAGGCTCTCAGCCTTACATAGAAAGGTGCTGGCTCAGGTAGTAGATGGCCATCAGCTGTGACTAGTTGGCCTTCGGCTCTTACCGGTTAGCCATTAGCCACTGATATAACTGCTGCGGCTAAGCTAACAAAGTGGTGGTGCAGTGGTGTGGCGTGGAGTGTGGATTACGAATTGCAGACAGGCGGATTGCAGCTAGCAAGTGAGGTTGGTTGGCAGAGACAAGTGGACAGTGGGTTGCGGATCACGTGGCTCCTGCTTCCTGTGTCTCCAACCCAGCCTCCAGTGAGAATATAGTGGTATGACTCCCCTACCTATGGCTCTGTGGGTGTTCCTTTTTGGCCTCACCACATCCTGCGTTCTTATGTGGGGAGTGGGAGCTGAGACACCCCATGCCACCCTGTGTGACGCATGGCCTCATGGAGGGGACAAAAACACAGGGTTGGTTGGGGGGAGGGAGGTAGGTGTCCTTCAGGGGACCTCTTGGCTCCAGGAGGAGACCCACAGAACAGCCAGCTGGATGGACAACCTGCACATCCCTCTGTCTGTGTAGGTCCTTTCCTTTATCCAGGACCTTGAATAAGGGAACTCGGAGGAGAAGCAGAGTCCATCCTCTGGCCACAGCTTCACAGGGCAGAGTCCTGGAGGCCTCATCACTGGACACCAGTCACAGAGAGACACCAGGGCAGGCGAGGGTGTCTGAATTGCCTGGGGACCGGTCCAGAGACTGAATTTTTAACCACATTACCAGAGAGCTTTTGCACACTAAAGTATAGGAACTTGTGACAAAAGAGAAGGGACATCTTTGAGATGCAGGGAGTTGGAAATGGCAGTGCCAGCCTCCTCAGCCCAACATGGGGGATGCCCACCATTGCTAATCTTGGAAGATCAGGTCTTCCTCAGTGAGAATTATGACTTATTCTCATGACACACGCTATGTTCTCACAATTATTATATTGTATCATTCAAATAACACTTTGAATAAGGTGCTGTCATTCTCATTTCATATTTGCATTCAGCCAGGAATGAGCCAGTGGTGGAGTGGAGATTCAAACACTGGTCTGCTGAGTCTGCGGGCTTGCTGTTTCCTGCTTCCATCTGAAACCTAGTACCACAGGAGCAAAATGAAGTCTCCACAGTGTTTACACTCGTCAACTGATGGTAACTGGTACCAATTCAACACCAACAGGAATTTCCAGTTTGGGGTACAGTGAAGAAGGGAAATTTATTCAGTGCAAACAGCTCAATGGAGATACAACACGGCTGTGAAAACAGCAAGCTGTAGAACAGCTCAATAACTTTGTAGCTCAATTATGAAGCAGCATGATTGTGAAACAACACGGCTGTGAGGCAGCCCTGGGGCAAGGTGGCCCTGGGGTAAGGCCCCTCTCAGGCTAGACAGCTCTACTCTGCTTTGGTTTGCTCCACCTGCTCTTGTTCATTCTGCTTCTGCCCTCAGTGGAAAGGGAATGTGCACTCTTCAAGTCTTAGTGGATCTGACTTATATAGACAGGAGTCTCTGCCCCAGTCTCTGATTGGTCCATCCTCATGCAAATGAGGACTCCAAATCCTCACAGTTTGATTGGTCCAAAAGGCACTGTCTTGATTGGTCAGAATGGAACCAATCTGATTGGTAGGTGAAGATGTTGTTGGGGGATATAACTGTGCAGCTCTGACTGGACAGGGAAAACCTCAGTCTTATTGGTTGAAACACAATTCCAGGAACTCCTTATAAAGGCTGATACTGAAGGCTGGAATGCAGTGCAGGCAGGCATTTCAGTGTGGGAAGCAGGCAGTTCGGTGCAGACTTCTCCTTGAAGTGTGGTTTATGTGAGAAGTCCTGTTTAGAAACCGTTGCTAGGCTGAGCTTTTTTTTTTTTTTTTTTTTAAAGATTTTATTGGGGAAGGGGAACAGGATTTTATTGGGGAACAATGGTCAAATTGTTGTCCTTTCAGTCTTAGTTGTGGAGGGTTCTGTTCAGCTTCAAGTTGTTGTTCTTGCAGTCTTAGTTGTGGAGGGCGCAGCTCAGCTCCAAGTCCAGTTGCCGTTGCTAGTTGCAGGGGGCGCAGCCCACCATCCCTTGCGGGAGTCGAACCGGCAACCTTGTGGTTGAGAGGACAGGCTCCAACCAACTGAGCCATCCGGGAGCTCAGCGGCAGCTCAGCTCAAGGTGCCGTGTTCAAGCTTAGTTGCAGGGGGCGTTGCCCACCATCCCTTGCGGGAGTCGAGGAATTGAACTGGCAACCTTGTGGTTGAGAGCCCGCGCTCCAACCAACAACTGAGCCATCTGGGAGGCAGCTCAGCTCAAGGTGCCATGTTCAATCTTAGTTGCAGGGGGCAGAGCCCACCATCCCTTGCGGGACTCGAGGAATTGAACTGGCAACCTTGTGGTTGAGAGCCCACTGGCCCATGTGGGAATCGAACCGGCAGCCTTCGGAGTTAGGAGCACGGAGCTCTAACCGCCTGAGCCACCGGGCCGGCCCCCTAGGCTGAGCTTTTAAAATTTGAGCCCAGTTAGCCACCAGGAGCTCTTCTTAGTAGGGATCTTCTTTCTCAGCATCCATACACTGTATCTAAGAGAACAAAGGAGATTATGATACAACCTAAAGAACCCTAGGAATCTGATTCCTTAGTTTTACCTCCTGTTTTTAAAAGTCAGTTCAAAGACTGTTAATTCAAGTAATGCCACCAAGCATTTGTCAATAATTGACAGTTGCCAAAGTCCTTCTCCATATTGCATCTCATTGTGATACTCTCAGTGAAAAGGAAAGAGCCATAGAGGAAGACTTGGTGTCCATTTTAGGAGTTTGGGAATGGAGAAGTGTGCCTTTCACAGCTGGCAGGCCAACAGCAAGGACTTGTGCGTCAGGATCTGTTGTGATTCTGCAGAGCTGCATCAGCTCTTCTCGTTGAGGATCATACCTTTTTCCCAGGCTCCCTGCATGTCAGCCTCTACCTAATTCAGGCTAGGTTTACCGCTTTGGATTTCGAGAACCTAAAAGTTGATATTGACATCACTGATTGATATTGTCATCAATAATTGCACTCTAAGAGTTAATTTCAGGAAGTCGACAGCAAGGGACCATCTAGCATGAGAGTAATGTTTCCTGACTCCACAGATAAGGAATCATTCCCTGGGGGATTGTGCCTTCATCAAACCAACCTCACTTCCACTGTCTTAAAAAAAAAAAAATCTTAAGGAAAAATGAGCTTATGTGAAATCCAGACTTCCCATATGTTTGCATCTGTTTACTAGTTGATGAGTTCATTTGGGTACTTAATTGTTAATTTTTTTTTCCAGTTGAAACTTTCTACTGAAAACTATTAAATGGCACAAATATTGATTTAAATACATGCAGTGAAATAGCTTCTGTGCATGTTCTCACTCATCAAATGGAGGCAAGCTCCAGCTGGGGACAGAATGCCCCTCCAGCCTGCTGTGTAGACTCATTCCAGTCATGTCATTAATGTCCCAATAGTGTGACCTCACATTCTATGTGACTGATACATTTTTTTTGATCCACTTAGCACACTGTGGCACTATTATATTCATATATAATCTAAAACAAAAGTTTCATGAAACAATTCTTACCCCTACTTCTGGGTGCACTCTGAACTTTTTGTCCTATCTCATTTCTTTGTTTTAATGCTGGGCATACACCACTAAATTGATTTCATAATCCACCAGTGGATTAAGATGTACAGTCTGAAAAATACTGGCCTGGGAATTCTCACCCACACTCTTGTATCTAGTCTCCACCTATGTATGAGATCAGTCACTCCTGAGTCTCTTCACAAGTTTGATTTCTCTCCTGAGCTTCTAACTCTAGTCCCCAACTGCCTCCTGACCATCCCCACTAGGCAAAGTCAAAGTGAATGTACCCCAAGCACAGCTCAATGTCTTCTCCCTCCTCCTCTGCCAAAGTTTCCCTCCCTTATGTTCCCCATCTCCTGAGAGGATCACTCTTGACCCAAGTGACGAAGCCAGAAACCTGGTTGGTGACCCCCTCCTTCCCCTCCTCATCGTCCATACCTAATTGATCATCAATTCCTGACCAATATCCTCTCCAATACCTCTTGAATCCACCTACTTCTAACACCACACCCTCTCCTCTATGTTAGACCCTCATTGTCTCTGAATTATTCCAACAGTTGCTAAGTGGTCTTCTTGTTTTCCAGTTTGGTCCCCCTCCAACCCATCCCCCACACTAGAGAGGAGTCCTTCTGAAATGTGAACCTGGTCAGTTTACTCTTTAGCTGAAAAGCTTTCAATAGCGTTGAGCTTGTGGTAACATTGTTCCTTTTGCCTTGGACCTTCTTCCATGTGCTCTCTCCAACCCCACGTCTGCTTAGTCCCTATTCGTCCTTTCATCCTTCAGTCCTTCATGTCTCTGCTAAAACATCGCTTGCTGTGGGAGCTGTGAACCCACCCAGACAGCAAACTCAGGTCAAATCTGATCTGAACACCCCTGTACGTGTTCCTTTAGCACCTTATCCTTGTATCCCAGCACCGACCACCATGTACTGCCTGAAATAGAGAAAGAAGAGCAATTGCATTTTTTTTCTTTCTGTCGCTTTGACTGGAAGCCATGTAAAGACAGAAACCATGTCTGTTCAGTTCTCCGTCATAGCACCAGTGCCCATCCAGTGCCTGGCAATAAATATTTGCTGAATGAAAAAATGAATACTGGTATCTAATCTATTCTTTTCATTCAGTGCATAATAAAATATTCTTCTACTACATTTTTACAGGGGATGTAGTATATATTACATGAATATACCATGATTTATTTAACTATTTGTCAGGCATCTAAGTAGCTATATTTTTTTTCTGATTATGTATATTATTACAGTAAGCATCTTTGCACACAGTTTTCAACACACAATCTTATGAGGGGGTGGTAAAATTCCTAAAAATGGAGTTATTAGATCAAGATGTATGCATGTTTTAGCAGGTTTTGATTTATATTGTCAGACTGCCCTGCAGGAAGTCTGGGCTAATTTGCAGTATTACCAACAATATAAAAGTGTGCTCATTTTTCCTCATCCTCAGCAACACTGGGTTTCATTTTTTTAAATCTTGCCCAATTTGAAAGGCAGAAATTCGTAACCCTCCGTTGTTTCATATGGGATATTAGCATTAACATTTTCATAAAATCTTTTCATGTGTTATTCATTGTATGAGGGGCTACAGGGGTACATAAGATAATAGCTGTTGTTTAGAGCATGTCTATTTGTCGGCGCTGCCATACAGAGAAGGAGAAGGAAACTGCTGAGGACTTACCACATGAAGACACGGTTAGACGTTCTAGTGACATGACTCCCACCAAGTCCTCATAAGAATCCTGAAAGATGTGTAGTATTACATCTAGTTTACAGAAAAGCTAAGTAAAATAATTGTAAAGCGTAAACTAATAATTATAAATTATAAATGTGAAAGTATTTATTTATTGTGTAATTACTACATGCCAGCTATTATGCTTAGTGTTTTCAAAGTCCCATTTAATTCTTACAACAACCTGTAAATATATATATATATAATTTTATGTATAATATAATATATATATTATATAATTACATATTATATATAATATATATACGAATATTTGACAAAGATGGCAAGCTAATTCAATGGAGAAAGGACAGACTTTTCAAAAAATGTGCTGGACCAAGTGGAATTCTATATGCAAGAAGGAGCGAGGCTACCATAATCCAGAAATTCAACTCCTGGGTTTATGTGGACCTAAGGTATGCACGTGCACACAGAAAGGCATGTTCTGTGATGTTCACTGCAATCTTATTCATAATAGTCCCAAACTAGAAACAATCAAAATATCCATCAATAGTTAACTAATGATTTGTGGCATATTGTAGAATGTGTTATTACACAGCACTTGAAAAAAGAAAGACATACCACTACATGCAATATGTTGGATGAACCTTGCAGGCATAACATTAAGCTGAAGAAGCCACATGCGAGAAAGTGCACGTGATAGAATTCCATTGATGGGAACTTCAGAAACAGGCAAAACTAACCTGTGGTGACTGAAGTCAGAACAGCGGCCACCTCTGCAGGGATGTGACTGGGGAGGACACAGGGGAGCCTTCTTGGGACTGGAAACGTTGAATTTCCACCAGCCCAGTCTGGGTGGTGGTTGCACAGCTGTACACAAATGTAAAAGTTTCGTACACTGGACATTCCAGATTTGTAAACTTGACTGAACTCAAGTTATACCTCAGTTAAAAAAAAAAATTAAGATATACCTAAAAAAAATATTAACTGCCTACTCATTCCAATTCCTTGATTTTAAACTTGGCAGACATGTGAACCAGCTGGTTTGGGGTTTTTACCTGCTCTCTGTGAAAAGAAGTAAATTGGTAGGATATACAGTAGACAGGCTGAACTTATGAGTGAAGACTTGTTTGAGAATTGTCTTGGAGGTGTGGAAAATTACTATGTCTGCAATCACGTGTGTTCACATTGAATGTGCTAATTATAACCATTTCTTATCTGTTCATCAGATCAGATTTCCTAACCACTGCATCCAGGGCCCCTGGAGCTGTGCGAACACCTAATTGCCATCTCCCTGTCTGAGGGCCTATTAAAAAGCAGTTTATGAGCTGCAGGGGGAGTGGTGAGCTGTTCATTTTGCAACACTCAGAGGGCAAGGGCCCTTTCTGCTGCTGTCATGTCACTCTGGGTTCCCAGAGTCAAGCTTACTGTAGCCAGGAGCCCTCTTTACGGTCCTTCTGATCAAGAAGGTCTATGGAAAATATATAGGCTCCGAGTCCCAGCTCCCCTAGTGCCTGGAGGGGAGGGGAACTCAGAGCTCACAGAGCTCATCACAGTCTCACTGGGTAGATGCAGGGTGCTGGGCCAGGTATATTATATGCATTATCTAATTTAATCCCCTCAGTGACATTATTTGGGAGAAATATTAAGTATCCCTCTTTGGAGATGAGACAACTGTGACTCAGAAAAGTTAAGTGACTTGCCCAAGGTCACGCAGCTAGAAAATGGCAGAGCTTGGACTCGAACTCAAATCTTCTGACATACGGGCCTCCTACCAAAGGTTTGACTCACCCAAATGCTAAACTAATCCCTTTCCACAAACTTATTCCCTTTATACACAGCTCCAACCCCTTCCCAAACCGATCTTGTGCTGGGATAAAAACTGGAGCTATTCATAGATGTATCATGGAGCAAACAAGGATACGGAGACACTCCCTTTAACAGGCCCAATTGTGGGGAGCTGGGGCTCTTCCTTTCCTCTCCTGAGAAGCGCTAACATGTTTGTTTTGGTAGCTGGTCAGTGAATCATGGGATTCTCCTCTCAGAGCCCATATCTGAGGCTCTGATAAAAAGGGCAATCAGAGTGCCCATCTACAAAGGACAATAGTCCAAGAGAGAGGCTTTGCTAAAACAGATTAATGGTGCAGTCCAGCAGTTTAGAGCAATGACTTATGGGTAAAGATGGTGGCCCTTCCACTAACGAGCTGTGTGACCTGGGGAGAGTCACTTAAATTCTTTTAACCTCAGTTTCCTCATTTGTAAAACAAAGATAGTAGAAGACATATCATCTGTTCATAAATAGGAAGACTCAACATTCTGAATATGTCAATTGCCCCCATACTAATCCATGGACTCAATGCAATCTCAATAAGTGCCCAGTAGGACTTTTGCATAAAACTTGACAAGATGATTTTTTAAAACTATATGGCAGTCTAAAGGACTAAACATAGTCAAGATATTCCTGGAAAAGAATAGGTTGAGGGTAATCAAGGCTTATCATAATGTTAGAGAAATTATATGACAAGTGAAACAAACTGAACAACAAGCATTAGACTTACCATATTTTGCCGTGTATAATGCACACTCATGTTTTTGGTCCAAACTTACAAGGAAAAATCTTTTAATTTTTTAATTCAAATTTTTATTTGTTCACATTTAGGGACTTGGTTTTTTGTATTATAAAGGAATTGTAGCATTTATTTTTTAACATATTATGGTACAAGAAATTTTATGTAACAATTAATTACAAAACACAAGAACAGGTACAAGGTACAAGAAATTTTATGTACCGGTAAAAAATTTATGATATTTATGCATCATAGCAGGCCAAGAACTCTTTGTCCTTGCAAGTTCGTCGTAAGTTCACCAAAACCGATTATCATATTCCAGGGTATTATTTTGCATATGGATATTGCTATTGATTTCTAGAGTTACACTTTTAACTCATAAGCAGAAATAAAAGAATTAAAAACACTTATATAGATACGGAATTAGTACTACTTATGTGTAATGCGCACCCTTATTTTTCCCTCACAAATTTAGGCAAAAATGTGCGCATTATACATGGCAAATGCTGTACCTATATATGAAATTGTGACATGAAACAATGACATTGCAGACAGCAAGGGAGGAGGCACTGGGGCTGGAACTACTAGTTGTTTCATTAGAAAAAAATTAAATTGCATCTTCTCCTCTTCCACATACTCCGGGCTTGGTGTAAATTCCAGATATACTGGGGACTTGCAGGTGAAAGGGATGACTTTAAAACTTTTCAAAGAAAAGTCTCTTTCTGACTTTGAGTACAAGAGGATTTCTTTCACAAGAGAAAAAAGAAACACTAACTATAAAAAGGAAAGATTAATAAGCCTGACTGCATGAAAATTAAGAACTCTATTCATCAAAAGACACCAAAAAGAAAGTGCAAAGAGAAGCCACAAACTGGGAAAAGATGTTTGCAACATTTACAACTGGTAAAAGATTAATATCCAGAATATATAAAGGGATCCTGCTAATGCAGAAGAAAAAAGACAACACAACAGAAAATGAGCAAAAGCCATGAACAGGCATTTCTCAGAAGACAGAACACAATAAACAACTCTATTATGATCAGGGAAATGCAAAACAAGAACCCAGTGGAATGCCATTTTAGGAAAAAAAACAAAAACAAGTTCTGGACAAGATATAAATTAACAGGAACTTCTACACTAACACATTTCTGATGCGTGTTTCTTTGATGTAGTCTCTTGGGAAACAATCCAGATACTTGTGACTCAGCAATTCCACTTCTAAGTATATACGCTGGAGCAGGGCTGGCACACCACAGCTCGTGGGCTATTTTGTGTTGTTTTTGCTAAATAAAATTATTTGGAACTCAGCAACACTCATCTGCTTTCGTATTGCCTGTGGCTGAGCAGAGGTGAAGAGCTATAACAGAGACCAGAAGGCACATATAGTCTAAAACATTTAATAACTGGCCTTTTACAGAGTTTGCCAGCCTTGATCCAGAGACATTTTTTATAGCCTCATTTTGTTTTCACCTACAACTTTTTTTAACCACAGCATTTTAAATAGACTTTATTTTTAGAACAGTTTTACACTTACAGAGAAATTGAGAAAACAGTGCAGAGAGTTCCTGTATGTCCCCTCACCTAGATTGCCCTTCTATGAATATCTTCTACCCTGTTTCCCCGAAAATAAGACCTAGCCAGACAATCAGCGCTAATGCGTCTTTTGGAGCAAAAATTAATACAAGACCTGGAATTATATTATATTATATTATATTATATTATATTATACCCGGTCTTATAGTAAAATAAGACTGGGTCTTATATAAATTTTTGCTACAAAGGATGCATTAGTGCTGATTGTCCGGCTAGGTCTTATTTTCAGGGAACATGGTATTAACATGGTACATTTGTTACACATTCATTTGTGACAATGAACTAAAGTCCATTCTTTATTCACATTTCCTTCACTTTTATCTAATATCTTGTCTTCCTCTGCTCCAGGATCCCAGCCTTGATGCCACATTATATTTTCTTGTCCTATCTCCTTAGGCTCCTCTTGGCTGTGACAGTTTCTCAGACTTTCCTTGTTTTTTATGACCTTGACAGTTCCAAGGAGTGCTGCTCAGGTATTTTGTAGGCTATCCCTCTACTGGAATTTGTTTGATGTATTTCTCATGTTTAGACCGGGGTTATGGATTTTGGGGAGTAGGAGCAGAGAGGTAAAATGCCATTTTTGTCATTTTATCTGGGTACATACAAACTTGACTTATCACTGCCGACATTGACCTTGATCACTTGGCTGAGGGAGTGTGTGTCAGGTTGGCCACAGAGGGATTCCTCCCCTCACCCTCTGCCTTTACTTACTGCACTTTTTGGAAGGAAGTCATTATGCACTATGGTCCTATTCCTTGAGGGTGAAATATGTATGTAAGTTATTTGGAACTTTTCTGCAAGGGAGATTTGCCTCTTCTCCCCCATTCATTTATTTATTCAATCACTTATTTGTATCAGTATAGACTCATAGGTATTTATTTTATGATTTGGGTTATGATCCAATACTACTTTATTTTGTAGCTCAAATTGTTCCAGCTTTACCAATGGGAGTTCTTTCAGGTGCTCCTCTGTCCCTTTGACATAACCTTACCAATGTAGGTTTAAAAATGTTTTTGAGCATTTCCTTACTTTCTAGTACCACGAGATGCTGCAGGCTCACCTTGTATATTTCCTGGTACAGTTCTACAATTGGCCATTTCTCCAAGGAGCCCTGGTTCCTTATTAGAGAACGGTGTTAGAAACCAAGATCTGGGTGCTAGTGTGTTTTTTGCTACTGGGATGTCACTGCTTTTAGGCCTCCTCAGCTGATAGAACAGGAAATATATGTGTGTGTACTAATCTGTACAAAAATATGCTTATCTATAAATACGTCTATTTGTAACCATCTGTATTTATATTAAGCTAAACATAAGTTCATACTGATGTCTCCAACTCTAGTCCATTATCATATGGATCATTCTAGTTTCCTACCTTTGATTATCTGTAAATTCTCATTCCAGCAGTGAGAAACCTGGCTCCCACCACCTGCCATCCATTTACTTAATTGTTCAATTCCAGTGCATATATGGAGTAGTATCAGAATTATTAACATATACCTGCATGGGAAACAACTTTACTAACCAGAGGGTAGTGTTCCTGTGCTGTTAGTCTGACTTATTCCCAAAGTTGCTTAAGTCAGCACCTTTCTCCCACGCCCTTCAGTGGGGTTGTTTCATCCACTTACACACAAAGTTAGATTCTCTTGTCACAGTCTGCATTCCTTCATAGGACTCACCGACCTCCTAAATGAGCTCTAAAAATTTATATAATATATATAATGTATATAATATATATAACATGTTATATATATGTATGTATATACACACACACACACACACATATAGTCACTCTTTGTGTCATCGAGTTTCATGGAATTTGACAAATGCATAACAGCATGTATCCATCATCATGGTATCCTACTTTTAAGTGATGAAACTGTTTAATAATAGTTCCTCTACCTAGTCAAGAATAGTTTCACCACCTTAAAAAATCCTCTGTGCTTTACCTATTCACCCCTAATCTAAGCCCCCTGGCAACCACTGGTCATTTTACTGTTTTCTAAAAGAATTTTTACATATGTAGACCAAGAAACACAAATGAGAATGCTCACGGAATCAAAGAACTAAAAATACCCCATACGTCCATTGAGAGAGGAGGATGAATAAATATACTGAAGCACATTCCAATAACGAAATCTTATACTGCTCTGGACATGACTCAAGTCCAGTTACATGTAGCATGGAGGAATCTTAAAGAAGTAATAGCGAGTGAAAAAAAGTCCCATAAGACCATATAAAACCATTTTTATGAATCTCAAACACAAGTAAACCTGAACAATATGTAATCAAATATGTAAAGCAAAGAAATGAAAAACACAGAATTTAGAATAGTGATTCCTCTGGGCAGAGGCAGGGGAATGAGATGGGGAAGGAATGAACGTGTGGATGTTCTAGTTCTTGGGAGTAGTTCATAGGTGTTCATCATAGTATTATGATTTTAAATTTACATATTTGTATACATGTGGATCTATATACGTATATAGTAGGTATCAGATGTTATATTAAACATTTTAAATCAGCATAATGATACCTAATTTATGGGATGTTGTGAGAATTAAATGAGATAGGATATATAAAGTACTTAGTCTCAACAAATGGCCACAATTGTGTTCGTATTATCACCTCAGAAATCACTGTCGGTCACCTCAGTTTGGGTCATCTCCCTGAACCTCGAGTTAGGCCCCAGACTGGGCCTTTCTTGTAGGTGACCACCGGTGAGGCATTATTTGAGTCTCCTCTACCCATGTCTCAAATCCCATCATCAGATTTATGGATTTGAGGAGCCAGAAGTGAGCTTAGCGGCTGTCTGCTATAATCTTTTGTTTTGCACTTGATGAAAAGGGGGCCCTGAGAGGTCGAATGACTTTCCTAAGATGACTCAACTCTTGCAAAATTGCCAGGCTTGGATCTCTATCTTCCTGCTGGTCCCTCTGGTAAGAAGAAAAACTTCCCAGTAAGCTGGTGTGTCAGAATCAATATTGCAGATGTGTACCAGAGCTACAACGATGTGGAGAGGAATAAAAGGAGAGGTGAAACAAGGAAAGGCATTCTTCTGCAAGTTTAGGATTTCTGATTTGTTGGCCCATCCAGTGTGGTAGCTACAGCAAGTAATTGGTAACACCAGGACCAAAGGCCTGGAGACCTGCCCAAAGCCTGTGGATGGTGTAGTACTAAGAAATGGCCACACGAGGTCGCCAGAAGCCAGTATTTGGAAACAAGTGAACTAGGGCTCCCAACATACCTATTCTCTGCCCCTCAGTTCCTATTTAGCAGAATGGAAATTTTTCTGAAGCTCTGAGCTGGCTCCATGCGTGTGGTTAACAAGAGAATGAAACTAATGAGGGAGTCCTCAAAATAGTTTCAGAAGGGAAGGGATAACCTAGATCAGCACTATCTGATGAAAAATATAATATGAGCCCTGAATTTGAGCTGAATATGTAACTTTAAGTGTTTTATTCGCCACATTAAAAGAAAAGAAACATATGAAATTAATTTTAATAATATATTTTATTTAACCCAACACATTCAAAATATTATCCTGTCAACATGTAATCCATATAAAATGTTAATGAGATACATACTTTAAATTCTTTTTTTGTGCTAAGTCTTTGAAATCTGGTGTGTTTTACACTGACAACACATTTCAATAGGACCAGGCACATTTTAAGTGCCCGGTGGCCACATGGGACCAGTGACCACTGTAATGGGCAGAGCTGAGACAAAGTCACATGTGTCAGGTTTGAGAAGCAGTTGACAGTTCAGAGATATCAGGAGCCAAGGCCGATTTATCCCAACTGCAAGGATGGCTGATCAGATAGTTCTGAGACAGCCTGGACCCCTGTTCTTTGCCACCTCCTGGATAATGCCTGATTTTTCCACAATCAGCTTCATATCCTTTAAACTCTAAATGTGACACATTCTTCCCTTTTTAAAACTCACAGGCCAGAGATAGGATCTGAGTTTATGGAAAGATGTGGGCCATGAGGTCCTCCCTTCAAGGGGAAGGTTCCAGACCAAGAGGATAGAGGAATGGCATCTCTGGCCCATCAGAGTCTTGTCATAGCAAACAGGGTTCAAGGTATGGTAACCCTCTC
This sequence comes from Rhinolophus sinicus, assembly GCF_036562045.2. Classification (NCBI taxonomy): domain Eukaryota; kingdom Metazoa; phylum Chordata; class Mammalia; order Chiroptera; family Rhinolophidae; genus Rhinolophus; species Rhinolophus sinicus. The sequence continues at coordinate 119,903,827 of NC_133751.1, forward strand.
CCACCTCCCCACCCCCTAATTAACTTCCATGACTCCACACTGGAAATGCTCAGGATATTGAAGGCTGCCAGTAGCTCTCTGGGGCAATGTGCTGGAGGAACTAGGCTAGGTTCTCCCAGCCTAGTGTACTCATTCCTTCCACCACCCAGGACCTTCACACTGTGCTGGGTCACATGTGCCGGAGCAGTTTCCACTGGGAAGAAATGGGGCTGTCTCCCCGCTCCCCCCACCCGCTGCTGGTTTGGGGAGGATTTCAGTTTGGTGGTTTCTATAGGCCTTTGACCCATTCTACTCTATGGACTCCTGCAGAGAGGGGGGAAGGGGAACCCAATCTCCCAGGCTACTGACTATGGGACCTGATAACATGCTATTATCTGGAGGAAATGCTGAACATTTCAGCTCCCAGGGCCAAACAGCCCACAGTGCGGAAACAACTGAATTTCTGGAGAGATTGTTTTTCAATGTCTGGCACTGTGTTGACAGCCCATGGAGGAGGAGAAGGGCTTGCCACATCAGAATAGAAGCCCCATTTCCTGAACAGCCTGTTCAGATCAGAGTGTTTTTAAAAGAATTAACCAAAATTATTAAACAAAATGCATGGGTACCCACAACCCATGGCAAACACAGTGGCCAGGGTCAAATTACAGATTCCAAATAAAGATTGGGAGTCCTCAGTGTGGAGCCTCAGATAAAGCCGCGAACTACCACATTCTGGACTCTGGGCGGCGCAACAGTGTGAGTCCAGCTGCTACACGCTGCCATGCCCCGTTCTTTCCAGCCCCATCTCTCCTTTTTTCTCTCCCTGTAATCCAGAGACTAGCCCCACTCCAGCTTCTCAATTCCACCCCACACATCCCTGCTACTAACCAAAAGGAACCCAAATGCCCGATATTAAAAAAAAAAAAAAAAAAGTTTGCGATGAAATTTTGGAGGAGGGAAGGTCTTCTGATGAAGAATATCTTCATGAAAACAAAAATGCTGAGTCGGCAGCTGTGGTTGGCAAACTTATCTGCAATATCAAATGTGTCTCTCCCGTTCACTCACCTGATTTGGAAACAAATTCTTCATGATGCAGCAAGAATCTAGAGTGGAACTGAATAAAACAGCAACAACAAAAACCCCAAACTTGTTAAAAAGTAACAAAAGTAATATATGCACATTAATTCCCCACCTTCCCCTGAAGGTTCCCAGACCACAGTTCCCATTCACATTAGGTGATTACTGGGGTGCACCCTCCACCCAGAAAATAAGCCAAGTGGGGAGGGGACATTCCTGTTCACCATCTCACTGTCCTGGACGTATAACTGTACAGCATGGCCTGGAAACTGCCTGCATACCTTCAAGGTGGCCTGGGAGGTTGGGATGTCTCACTGGGCAAATCATATTTTTGAATTGCGGGATTTGTTGACAAATAGGATCACATTTGGGAACTGTGATGGAGTTGCCTGTGTGGATTTTCCACTTTATCCAAAGTAGCAGCAGGTGGATGGTGTGGCAGACAGGGCACTGGCAGTCTCTGCCACTAACTGGTGGTGTGAGTTTGCATATGTCACCTGCTTCTCTGTTTCCCAGCTAGAAAATAGGTGCAAGGGCTGGGCACTGCAGTACCCGTGCTTCTCATTATAAAGGAAATAGAAAGCAGAGCCTAGGCAGGAAGGAGTGAAATGGCAAACTCCAGGATTCCTTTCCATTGTGCATGTGTGTTACGTATGCCCTCAGAGCACGTGCACACACGTGTGTGTGTGTGTGTGTGTGTGTGTGTGTGTGTATAAACCTCCTCAAAGTTTTGCTGTGTAATTTCACAAGGCCAAGACCCCAAACCTGACACTGCCAGTGTTGATAACATTCTTATTCGGGTGCCTTAAAAAAAAGGGGGGGAATTACCACCTGTTTCTGAATGATATGTAAAAAGTTTTACTTTTTAAAGCAAGTTGTCTGAGTTCTTGAAGCCTAATATAAACAAAACAAACCATTTTGTTTTTAAAGCTGACTGGAGACAAAAATTTCTTCTTTTGTGCAATGAAGAAAAAGTCAGCTATTCTCTTCCCAAATGAGAAGGCATATGTCATCACATAGCAGTAAAAGCTGAACCTTGAACCAAATTGAGGATGACAAGAAAAGGCAGCTGGAGGAGCCCAAATTTGTAACTATTCTCCAAGTCACTAAGAAATGGAATTAGGGCAAGTTTAAGAGTGAGGAGTGTCAGTAAAGTATCTAGGTGACTCTACAAAACCCCTAAAAGGCTCAATAATTTCTGGGGTGAAAATTCCCCAAAGCCTCAATCATGAGTCACTGCAATTTACTGCCCTCCGAGCCTCCGCTGGTTTTGGCAGACATCAGTGCCCCAAATTTCCAGTCCAGCAGCAGCACAGAAGCTTCTGTGGGCAGAGGATGGGCATGAGGGATGGTAGTGATGAAACTGCCTTATAAGGAAAGGCTAAGTCTTGGGAAGTCCTGGTGTTGATCAAACTAGAAAAATGGTAAAGGGAAGATCTGAGACCCCTGGCTCCTCCCATCTAGAAAATGAAAGGGAGCATAAGGGATGTGTGTTGCCTAAGAGAAAATCTCTTTAAAGAGGAGGACCTTGACATAAATGTACCCTGGTGCCTGTCACAGCCTTAGAGGAGGTAGAATCCAGTGTGTGTGTGTGGGGGGGGGGGGTAGACACACCCTGGGAATCACAAATTTCTCACTTGACAGGTGATGGACTGAGTGTCAGAGAGCGCACTAACTTAAGGACGCCAGCCAGGATTAAACCAGCCGCTGCCCGTTGTTGGCAGGGGCATGACCTGCTGCTCCCACCTTACACCTGGCCATTCAGAGCTGGGGCTCAGCAGCAGAAAGGATTCAAAGAATAGGCATTCTCCAGGATCTCCTAGACAGGCACATTTGGGCTCAGGGCTGGGCTGTCTGGGATGTGCTTCCTGGCACATAATTACCACCATCAAGATTATTATTAGCATTAGGCATTTACATGACACTTAATATTTTCAAAGCATTGTACTGACGTTTAATTAGTTTTTCCTTGCAACATTCCTGTCGAGTCCACACTTGATAACTGGGAGACTGACAGGGAAAGAGATAAAATGCTAAAGGTTGATGGAGAAGAGGGGAGAGCAGCAGTCTTTTGGCTTTCATTCTCTCTGGTGACTCACTCAGCCAAGATAAATAACCTCCCCTGCTCCCTGCAAATTCTGCACCCCAACCCCAGAGACCCACTAGCAAGGTACCTGTAACCTCCAAGAGTTGGAGGGGGTGTGTGTGGGATCTCTTTCCTGTATTTTGGCTCAAGGTCCATGTCAAGTTCAAGTTCACATTCATTCAGAACTGCTGACATCTCCAGTCTTTTTCCAAACCTCCCCAATTAAGGCTGCCTATAAAATCCAAGGGTTGTGATTCTCAAACCTAAGGCAGCTTCTGATAGGAAGGTTTTAGCATTTGACAAGTTCTAATTAGATCTATTAAAATAGAGGAGTGGTGTAGGCCAGCAGGTTCTACCTCTTGCTGGCAGCGGGGGTGTCAGACTAGGGCTATAACGCAGTGGCTTCTCCATTCTGAGAGCCCTGGCAGGGCCTTGAGAAGCCAAAGGTCCTACCTCAGGGACCGTAAGACTCTCTCACTGCAAGGCCTCCCATTCTGTTCCATCGGTTAAAAGTGAAAGCTGCAGGAAGGAGTGGGGAGGGAGGGAGCCTAGGCGGAAAGACTGAGGAGAGAGGAAGGGCCACTGAAACCCCAAGAGGTTAGCTGGGGACCCATCATCCTGGGCCAACGCCAGCCACCCCCTCTCCTTACTCCGTGCTTCCCTGAAGCAGCGGAGGCCTCGTCCTTTCTCTCGTCTGGGAAAGTCCTTTCACAGGCCTGGGTGCAGTGGAACCAATGGAAACCCCTCTAGTAGCATCGGATGCAGTTTCTGCGGTCAGCGGTTTCCCCCTGGCCTGCAGGTGACCTGGGGTCATGGCAAGAACAGGTAAAACTATGCCCCTTGGCAATGCTGGTCCTAGGTCCCCTCCTTCCTTCCCTCACGCAGGGTTCGAGTCCTTTCCTCTCCATCCCTACTCCATCCTCCTCGCGGGTGCTCCATGCGATGTGGTGACCGACAGGCCTAGAGGTGCCTGAAAGTGGAGCGATCCCCAGGGGCGATCCCATGGTTGGGAAACGCTGGGTCCTCGGGATTTTGCTGCTGGCCTCCAGCCCCGCAGCCCTGACAGTTGAGACACGAGTCTCGGGGCCCCCGGAAGCTTGTCTCCGTAGACCTGAGCTCCCTGCCCGTCCCAGTCGGGTACCTCGCCTGCTGCCCAGAAACACTTCTGGAAAAAGCTGGGCCTTGGTGATTATCCTCGCAGCCGCCGAGACCAGCCACTGAGCGTGAAAGCCTGGGCGCAGACATACGCCAGCTCAGGAGCCTGGGCCTCCCGGCTTGTCCAGACCAGCGTTTCTGCTCCTGCCGCCAGGTTCAGCCAACCCAGGCCAAGTCCGAGGCTGGCCCCTTCCGGGGTCACTGAGCTTGGAAGCGCGAAGAAAGAAGACGGACAATACCAACCAGGAGAGGCCTCGGCCTCCACGCTGCCCTCGGGCGCGCCCGTCTGGGCGATGGAAACAGAAGGTCATCTCCCCGGAGCGGGCGGAGGCTTTGGGACTCCAGTCCCAGTCCAGGACCAGAGACCTGCTGAACGCGGCGCTTGTCCGGCCCCGCCCTAAGCCAGCCTGGAAGGCGCCGGCCCAGGGCTCCCCAGACGGACTCCGCAGCCACCGGCAGAACGCGGCGCGACTCGGGCGACTGGGAGCATTGAGGCCTCGTGTGGGTGCGGGGGAAATTATTACCCAAGTCCTTCCTGGAGCCTGCGAAGCGATTTCGAAAGTCCCCTGAGCAGACTGGTCCCCATCTGACTTCTCCAGAGCCAGAGACTGATTGGGTCTTCATTTCCCACTTGCTAGGGACATGCCCTTGGACTAGCGTATCACTCGCCGTGCCTCAGTTTCCTCCTTTGTAAGCTGGAAAGGATATTACATATCTCAATAGGTTACTGTAAAGATGAAATAAGCTAACTCATAAGAGCTCAGAGCCCGGCTCAGAACAAGCACCTGATACATCCTGGGTATCTACACCCCAACCTCCTCTTTTGGAGGGAAGGGACTCCTCCCGAATCAATCAACCAATATCTCTCTCTCCATCGTATCCCCTCCTTCCCTCCCTTCCCCTTCTGTCTCTATTCTCCGCCCTCCCTCCACTCCCCTTTCCCCCCAAATCTCTTTTCCCCTAACTCTTCCTGTCGGTCTCCCATCTGTAGACCAGAAACGTCCGAGTGAAATGTGAGGCATGTTTAAAGTAAATCCGTTCGTTTTCCTATGTCAGTCCCACAATCGAGGTTGGTCTGAGTTGTGCAAGTTGGAGCCCGCGTTTTGCGGCCCCAGAGACTTTTCGGCCGGCTCTGGAAGGTTCCCATGTGGGTCAGCTCTCCGATAAGTACCCGCGGCTGCCATCTTGATCTTGATTTCTGAAATCTGGGTTTCGTGGCCTGCCAGGGAGAGTCCAGGCGGGCAGCGGGATGGAGACAGGGTCCCTGCTGCTCCTTGGTCGGACTCGGCGACAGTGTCCATGCAGCCACCCCGCTTCGGCCCACAGCTCGCTCCCCGGGCTCGCCTCGGGCCCAGAAGTGCGGGCTGTGCTAGGCCAAGGCCTGGAGATCCCGATGCCCCAGGCCGTTCTGACTTAGCGGGTTGGCAGCTGACCACAGGGCCGCTGTGCGGAGGTCCGAGGGCGCCAAATTCGGCAGTCCACGGGCCAGGTCTGAGGGGCTGGGAAAGAGCCCGTATCAGAAGCGGTGTGAGTACCGTGGCCCCGAGAACCGGAACCGCCAAACTCCAGCAGGCCACCAGTGGGACTCGACCTCGCGGGTGCTCGCAAAAAAAAATCTGGAGCCCGACCGCCCGCCCGGACTTCAGAGCGAGGCCACCAACTGACCCCTCAGAACTCGGTTCGCGTTCAGATTGCCGCTCACAAGGACAGGTAAGCAGCTCCCTCCCACACACCCTCAATTCTCCCATTTCTAAATGGGAACATGGCCCTGAATCCTGCGTGTACGCCGCTGGTCAAGATGCTGAAATTCACCACCTCCGTGGAGCCGGCGGTACCAGGACGATTCCAGGACACGCAGACCGTCCCCTCCAATCCGAAAGCGAAGGGTCCTGGGTTCAAAGTGACAGCGGCTGATCGGGCCCTGCACGGCTGCTCGCGAGCTGAGGAAGAGGATAGCGAGCCTGCCTGCTGCTCAGTCAGGAGCCGTCAGATCCGGGGCTCCCCAATCGACACGCTTAACTTGGGCCCAGCTGCCCAACGTTGGAGCACCAGGCCTTGCAGAAAAGATCCACCGCGCGGAACTCGGGCTTCCCTGGCGCTGCGCAAACCCCAAACGGGAAGCAGAATTATACTCGAACTCCGGGTAAAGCGAGCAAAATATTGCCCCCTCTTGCCCATTTCTTATTAGTTTCATAGAGAGTTCAAGTGGAAGTGACTTGAGGTCTGAGCTATTCTACATTGATCTCAACGCCATTTTTGCTCTCAGGACACTGCCTACAAGGAGCTGGTCAGGGGCCACCCCCACCCAGGGAACCTCAGAGTCTCTGTGGCCTCCCCCTTCTCTCTCGTTCTCTGCAGCCTGGGTCATTCTTCTGGGTCCTCTCTCAGACAATGACCACGATCCCGGGCCTGGGTCTTCTTCACTAAGCCTCCCACATGAGCATCCGCTATGTTCTCACTGGCCATGATGCAGGTCCTCCCCAGCTGTGTCCACACTGCGAAGTGAACGAAGTTTTCTTGTTTGATTAAAAACACAAACACAAAAACAAACAAACGCAAAAAACCCTTAAGTACATGAGCACTTATCAGGATAATTCTGGCTAGGAAACATCCTGACCACTCAAAAGAAATCTTCAGACAATTGGAGAAACAGTAATATAACTGAAGCAGCTACACATTAAATACGTGTAAGAGATTAGGACATAAATGGTATATAAAGATCCAGGATCCGTTAAGGGCTGGAAATATAAAGAAGACAAAACACAAGTGTCTACATATTCTGCTCAGATTCAATGTCAGAGTTGAGAGGGAATCAATCTAACCCAATTCCCTCAGTTTACAAATAAGAAAACCCGCCCAGAGAAAGCCAGGGGCCTTCCCAAGGTCACACAGCACGAAGCAGGCAGAGGCAGCTGAGGAACTCAGCCCCAGACTCCCAGAGCAGAGCTCATCCCACTGTTTGAGCTCTTTTCTGCTTTCCAAGTTGAGGAGCAAACAGCTCTTCATGGGTTATTCTCTCCAGTATTGGCTCTTATGAGGCGAGGGAATCCTAAGAAGGATCCCCTTCCAGGAATCCTGTTGTCTTTTCCCCGCCAGGTGACAACTGTCAGGAAAGTGACCGAATATCCCCTACGCCCGCCGGCCACTTCAAACACAAACCTCTGCCTCACAGCCTCACGTACCCGAGAGCACCACCCAGGTGCAGTTCTCGGATAGGACCAACAGGTGGCGAGTTCCTCACAGGAAAAGAGGTAGGGAATCCGCCTGCGCCCCTCGGACCCTGCTCCCTGACCTAACCGCCTGCTTAGGATCTCCGGAAGGAAAGGGGACAGGAAGGGACGCAGCATAGGGGCTTAGGATGGGTGCTAAATGGTTTGCAAAAAAAAAACAACAACAAAGACCCTAGAATCCCCTCCGGCTCAGAGCAGCACTCATGCTCTGTTTTTTAAGGGGCCAATGAACGTTGGGTGCAGACAGCAAGACTCCTCCGGCTTAGGCAGCAAAAACACTGAGACTCACTGGGGTCACCCCTAGGGGGCGTTATCTCCCCTCAACATAAAAGTCCCGCTAATTCCCGCACGGTCCGCTGCTGCCTTCTTTCGCCACCAGCCCCAGCCCCCACCCTTCCGCCTACTTTTATCTTTTATACATTGGGGAGGGGGGTGGAGAATATAAGGGAAAGAGGGCGCTTTTTCAATTGCGATAATTGTCCTCGAGATGGGTTTCTTAATCTGCTCATCCATTAATGACTTATCCTCTAATATTTGGCTTTGCTGCTTTGATCGCTCGAAGATCACACACTTGATTCCTTTGCATAACAATTTTGGGACGTGCCTCCTTGCCAAGGGAGGGGAGGGACGTGCCTAGAATGGCTTTGGGGTCGGTATTCCACCACCCCACCCTACCCTGAGCAGGAAGTGAAGCCAGCCTTCCCCTCACCTACCTCCCATCCCTGACTACCATTCATGCGTGGAAGAGGAAGCTGCTAACTGCTTGGGGACCAAAAGGGCGTCGAGTGGGATCAAATGAGAAGGGATGGTCTCTCCATCGTCTCCCACTGCATTTCTCTCTCTCTCTCTCTCTCTCTCTCTCTCTCTCTCTCTCTCACACACACACACACACACACACACACACTGGGAAGAGAATGAATCTTGGAGGTGAATGGACTGGGGTTGGCAGCTGGGAGAAGGAGCCCATCTTCCCCTACTCTGTCACTTGGGGCTTAGGCCTGGTTTGGCGACCGGTGGGACCCGGGCCTAGACCCCTCCCCTCTTCGGGTCTCAGTTGCCTCCTCTGTCCAGTGGGCTTTGGTCTTTGCGTTCCCAAAAGTCCCTTTGATGTTGACCTTGCTATGTGTTGCCCACCCTGTCCCCAAACAGGGTTTAGGGCTTCGGGATTGCACAGGTGGGACTTGGCGGGGAACAGAAAGTAATCGGGGGGGTTTAAACAACTGCCTTCTCTGCCCTTGCATAGTTCAATGATGGAGGTGGGCATGGGGGGGGGGTTTGCGGTCAGAGACCTCTGGTCCTTGCGACTTCACCCACCTCACTTCCAAAGCCTGGGTCGAAGGGAGTTGCTCTCCTGTTCCCAGCTCGGCACAAACGCACGCACAGAGACTATACATATGAACACGCACAAGCACGTCCACCAGCGCAGAGCACATGCACACACACAACATTTGCACACACGGACACAACGCAACCACATAAGGGTTAGAGTGACACAAAAATACACACAAGCCTTCTGTGCACACTCGGGCGCACACACACACACACACACACACACACACGCACTCACCTGGAGCCCTACACATACACACGTACAAACATGCACGCGCGCGGCCGCACACCCGTTCCCTCTCGGGCTTCCGCAGGAACAGTAGGTCAGGGAATGTGGCCCAGGAAGGCCTGGACATCGAGGTGACCCCTGCCCCCCATCACTCGTTCGCGATCCCGTCTGAGGCAGGAGGTGGGGCAGCGTTGGGGGACGCACAAGAATTCTCGCCCCTCTCTCCATCTCCATTCCCAGGCTGAAGAGACTCCCCCTTCCCCGCCCGCCCCCCTTCCGGACTAAACTTTTCCCTCCCTCACCACCCCTCTAGCCCCCCACCAGCCCCCTGCAGCGCCGGCCGTGGTTAGAACCTGGAGCTTTTCCCGCATCCTCCCCGGGAAAAGGGTCGGGAGGCTGCACCTCCACGGACCAAAGGGGGGCGCGGCCTGGCTGGCGCTCCGGGGCCCGCCGGGAGGGAGGCGGGAAGGCGCCGGCCGACAGCCAGAGCGCTGAAAGCTGGGTGCGCGGACTTCTGCTGGCTTTTGCCGGGTCAGTGGGAAAAGAGCCCCGGGACAGCCCCTCATCCTTATGGGAGTCCGAGAAAGAACAGTTACTCTGGGGCAAGCAAAAAGAACCCGGTTTTGGAGCCACAGGGGCATTCTTCTGCCAAGGACTTGGATGTTGTGATTTTTTCCTTTGCTCGAGTCTTTTTGTTGTGCTCAACTTTTGGATGCGGACCTACTCCGGAGCATGGACGGAGCCGAGCGGACAGCAGAACCCGGAAGCCGCATTGGCCCCTCCTCAAACGCGTACCATCGGCGTGCCCACGCTCGAGGCCAGTCGGTGGCGACCCGGACCCGCGCCTAGACGGATCCAGGCGGGAGCCGCTACTCGGACAGGTGGGGAGTGGGGTGGGCAAGGGACCCCCTCGGCCTGGAGGCGCCAGGCTCAAAGAGCCTTCTGTAGAGGAGGAGGGGGCTAGAGAGGGAGAAAAGCAAAATAAAGGAGAGAAGAAAATTCGAGCGTAGAAGCTGAATTTACTCTGGGTTTTGGAGGGTGGGGCTGGGAGGGATGAACGGAGAGCATTTTGGTTCTGCAGTTTGGGTGGGATGCAGGTTAAGGAAAAAAGCTGGATGTCTGATTAAAGTGAAGAAAAATATCTAGGGAAGTGTTTGTAGTTGCCTTGCTTTCAGGAGCTGTGAGCGCGAACACCCTTAGTTCCAGGGCCCTCGCTGGCTATGGAGCACGGTTTGGGGATACAGAGAAGAAGGTGAAGTCTCCCTTTCCTGCAACCCGAGCCCAGGGGCACTGGGTTTCGCTCCCCAGCACCCCCTCGCAGCCCTAACCCAGCTCGTCAACCTGCCAGCAGCGACGCGTCGGGCGTTCGAGCCCAGGCGTTCCGGGCGCTTGGCGCGACCCCGCAGGCAGTCTTCAGGGCTCCCGGAGGAGACCTGGGCCGGGAGACCTTTCCGAATCCTGACCACCAGGTGCGATTTACGGAAATCATCCAAATGTTTCCCGCATTTCCCATAGTCAAGAGGAGAAGAGGCTTAATTTTCTCATCTTGTCCGGGAGTTAGAGGAAAAAAAGAAAAAGAAAAACCCAAACTGTTTCTAGAACAAAAAGGTCTGTATTGCGAACTGCTCCCTCTCGGATAAAAGGGGGGGGGGTGACCATGAAGGCAGGATGGTAAGGGCAGAAACCCAAATATTGCAACCCCAAAGAGGTCAACCTCCACCAGCAAGCTTTTCTCGGGCTTTCTAGGAATCTGGACATTTATGTATAGGTGTTATTTAATGCACATAGAAAAGAAGAAAATTTCCCTCCCTCCCCCCAAGTCTTCTGGGCCATCTGCAAACAAAGCTGCCCCCAATTTCGAGAGTCAACAGAGCATTTTATTTTCCATGGTTTACCTCCCACGCACCCACCCATTTCGGCTTCCCCCTTTCCCCCGCCTCCTCCAATCCCCCTCCAAGCTCCGGCAGCATGGTTTGGGATCCCTAACCAATACCCAACGAATCCACTGCACCCAGCCACCCCCCACATTATTATCGCCTCCAAATGAAGACCCAAACCCGGAGCGCTAATTGAATTAGCCTATTGAAAGGACTGTCAGGTACAATGACGTGGCTCGAGGCCCCGCATTTCCCAAGGTCTATAGGCTTTGGGGACCTGCGATGTATAGTCTGACCTTCTGCCTCATAATAATACCGCGGCACTTGTAGCAGAAATCTCCTCGCATTCACTCCCAACAAAACCGCTGGTCACCCAGTCCCCGTAGGAAGGCTGTGCGCTATTGTGTTGCGACAACTCATTCATGTCCCGCGCCACGAGGCCCCACCGCCATCTGATCTACACTCGAAATGCGATTACCACCGTGTGCTTGCAACACGCTCGCACTCTCGGCCCATCGCGCACACGTTTGGCGAGGCTGCAAGGTTTTCTTTCACAATTTTCCTTCTCAAACACATCCTCAAAAGAAAGGTGGAAGCAGGCAAGACCTTTTGTCTCAGCATAACGAAATCCAAAATTCTGAGCAAATGCAGCCTGGAGGGAGATTTCTCTTTTCTGAGCAGCATACACCAAAACCCGTAGCAAACACATTACTCTGGTGGGGCAGACTTGGGTGTACATACTAATATCTACATACATTAGTCATGTATACAAACACACACAAGTAATGTTTTTACAGACTCCTGCCGCTCTCAGTGGTTCTCATATACACAAGCAAAAAGACACAAATACAGGCTCTGCTCCCTCCTCCACCCCAAGTCACAGAGACCACTCTCCAAATTGGTAAGAGGTTCTTGAAAGATTGGGAAAGGGGGGAAACAAAGGTAAAACTTCTCAGCCTTCACCTTGAGAAGCACTCATCAGTCTTCCTACTATGTGACCCCCCAAACTTCTCTAGCACCCTCAAACACACAAATACACTCTCCCTGTCTGTGTTGACCACCTGCGTTTCACTCAGTGGAAACTCCTGGTTAGCCAGAGAATGGAGGAAGTCTGGGAATGGGAGAGAGGTAGGGAGTTTGGGGTCTCTTCCTGTCCTGCTTATCCCATTCCTCACCATTGAAAGCCAATTTGGGCCCCTTCTTTCTTCAAGTGAGGAAAGAAATAATAGGGTGTTTTTGTTTTGTTGTTGTTTTTTTGCTCCCCTTCCGGCATTTAAATTAAAACAAAATCGTTTTCTTCCTTGTCATTCTCCACTTTTATGTGGACTGGTATGGAAGCGGAACTTGGGGACAATCAGTATATTGCAGAGAAATGCCTAGGTCAGTTGCCTTCTGTGAGGCCTCTTGCCCCAGGGGAACTGCATAGATCAGAACTTCCAGGCACTGGCCGTGGTCACAGGGTGGCCCCAAACTGCCATTCCTTTGGCCAAGAGCAGAAGGCGTTTGGAGAAAAGGGTTCCATTCCATTCTGGGTGCCATCCCACCTGGACATCTATCAAGTTGAAAGAAATTCTTTAATTCCCAAAGGCAGAAACAGTACCCAGAAAAGAACTACCTTAAATGTACTCACATGTGCACACACATCACTCCACACACACGCAACCCATACTTGTATACACCACTCACTCTGGGGGTACTTCCTCACCTACATGCCCAATCGTGGGCTCACTTTGAGTCCTCAGGACCCTTTGCACACCCATCTTGGTCAACATTTGCTCACTCCTAACCCTCACACACCTCACTCTCAGGCTTGCCACAGCATGAATCCGCTAACACCGAGTTCCCAATAGTACGTCCATTTTCAGGCAGGAGAGGAGGGCGTGGGCCGGGGTGGGGGTCGTGGAAAGCAGGCAGCGCTGGGTGCAGAGCAACCGGCGCAGGCCTAGCCTCGGGAGGTGGGGGGGACAAGCCAGCGCGCGGTGCGCCTCCTAATCCAGCCGGAGCTCGTGGGCCGCGGGTGCATTTATCATCCCATTACTGTAACAAATCCGGGCTCCACTACATGAAAGGTAAAATGAATTACCGACGTTAAGCCGTCAATAAAGTCATTTCTGTAAATGGTGTCTCCAAAGGGCCGCCGCATTATTCAGCTGGCTTTATCAGCTGGCTGGAAATTACGTGGAGGAGCCGGGCCGCGCGGCGCGCGGGGCCGCTCACTTTGATTAAGCGTCTTGCCAGCACGATGTGACAGAGCTTTTGACCAGGGTTTTATTCACAGGCCTGTGATGAACGCCAAGCTGATCAGGCGGAATGAAGAGTAATTAAAACCTATAAATTATCTTCCGCAGCCCTTCTCGAGGCGTCTCCTGCAGGAGAGATAAGGCGTCGAGACCCTATTTACGGCGCTGAAAGGGACCGCGGCGCACAAAAGCTACGCGGCTAAATAGGATATTGATAGTGTCCTAATTAGAATTTAATTAAGTACCCACGCTCGCTTGCGGGATAAAGATTTCAATTTTGCGAACTTAAATATAAAATTCCCACCCCCCATTTCGGGGGGAAAAGGGTGGGGGCACCGAGAGATTTCGGGGAGCCCTTGGGCGTAGAACTGAAGAGGACCAGAAGACTCCAAGGTGGGGTTGTTGGGGCAGCTTGGGAGGGTTGAGGAAAGCAGAGCGGGCCTTCTTAGCTCAACACTCGAGAAAGTGGCTCTCGCTGTCCCCGGTCTGCTCGGGCAGGTCTAGGAACTCCAGAGCGCCGGGTACCGGAGGACCCTCGGCTGACACACAGTTAGCAACACGAACTCCCACTCTACCAGTCCTTCTGAGAAACTTTGGCTACTGCGCTGGTTCAGCTGGTTGTGGTTTTCCTTGTATTTTCCTCGTAACCCTCTGTGACTTTTCTGGGCAAGGGGGTTTATTTTGCATGATCCCACTAGACAGTCTACCCAAAGAAGTCCTTTCTCCGTCGTCCCAGTTGAGGATGGAGGTCAGGGAGAGCAGGTTCACAGGAGTTCCAAGATAACATCCGCGCGAAGGCCTCAGTAGCGGGAGCCTTCTAGCCGCTACTCTCCGGTACCGCAGGCTTCAGCACACAATCGGACCCTGGCCCTCCCAAATGTCTCAGCATACAAACGCCACCTCCCCCCACCCCATCCCTGGCGATGGGAAAACTTTTGGGGTGCCTTGGTCAGGAAACAGAAAAAGAGCCCAGCGGACTGGAGACTGATCTCCGTGAGCGTAGTAGAGGCGGGAGCCCCCACAGTCCCCCCAAACTTGGGAAGAACACGCAGGATTAGAGCCAGAGGCCTCCAAGGATTCGGGAGCAATCCTAGGAAAATCTGGGCAACCAGGGAGAAACTCGCTGTCCACATCGTCAGCTGGCTAGGGCAAACACCTAGGGTGCAGTACTTTTATTTGTTGGATTTCACTTTGCAGGAAAATCAAACAGGGAGGTTGCCCTGAATCCAAAAACCGGGGCCTTGCGCGTATATGCACCCTGACTGGCTTGGCCCAGCGGCCGGGCCAGGACAACTCTACCATGCCCGGATGGCTTCGACTCAGGCAGCTAGAGAAAGAACTGGCGCCCGGCGCGACCCGCGCTTGGGCTCTCTCGCGCCCTCTGGGCCTGGTTTAATGGAGCCAGGACAGCTCCCGGGGTTGTCGAAGGTCTGGACAGGGAAGGGCATGGGTGAGGATACCCCGGAAAGGACACGCAGTGCAGCCGGCTGGCGTGAACTGCAAACCTACAAACACGGTGCTAGCCAGGCGCAGCTGGCCTCGGGTGTTTGATATTTGAGAAAAAATAAACTGCTTCTCTGAAAGTAACCAACTCTAGGTCTGTATCACATCTCCGACCCTCCTTGTTTTACACCCCACACACACACTGCACACACGAACAGTGACAACATTTCAACCCCCATAACAGCAAGAATAAAAAAAGAGAAAATAAAAGGCTGAGTTTCTTAGGCATGGGGATGCAAAAGAGCCCAGGCCCCAGCCCCTGACCCTGCACCCAGCCCTCGCGCACCCATAACCCTGCATTTCTCCAACAAGTTGTTTATGAAGTTGCTTCTTTATTTGTCTACACCCCGAAATCTACCCCTCCCGTGTCTCCTTCACCCCTTCCTCGGTGCTGGCCTGAAAGAGGGGGAGGGGCTCAAATGTGGGTGGGGGAGGGTGGGCCGGACGCGCCGTGCCCGCGCCGCCTCGCCCCCTCTCCGCCCGATGCCGCCGCCCCCGGATTATTTATCCGCAAAGTCCCGCGCGCGCCCATTGGGCGGAGGCCTGGGTGTCAGCGCGAGTCCTGGCTCGCCATTGGCCCCGCACACGTGCGGTCCTGACTCACGTGCTTCCGGTTTGAAGGCAAAAAGTGTGCCTGGGTGATTTTTTTTTAAGCGAGAGAGTTTGTGCAAAGATCCGAGCTGTCAGAGATTTGAAGAAAAAAAAAAAAAAAAAAAGGCAGCCCGGCGCTGGCGGAGACGCGCTCTCCTTGCAAAAAAAGCAAAGGCGATTAAAGGCGCTGCCAGCCTCGCGCTCTGGGCACAGCTGAGCGTGACACTCGGGGAAGTCAAACCCCTCACAACTGCCTAGGAAGATGGCTAGACTTTAAAGACTATTTTTTCCCTTTAAGAAAAAAAAAAAAAATTCTTGGAGCTTTTTTCTTTTTTCTTGCTTTCTTGTTTTCTTTCTTTTTTTTTCTTTTTTTGGCCGTGGCTTACTCCCCCATTTAAAACAAATCATTGAATCTGGTTGCAGAAAGAAAAAAGAAATAGCCAAGTGTCTCCATATCTGGATGTCTACAAATTAGAGAGGGAGAGACAGCGAGATCTATCTGCTTGATAAGAGCGAGCGATCCAGGCCAGGCGCCTGGGCTTTTTTTCCTGCACCCGCCCCGTGCCTTCGCTGGGGCTTCGCCGGCCTCCTTCCTCCGCACACCCTCACGGGCCGCTGGCAAAGTGGGGTGGGGAGCGAGGCGGGGGGGGCGGGGGCCGGCGCGGCGGCCGGGGCGGCGGGGCGGCCGAGCATGGAAGAACAGCAGCCGGAACCTAAAAGTCAGCGCGACTCGGGCCTCGGCGCGGCGGCGGCGGCGGCGGCCCCGGGCAGCCTCGGTCTGAGCCTCAGCCCCGGCGCCAGCGGCAGCAGCGGCAGCGATGGAGACAGCGTGCCGGTGTCCCCGCAGCCCGCGCCCCCCTCGCCGCCCGCGGCGCCCTGTCTGCCGCCCCTGGCCCACCACCCGCACCTCCCCCCGCACCCCCCGCCCCCGCCGCAGCCGCCGCAGCATCTCGCGGCGCCTGCTCACCAGCCGCAGCCCGCGGCCCAGCTGCACCGCACAACCAACTTTTTCATCGACAACATCCTGAGGCCGGACTTCGGCTGCAAAAAGGAGCAGCCGCCGCCGCAGCTCCTGGTGGCAGCGGCGGCCGGAGGAGGCGCTGGAGGAGGTCGGGTCGAGCGTGACAGAGGCCAGACCGGCGCAGGTAGAGACCCTGTCCACCCGCTGGGCACGCGGGCGCCAAGCGCCGCCTCGCTCCTGTGTGCCCCGGACGCGAACTGTGGCCCGCCCGACGGCTCCCCGCCAGCCGCCGCCGGCGGCGCGGGAGCGTCCAAAGCTGGGAACCCGGCGGCGGCGGCGGCCGCGGCGGCCGCGGCGGCGGCGGCCGTGGCAGCGGCAGCGGCAGCAGCAGCGGCCAAGCCTTCGGACAGCGGCGGCGGCAGTGGAGGCGGTGTGGGGAGCCCAGGTGCGCAGGGTGCCAAGTACCCCGAGCACGGCAACCCAGCCATCCTGCTTATGGGCTCAGCCAACGGCGGGTCCGTGGTCAAAACTGACTCGCAGCAGCCTCTCGTGTGGCCCGCCTGGGTCTACTGCACTCGCTACTCGGATCGTCCGTCCTCTGGTGAGTACCGGCCCCCCGGCTGCGCCATGCCTTCCGGCTCCGCGACGCCCCAGAACTCTTAGCCGCCGTGTTGGGGAGAGTAAACCCGGCCTCGGGCTCTCTGTTCTCTCGCGCCTGTTTCCTCCTCCTCAGCCCTGGGCCCAGTCACAACAGAGGGTGCACCCGGTTTTGTGCTCCTGGCTTCTGCGGCCAGCCCCCGGGAGGTTCATGGCACTGGAAGCCGGAGTCTCCATCCTTCGGTTTTGAACTCCGAACCTCTCCGGTTTTCTTTGTGTTTTATCTTTATTATTTTTAGGAAAGACAGAATCAGTCATTGATTTTTTTTTCCTTGGGAAAGGGGTATTTAGAGCCTGCGGGAAGGTGGGCCTAGTGTTCTGGGTCTGCAATCCCACTAGCTTGGTCCTGCGGAGGCCGAAATCCAGCAGGGCTTTGATCAGAGAAATAATCTTCACCTAGGGTGTTCTTACAGACACAGACACCATCTCGACAGTTTCTGCGTAGAATTCATTTACATAGGGACAGATCGGAGGACATATAGGAAGAGAGAAAAGCGTGTGTTCACTGTTCCTCTTAAGCCTCATAGCCAAGAAAGTCTGACCCGGGTGGGTAGAATCCAGGGAAAGGCGGTTGCCAGAACGACGAGTCCCGAGACCCCCTGGCTCCTGGTTCTCTGGAGCTGACAGACAGACAGTGGAAGAGAAAAGTACACAGGTCAGGTCAGGCTCAGACCAGAAAGCGGGGCCGGGGACAGGAGAGCCAGCCTCCTCCGTAGCGTCTCAGAAGCGGCTCACACATCCTGCCCCTTCCTTCATTAACTCCTTCCTAACGCAAATGTGCCCCTTAGCAGATTTACGCCAGCCGTAGGCCCCTTTTTCTTGACATTCCTTTGCCCCCTTTTCTCTTGTTCCTTGCGCTTGGAGAACCCCAGGCCGAGACCTGCCCTGGGAGAGGAGGCTGAGGCCTGCCGGTCTTCCCGGCCGGCGGCGGCGGGATGGCCGGTGGGCGCTGCAAGGAGGGCAGCAGGGGCTCAGGCCTACGATTGGATTCCGGGCACCCGGGTTCGGCGGGAGGCCGGGCACAGCGTAGCCATGCGGCGCTCTACTCCGGTTGCTCTCTAGCAGCCGCGCCGCTGCCGGCCGAGCGCGGATCGATGCGCGCTATCAACCCCCGCCATCTCGAGCCCCGTTATTGACACGTCGGGCTCCCTGAACCTCCGAAAAGCTGCTTTGATTGACTCGCCTGATGGATAGACTGATTGAGCTGTCAGGCAGTGCAGCTCGGGCTGGCCGCAAGGCTACGATTTTATTACAAGTGTCCTTCCCTGTGCACACACATGTACAACAACATCCAGGATGCAAAACGTGTTGGGGCCTTTCTGAGGATGTGCACATTTAATGCGCAATCTCTGCCCGCTCAGCTAATTGCTCATCTAAACCAGGGTCTTCCTCCCTCCCCAGCCCACCTCCCAGTCTTCTTTGCTCCATAGTGGGCCTTGTCTTTGTTCTTCGCTGCTTTCCTTCTTACGGGCCTGAAGAGGCACGGTACTGGCTCCTTCTCCTGCATGGGCAGTTAAGGGAAATGGACGTCAAGCCAGACCTGAGTCTTTGCAGCCAGGCTCGGACTCTTTTGTCACAGGACTGCTGGACCCCAGGCGCTGGCCTGCCCCAGGATCCAGCTGTTCAGCTTGCCCCTTTGTAGCTAGGTTTGGAGATGACGAAGAAGACCCTTCTCTCCAGACAGTTTTAGAGATTAAACAGGCCTGAAAGGGACCTAATGGTGCTCAGTAAGCTCCCATAATCAAGATGGGGCCCAGGAAGTAAAGGCCAGAAGACTTGAATGTGGAGGCTGGTAGAGGTGCAGGCTTCACACACGGCTCCCAGCTCTCTTTCTCCTCACTCCAGGCGGGGTCCATAGCAGCCCTCTTAAGTTTGGAGGGAGACTTCACATTCCTGGAGAGGTGTTCTGTGGTCCGTTTTCCTATCCATTTTAGGGGCAAAGCACAGATTACTGTCTAGATTGTCCCCCTGTCTCTGTCCCTTTGCCCCTATTTTGCTCATGGCAGGGGGTGGCAGGAGAGATGTAGTCTCCTTGCAAATAACATAGATGGGCAGGGAAAGCAGACCTGGCTTGGTTTTGTTATTTAGTTTTCAATCCTGAAATTGCAGTTTTTGTGTTCAAAAGAGATAAGGGAGACCTTGACTGTGCAGAGGGGTGGAGGAATGGGGAGGGCCCTCTCTTTCTTACTATGGTAGCACCATCCAACGGGCATGGCGGAGAACTCAGGGCCCATGTGAGTAAGGCACATAACTGGGTGAAGGCCTTTTCAAACCCTTCAGAGGGGGAATAGTCAGTGTCTCCCTGGGACCTTAGAAAGGGCTTTTTTAAGGCCAAAGAGAAAAAAGAAGAGGTAGAGAGAGAGCAGACACTGAATACTTTGTAATTCGGCAAGCCTCTCATAGCCGCTTCCCTATCCACTTGTTTTCTGGGGGTAAATAGCCAGATGGGGTCTTATTGTAGGTGTCCGGGTATAGGAGTTCTTCATGAGGACAGGAGGCTGGCGATTCCCCCAGAGTGAACCTGGCCTACTGTCTTCACTGCCTCAAATCTTGAGCCTCTTTTGATTCTAGGGCTGTGAAGGACCCTGACCTCCAGCTCTGGGCTGGGCGGGATGGGGCTCCAAATATTTCTCCATCTTGGATTCTGTGATTTAAGCCTCTCCTGTTCAGGAGAGGCTCTCTTGTTACACGGCTCTCTTGTTCAGAATTGGGGTGTGAGGTGCACATACAACTCCGGCAGTTTTCCTTCGCGGCCCTCCTAGCCACCAAGAAGGGAACCCGGCGACCCCAGCAGCCAGGAGAATGATGGAGGGGCTGGCCACCGGGAGGGAGCCGGGGACGCAGCAGAGCCTCCGCTATCGCCCCGGAAGCGCGGGGCGCGCGACCCCGGCTCGACAGAGCAATTCTCACGGCTTCCTCTGCCCTCTTCCCCCTCCCCTCTGCCCTCTGTCCCCACCCCCACCCGGCCCTCTCCGCCGCTGCAGGTCCGCGCACCAGGAAGCTGAAGAAGAAGAAGAACGAGAAGGAGGACAAGCGGCCGCGGACGGCGTTCACGGCCGAGCAGCTGCAGAGACTCAAGGCGGAGTTCCAGGCGAACCGCTATATCACGGAGCAGCGGCGGCAGACCCTGGCCCAAGAGCTCAGCCTCAATGAGTCTCAGATCAAGATCTGGTTCCAGAACAAGCGCGCCAAGATCAAGAAGGCCACAGGCATCAAGAACGGCCTGGCGCTGCACCTCATGGCGCAGGGACTGTACAACCACTCCACCACCACGGTCCAGGACAAAGACGAGAGCGAGTAGCTGCCGCCGGCTGGGGCCGCGCGGTCCGGCCGCCGCGCCCGCGCCCCTCGGAACACAGCCTCTGCCGCCCCGCCGGCCTGGCTCCGGGGAGAAAGAATCAGCGCAAAGGAGGGAGGGAGCAACAGGGAAGAGAGAGAGAGCGCTGCTCAGAATGGAGAGTCGCGTTTGAAAGCAACATTTTTAGAAAGAGAGCGAGACTCGGACAGGTGCTATCGAAAAAAATAAGATCTATTCTCTGTTCACAGCATAAGGGACGAAACTGCGAACTCCTTAAAGCTCTATCTAGCCAAACCGCTTACGACCTTGTATATATTTAATTTCAGGTAAGGAAAAGAAATATGTGTAGCGATCTCTATTTGCTGGACTTTTTATTAATCTCCTTTATTATTATTGTTATAATTATTATAATTATTATAATTATTTTATCCCCCACCCCCGCCTCGCTGCCCCCGGCCCAGTTTCGTTTTCGTTGCCTTTTTCTTTTGGATGTTATCGCTTCTCCGGTGCCTCCCGCCCCGCAACGCTGGCCCTTGTTTCTCTGGGACTTTTCTTTGTGTGCGTGAGAGTGTGTTTCCTCGCGTGTCCTCCTCTCGCCTCTCCCCCACCTCCCAATCCCTTTTTGTCGGTCTGTCTGTCTGTCCTGCCCTCCTTTCGTTTTCCGGAGACTTGTTGAGAAATTCGACCCAACAGACTGCGAGACTGAACCGCCGCTACAAGCCAAAGATTTTATTATGTTCAGAAACCTGTAGTCTGAAATAAAGTGTACACTGTGCTCACGAGCTGCTGGCGGCCCTCCTCTTTGCTGGCTGGGGAAGGGCGTGGGCGCGGGGCACTCGGCGTCCCCGCGCTCACCGCGCACACACCCGGCCCAGCGATCACCGCACAACGAATACCCGGGGCGAAGGGGGAGCGCTGTGGTACCGTTGGCTCAGATCCGGGTCTGGAGGGTCTGGCAGGACGCACCTGGTCTCCGATTGTATTCAAAGAAGCCCAAAGGCCGGAAACCCCTGGCCTGCCTTCGGAAGCACTGCGCGATTGCGGGCTGCTACCCGCGCCCGGCCAGGGCCTGCCCGCCTGCGGCCTCTTCCTGTTCAACCTGCTCCTCCCTCCAGACTATACCTTTCTTTTTTGTTCTGGTGTGGGTTCTGCTCGAGGTTTTGTGGTTTTCTCCTCTAGAAAGAGGCCTTTCCAGGGCTGGGCAGACTTGAGGGCTGCCTCAGGTCCAGAGCGGCGGGCTAGGGCGACGGGCGCTCAGCTCTACCTCTCCGCCGCTTGGACTTCACTGCTCTTCGTTTGGAGAAGTGATTCAGTTGGCGCAGAGGCGGGGCGAGGGCAGCACACGGAGCCTCGCTGAGCTCGGATCGCATGGTCCTGCAAAGCCTGGGGAGTGGAGGCCCAGATGCCGGGAAGCTATGCAAAGTGGCAGCCCATCGGTCAGCTGCTGCGATTGCACTGGGCCCCGACCCCCGACGTGGGCACAGGCCTGCCTCGTCCCCACCCCAAACCTAAGGGGTGGCTTTCAGAATCCCCAACAAAGCCTGGCTTGCTTTCTGACCGAGGCAGACACAGAAACAACCTTCCAGGACTTTCAGGACACCAGGGCTTCCCAGAGAGGAATGTCTGGACTCATGCACCTGACCCTGGGGCGTAGCCTTCCTGGGCAGGCACTGGGACAGGGACATTGGGGAACTAGGAGGAGGAAGGGGAGGTCTCTCCTCAGGAGGTATCCTCTCCCTTCTGTCCAGGATTTTTAAAAATAGTAAATCCTGTTTTCCCTTTCCCCCCTTCTCTTCTGCGATATGTGTGAACGTGTATGTGTGCGGCTAGATATGTAGGTGTCCTTGAAAACGTGTGTATATGTGATTGTATGCAGATATTGATGTATGAGTACTTACCTGGTTTTGTGTGTCTCTGCATGTGTGAGTGTTGTGCAACTGGGTGTTCGCTTCTCTGTATTTAGATGCACACTTGGATATTTGTGCGTTCATGGTGTGTTTACCTATGCTCATTTGTGTTTGCACACCGGGATGTTTGCAGATGTGTGTGTGTGTGTGTGTGTGTGTGTGTGTGTGTGTGTGTGTGTACACGCATGGGAACTCTGTTTCTGTGCTCTTCCCTTGGGTTTCTTTCCTGTTGTTTTTGCAGGATTGATTTTGTGAGAAGTGAGAATGGCCAGTCATTCTGCCGTTTTTTTTCTTGAAAAATTTCCCCTGATTGGGGCCTCTGTTGGGGAGGTGATAGTGCTAGGCTCCAAGTCCAGGAAGCCCAGCGGCCCTCCACGTCTCTGCTCCAGGCTTTGGGCTTAGGTGTTTGGTGGCCTGAAGTTGGAGAGCACATTTGACATTACCATTGGGTTCCCAACTTTATTGCAGTAAATCTCTTCCATCACCTTCATACCTTGGGGTGTGTGGAATAACCTCTACACATAATAGGTGCTCAACCAATCCTTGTGTGAAGAGTTGGGAGCAGTGAGATGGGCCTTCCCTGGGTTGGCCCAGGTAAGCCGTTCTCTGGTGGTTGGAAGAAAATTCTTTGTCTTCCTTAGGGGAGAGGGGAGCCTGGAATCTTCAAAATCTTCAGGCCTTCAGGTTAGCGGGTGTGAGACTTGGGGCCCTGGGTGCACCTTCCTGGATCCAGACAGCTAAGAACATCAAGAAGTTTCCTGGCCACATCCAGATGCGATGTTGTGTGGTACCTAGCTCTAAAGAGAAACCTATTGTTTTGAGTGGCTAGAAACTAGGCTACCCTTTCTTTTCCCTTCTCCAGTGTGGCCCCTAAGCTCTTCAAGACCTCCAGATCCAGAGGCTAGGGCAGGTAACAACGTGAGCAGCAACTCCAGGGGGCATCTTGTTCCTGAAGGCTCCTCTTCACATCTTCTAAGAGATCAAAGCCAAGAGCTCTTCCCCCTAACCCTGGGGGACAGGGAGGAGGTGGTTATCCCTCCACATGACTGTATTGGTAAAGTGTTCAGATGTGTCATTATTATGTCATTTGATTTCTTGCCCATTATCTCTTTTTATCTTTCAATCACTATGGGCAAATAGTGATTGAAAGTGGAGGAAACTAAAGCTCTCAGGACTTAAACATTTGGCCCATGCCTCCTCTGCGGCTGTGTATCTTTCTCTGTGTCACATCTACTCAGTACAACTGCTTTTACTTCAGGAATCTGGCCAGGGCCCTGAAGTGATTGTCCATAATGACTTTCCGATCTTCTGTCTCTCCCCCATCTACATTTTCTTTCCTTCTGATTGGGGCAGAGTAGAGGCAGAAGGACTCTGGTCAGACCTCTTTCTTGCACCTCCTCTAAGAAAAGAAAGTAGTAATAACCATAAACAGGCATTGATAGCTCTGATTTATGGGGCTGGCTTAGTGAGCCAGCCGCCTGTATATTAAAGTCTGGGGCTGCATGGAAATAAATACTGGACTGTGGTATCCCAACTTCCTTATTTTCTACCCCTTTTTTTTTTTTTAAAGATTGGATTAAACCATAAACTTAAATCTTCCTCAGTCCAGGAGGAAATACACACTAGCCGAGTCTAAACAATATTGATCCCTGGCTCTTTCTGAGGCCAAAGGTCTCTGTTTTCCTCCTGGAAACTCCCTTTCCTTCAGTAGGGGCAGGGGGAGGAGGCTGCAGAGGGAGGTGCAGAGGGAGGTGCAGAGGGAGGCCGTATTTGGGTGTGTGGGGCTGCATGTGTTTCTTTGTGAGCTTGTAGGCATGTGGGTTGTACTGTGTGTAGGCATTTGTATAGGGGTGGTGTTGAGTATATTTATTTAGGCTTGGGAGGTGGAAGTGTATGTTTTGGGTGTATGGAGATCAGTGGTGATTGGTGTTTGTGGGTGTATGTGCCCAGTTCTCTGGCTCACTAGGCTGGGCTGCCCAGGGCATAGATAAAGAGTGGCCTGCTAACCTGCCTTCTACCTGACCCAGCCTTGTCACCTGTAGCAGGGCTTCCAGAGATCATATCACCAGGGAGGCCACTGTGCTCCAGACACCCTGCCCCCAATGCCCTCAGTAAAAAAGGCCTAGCTTCCGGGCAGGGATGGGCTTTGGTTGACTCCTAGAGGCCAACGCCAAGGCCAGGGTCAGAGCGGCCCTTGTCAGAATCCTTGCCTTGGGTGAAGGTGTCTGCTATGGCTTCTCTGGGTGGCCAAAAGTTCCTCCAACGGTCAGCCTTGCTTATCCTTTTCATATTGGAGAAAAGCCATTCCTCTGGCAATACAAGTAACCCCCATTCTCTGCCTTCCACTGTGCATAGACTGGGAAAGGGGCAGAGAGGGGCAGGGGGGCTCTGTAGCCATCCTCCCCTAGTTTTGCCTCATAGCCTGGGGCACACTTATTCTCATGTCACCATGGGTTCAAACTGGAGATCCTGTTCACTGCATCCGGGGGAGGCCTCAGAGTATGGCTCCATCCCTGGTAAACCCTACTATAGATCTCCACTTTCCTCTCCCACTTTGAACTCAGGTGAGAGACTTACTCTGTGTGACAACTTGTGGAAAGGGGCCTGGCTGGGAACTGCCAGCTCCTGCTCCTCTCCAAGTGCTTTAGGTGAGCCATGTAATGCATTTCCATTGTTGGAGGGGCCCTCAGGGATTCTTGAATAAAAAGGTTTCATTTTATTGGGGGGTGGGATCCTGAGAAGGAAAATGCCTCACTCAAAAGCACACAGCAGTGAGAAGCAAAATCCCCAGATTTCCTGAGAAATGCTCTTCCCAGTGTGCTGCTGAGTGGGCAGTGTGGTGCACACATGGCCACACAACCGACACGCACACATTTCTGCATATCTCTAAGTGCACAAACATGCACTCAGCAATGTGTATACATGTACACACAGGTAAGATATGTGTACACATATACAAACATATATAAATGAGCTGATGTATAGAGCTGGTGTCGAGAGGTGTGAGGTGTGTTCCTAGCAAGCACACGGACACTGCGTAGAAGTTTCTGGCACACATATATACATGGTCCAGGAATACACTCTTGGTGTCCGAGGCATACATGTATGCCCCAGCTGGTGAGCTTCATTTTTAGCCAGTGTAGGGACAGGCATCATTTCCAGAGCCCAGGACATACCTGCCTGCCCCCTCCTTTCCATGCAGGCCACCAGGGTGACTGAGGCTGAAAGTGGGTGGGTTGACTGCGTCTGGGCAGGAAGACTGGAGTCAGGGCAGCCCCTTCCCTCTCCCCAGAGATTGCTTGATCTGGTGACTCTGGGCTCGGACACAGATGTACTACTACTACAATGGTCCCCATCCCTCAGGTGCACGCTGTGCCTTCCCAGGTGTACCTCTTGGGGGTGGGGCAGGCCCAGGGAAGGAGCAGGCAAACTTTCCAAACAGGTTTCTCAAAGAGCTTGGTAAGTCCCCGGCAGTTACAATTTGCTCCTTGAGTTTACTTCTAACTGCATCCTTTCCCTGCTGAAGTGCCACTTTGGAGGTGAGAAGTCCCCTCCCTTCTGGAATTTTCCTCACAGATGTGGGGATGGGTGGTTTTGAGGACACTTAAAATTTCAGGCCTTCCATTCAGGCCAAATGGAAGACTCTGGGTCTGTAGAACACCAGAGCTTTATTGTGGGTGCACAGGCACACACATCTTATCCTGAGAAGAGGATTCAATCAGCTCCTGACTCGGCTTTTGGCGACAGGAATGGGATGGGGTGAGGGTTGGGGGTAGATGGATGAGGTAGGGGTGCTGTGTAGGGGAGGCAGTGAGCACAAGCCTACCCCCTGCTCACCTCTGCCTTGGGATGGCATAAAACACCAGCATTCTCTCAGGGACTAGCAGCCACCAGGAGATTCCTCCTTGACCCCGCCACTACGTAAGTGCACGGGGCGCGGGGCGGGGGGGGAGGGGGGGTGGGGGGGTGGTAGCCGTCTGGGGTGCGTTTACCCGCCCCAAGGTCGGAAGACCTGGACTGCAGGCGCCCCAGGAACAGCGATCACAGCTCAGAGGGGAGGAAGCCCCCTGTGGGCAAGATTGAAGGATCCCAAGAAGAGAGGGTCCCAGAAGTACTTAAAATTCAGCCACAAGCCTGAGAGAGTGGGCTTGGGGCCCTGAGAAAGACCGACCAGTTCTGGCAGAGAGACCGACAGTTCTGCCATGTGATAAAGCGGAGACAGGGGAAACTTGACCAATAAAGCTCTGCTGCTGCTTTGAGGCCTCGTGAGGCTGGGGAGAAGCACCTTAATAGCCCCAGTGTCGTCCACGCTGAAGGCAGTGTAGATGCGGAAGAAAATGCAAGTCCTGCAGCCACCTCAGATGATCTCTTCCTGCACCTCCCTTCACCCTCCTGTGCAGGACGTATTCAGAGAGTGGAGGCAATTCAGAAGATGACACTTACAAAAGGTTAAAATTAATAAGTATTTACTGAGGGCAATCACGCACATTGGGAGCCATTTGGCTTAATTTACTTCCCTCAATCTCACACACTATGAATTGGATATTATCATCCCCAATTTACAGATAAGAAAAGTGAGGTTCAGGGTCGTCTTGCCAAGGTCACACCAAACCACATTACAGTTTACTTTTGTAATTACATATCATAAATACCAGGATGATTCGCCCAGCGCGAATCATCAAGTCTCCGCGGCCATAAGGAGACTTAACACTGGGGAGGGATCGGCGCTGACTTGGGTTAAGGCCTTATTCTTCTGGAATCTTAAGTAGGAGTAGTCCTTAGGCCCCCGCCCCCACACTCTACATCCCCCTCAAGCCAGTAACTCAGGTTCGAATTCCTTTTCTCGCACCCACTCCACCCGGGTCTCAGATTAGGTTCCCAGGAGATGCCGTTCTTTTCCCCGATTAAAATGACCGCCCCCCCGCCGCCAACAGTTCCTCCCCGCACGCCCTCCTCTCCCACCCGAGCCCAGGCTGGCTCCGCGGAAACAGCGGCTCCGCGGAAACAGCCTGCGGCATCCCGGCATCGCGTACTTGGCCGGGCTCCACCCAGGCCAGAGCTGCCTGCGCCTTGCGCGGTCCGTGGAGGGCGCTGCGCAGATGCACTTCCGGTCAGCGCAGCTTAGGCCGCAGGCCCCACTGCCCTTGGCTCGGTCTCGAGTGGGGGGCTGGATATGGGGGCGCATTTCGGATTCGCCCTCCTTCCAGGAACAGCGAAACCCAGTTATGCTCGCCCAGAGCAGGGCGCGGGTCCTGCCCATCCATTGGCTGGGAACGCGAAGGGAAAGGCCACCTTGGCCATCTCCCTGCGCCGAACTCCGAGCAAGCGACAGGGACCTGCGCTACAGCTGCAGACTCCAACTCACCCCACACCCCCACCGGGTTATCTCAAGCGACTGTTCCGTGTAGTTTCGATTTGGGTCTAGGCCGGGTTCGCTTTCCTTTCTGTAATTTTCTAAAGGCTTCTCTGGTCTCTGGGTTCCTCATTCTTTGCTCTGCGGTTTCCGTTGTCGCTCCGGAGGCCGCCCTCCTGCGGCCAATCTCTGCGGCCGCTGGGATCCGCCGCCACTGCGGGGGTGCCCGGGCGTCCCTTCGGCTCCCTGTCCTCTGTCTCCTCTAGTAGCTCTGCCCGGCTCCCAAGTTTGCTTCCCTGGCTGCCTTGCTCCGCAGCTCCGAGGGAGGCCGGGTGCTCCGACCTTCCTCTCCCCTCCTTCGACCCGCGTGTGGGAACCAGCGCTGACCTTGGAGGTGGCCGCGCTGCCCCCCTCCACGATGTTCTCAAACGCCCCCGTCCCCCTTTGACTCGTGGCCACTGGGGGTGCGCCGTTCCCCTGGCGGTAACGCGCACTGGCTTGCAATCTTGGCTGCAGAAAGCTTGGCTCCGAGCGGTCGGACCTGGGGTCAAAGCAGGAAGAGGAGGGGTGGACCTCTAGGCTGCGGACACTGACCGACTTTAGTTGTGTTGCTTCAACTTGTCCTGAAGGTTAGACGAGGCGTGCTGGCGCGCACACACCACAGGGAGCCCAATTCCGCACTGCTCCGCCCGCCAGCTCAGCGCCCTGCGCGGCCTTGGCTCGGAGGCCTTGGCGTCGGAAGGCTCCGGCGCCTGCCACCTCCATGTGTGGCTGGGCTGGACCTGGCCCGCGAAGGGCTGTCAACTGAATTTGCCCGGACTAGGTGAGCACCTTCGGATATCCCCGCTGCGGGATCCCTTTTTGAGAAGAGAAAAAGTTGCAGTAGCAGCCCTGCACCCTGCCGCCTCTTCCCCCAATAAAGCGACCACCGTCAGGGCGCAGACATTTGCCTACCTCCCCTCTCCTCTTTTGGAGCTATTTGTTCAATTTGCTTCCCTAGGCACAGCTGCTGTTTCCTGCTCGGGTTCACAGTTTACTTGGAATTGCTTTAAAACTCTAGGAGCCAACTTGCCCTTGCTCTGCGTATTTTCTGGGCGGCGTCCACCCAGGCCCTGCAGAGCTTCCAGAAGGGCGCGGCAGCGCACAGTGAGCGCTGAGAGACTGCAACCTGGCTCGGTCGCTTCCATCGATCCTTGGCTTCACTTTCCGCGCCTGCGGCTCCATGCAGATTGCGGTCTGGCCTTTACTGCCGGTCCCCGACTTCGGGTCAGTCCAAGTGCCCTCTCCTCAGAAGGTGGACGCCGAGAGCTTGCTGGGGAATCAGGACGTAGATAGCCCAGGGAGGCCAGGTGTACCCAGTTCCACGCTCATCAGGCCTGGAGTTTCTTATCTGTCCTCCAAAATTCCCTCACAGGGCCGACCTCAGTGGTGGTGCATAGTGAGAAGTCTTGTCTGTTGGTTGAGGCACTAGCATGGGAGTGAGGGGCCCCGGGTGTTGGGTGAGTGATGGGAGGTGGGGAGAATTTGAAGGATACAGTCTCCCCATGCCACTTTCATTCGGCTAAAGTGAACTAACTTCCTTTTCCGTGATAGAAGTGTTGGCGCCCTCCGACCGCGCAGGAATTTGGGGTGCGGAGTGGGGAAGGGAGGCGCTGAGTGTTCTGTGCACTCTGGGTACAAACTTTGCCCCAAACAATAGCGGCCACCAGGTGAAAATAACCAGAAATACGCGGGGGTGGGGAGAGGCGCCTCCAAGGTTGACGTTGCGGTGTGAAATGCAAGACTCCTGTCTCCGGAAGAAGTCGCCGCTGCCTCCAATCCTGGCCTCGTCGAGGCCGGGGCCTCCATTGGGACCGTTCACTTTCTTTTCTCCGGACAAAGTTCCCTGATCTCTCCCTCCCAAGGCTCCCTCACCTCCTCAGTTACCCAGGGAGAGTTTTTTGTACCAAGGCCCTCACCCCAGGACTGCGGCCGGTGTTTGTATTTGGCCCACCAATCCAAGCAATTCAACAGCAGCCTGCGGAGGCGCGGCGGCCCTCCCTCCCGCTTCCCGCTCCCCGGGGTGGGGTGGGGAACCACTCCTCTCCCCTACAGACCCTCTAGAACCAGGGTGCTGATGATCATTACTTTAAATTAAAAGTCCCCCTTTTTCCTTTTCGTCTAAGCCCCAATTTAGTTTCAGAGAATGAAGCGTGAAAGCTCTTTTATGGAGATTACGGATGCTTCATTTATTCCCGCAAATGGCAAACACGGCCCTGGAAACACCGAGCGACGAACTCCTTGTCTGCGTCCTCAGCCGTCTCCGTGTTCACACGCTCACTTGGCTGTGAGCCGGCGTCCGGGAAAGCCCCTGCGGTGGGCTTACCTGGGGAAGGGACTATAACTCTTTGGCTGGAGCCCTGGCTGGAGGCACAGGCTGGCTGGGATAAAGACCTAGCCACGGATCCTGATTTGAGAGCTGAGGGATTTGGGACCAGGGAAAGTGTGTGTATGTGTGTAAGGTGGAGGTAACCAGAGTGTTACCCTGAGGATCCCTGAGGTGTTGTTTATGTGTGCGTGGGAGATGCTGGTTATCCTCACTGCCACACCTCCCTTTCACTTCCTATTTACAGTGGAATCCAGTGGAATTTGGGGTGATTGCAGGAGAGAGCCAGGAAGCTCATGTACGACTTCCTGCCCTTCTTTGTGGTCCCATTCTAACCGTACACCAACCCTTGTGACCTTCTCCACGCTTGGCCCAGAGGTTGTGGCCGCTCTCTGTCCACAATTTTATTTTGGTACATATATACAGCCCCAAGGGCAGGCAGTCCTCTCTGGAAAGGGTGGGTCATTTCGGAAATACATCCAGAGCCTTTTAACCTTTGGTGTACAAAGCTCACCTAGTGACCGGGCAGTTGTGTCCTCCATAATCAGGGATTCTTTGGTCATTTCACAAGGGGCACTTGGAAGGAAGTGAAATGGCCTCCAGGAAAAAAAATGACAGAGGGTTCTTATTCATTTGAGACAGAGCAGGGAAGTTTGAAGAGGGCAAAGTATTAGCTCCTAGAAGGAGAATTTCCCGAGTTCAGCTTAAATTCCTTTGTGACACTGTGTTATTAACTCTAACACAGTTGCTGTCTCCACATTCTGGCTATCCCACACTGGGAGCCCCTCTAACACAAAACCTATTGTTTGGGGGTGGGGCACAGATAACCAGGAGGGGTCACCAACTCTTCTTCTCACCTTACCTAGCTCACAGGTTGCAGGGAACTGGAAGTGCTGCTTTCATTTTAGAGGGGCTTGCTTTTCTTAAAAAGATATCTCATGTAAGTGTGAGTGTGGGAGTTGCCCTTGGGTGTCAACATGGACCAGGCTGAAAATGATGCAGTTTCCTTTGTTATATAAACTGGTGACTTGTCTATAGCTTGCAAGAGAGTCGGGCCTCTTTTGCCCTTAATAGATGATGACTCTTTCACCACAAAGATCCTCAGTGGCCAAGAGACCAGTCTAAATGGTTCCTTGAGAGTGAGTCACCCCACAGAGCCTGGGAAGGTACCACTGATGCAATAAGGGGAGGCAAGGCTAGCTGGGTGGGGAGGGGGTACAACATGAAGTATATGTGCACATACAACAGTAAGTCGGGAAAGGAGGAAAGAGGGCTTGCTGCTTGCATGAACAGTTGCCAACTTTCATTAATTACTCAGTCATTCTAATGTGAAACCAAATACCCAAATGCTCTAGTGCCCATTCTGGATTAATGGCCTGCAAAATTAGATGAGGAGGAGACCAAAGGGAGAATTGAGGTTTTCAGAAGTATTCCACCCTTTTTTCAAACCAAGAGGGTTTTGTTGTTGTTGTTGTTTGTCCCTCCCTACTCCCCTCAAATGCCTGAGGTGGTGTTCAGTGATTTGAAAACTTAAAACAAAGTGAACAGAGGTTGGCTTCCTTAGTGAACAGAGGTTGGATTCTAATGGTGATAAACATCAGAGGGAAAACCTTTTGTTGTGTCCTGATCAATTATTCAATCATTCAACCTGGTCTAACCCAAGTACCTGTGATGCAGTGAAGTGGGTATAGTGGGATGGATTCCTAGTGTTCTGGTGGCCATGTTGATGTGGTATAGCCGAGATTTTTAGATTAGCCAAATGAATTCCTGAAAGCTATGCCTTGGTGTTTGGAATATTGTAAACACAATAAGAGCCGATCTTTTAACTTCAGTAATGTCAGAGGCAATACCTGTGGGACCGTTTTTTGGTTGGTTTACTAAGCTGAACTTATGATCTGTGAAATAGAAAACAAAGTCAGGTTTGGGTGCACTTCCTTAGTTTATTATGTGATAGTTTCAGGAAAAAAAAAATTTACTTCCCTGCTTTCACCACATAGAATCTGTTTAGGTTAGTAGAATGAAACACTGATTTACAGAATTTAGAGATTGTATTCGCTTTTCCTTGATATTTTCCCTTCTCATCCTTGTATTTGTTCTCAGGTGTTGTCAACACATGTGCCTCTTTTGATGGATTTTCCTGGGAAATGTGGCCGTAGAGAATAGTGTCAAATAGCTTTCAAGAGCATGGTCTTAGTTTGGAATTGGACATTTAAAGCTGGGATGCAGGGTGACTCCTTGCATTCTGGGTGTCATATAAAGTGGGTGAAACTGGAGGAGAATCCCTGAAATGACTCGCGGTCTGTTTTTGAGTTATCTTCTTCAGAGTTATTACTAAGGAAAATACCTCCTTCATCATACACATCACATTTCTGTATGGGCAAAACTTGGGCAGAAATTTGAAACATGCTACGGGGGCCATTTTATGTTTAATTGGTTGCGGTAGGTTCACCATGGCGGGCTTAACCCTTGACGTTTACATTCTTGGAATTCTAGGACTCTTTCTGTGATTCTTGTAGGCACCGTCTATACATGCAAACCATTTTGAGTAAAAAGGACACCGTGGAATAGGCATTGGTTGAAGTCAAACAAACAGCAATGTGATTATTTAAACTGCTTTCCTTACCTTGCACAGACCAGACTGTGGGTGCAGAGGAGGCCTATAGCTGGTCCTCCTAAAAAGCGTATCATGTGTGACTGACTTCTTGGAGTTTGATAGGGTGTAGGTAAAGGACAGGCTGGGAGGACTCATACCCCAGAATCCCTTTTAAATCCAGTAAGTTTGCCCTTAATGAATACCTTTCATAAAACCCAAGGATGCTGAATCCTGGGGGAGGAATTCAGAGCTGGGCTTTGAGCTGAAAGATGAGTCATTCCTTATTGGTGTTCAGTTTAGGAACTTGAGCCCTGGCCCTTGATGAGTGTGTGTGTTTCTTTCAAGAGGTTCTGATACTTACCTATAGAGGCTGCACTTGAACTACTTCAACGTAAGGCAAAGTCCCCCCTTTTTTTTCTCTTTCTTTCTTTCTTTCTTTCTTTCTTTCTTTCTTTCTTTCTTTCTTTCTTTCTTTCTCTCTCTCTCTCTCTCTCTCTCTCCTTCCTTCCTTCCTTCCTTCCTTCCTTCCTTCCTTCCTTCCTTCCTTCCTTCCTTCCTTCCTTCCTTTAATTTCTACTGTTGAGGACCTTATAGAAAAGATGGCTCCATGTACTTTTCCTTGGAAACTCTAGACAGTGAGCTGTCAGCCTCTTTGTGGGGCCAAGAATTTTATATGCATAGTAGTGGAAAGCCAACTGAGTAAGTCCCAGAACCACCCAGGATAAAGACAAAAGAAGAAAAAAAACCCTCTTGGATGATCTGACTCAGTTTCCTTGGCATCAGAACAAACAAGTCACCATAATCCCTCGCATATTTTTTTCTAAACTTCTCTAAAATCTCGTCTCTGATATTCCGAGGGAGGCAGATGCCAGAGTGAAAATGGAAGTTTGTGGCCATTTTTGACCATACAGGCTGTTATTTATTTATTTTCCTATGTGGGAGGAGTGAAGGGATGGAAGGGGACAGAATTTCTGGGAATCTTGAATGGTAGACATAAGGCTGATCTTTTTTTAAAAAATGGAGTGTGCTGTTTAATAAATAAAAGTGCACATGTCAGTCTGGGAAATATGACGTTTATTTGAGTGGATAAAAGATTTATAAGGCATCAAATCACGGGATGTGTTGGGTGCAGCTTTTTTCTGTTTCTAGATTTAGGTTGGGGAGAGGCAGCTGTCTTCCCTCAGGTAACCCAGGGTTCTGGCTAAGCCTCTCCTTGTGTCAGGCCACAGCTCAGAGCCCTTCATGAGCAGGAGGAGACGGCCAGACTCCCAGGCTGTGGGTCATTTTGTTTTGGTCTTCGAAGTGCCTGCCCTCACTCCCCAGTTGAGGTGGTAAGAAATGGAGACGAATGGCTGTATGGGGAAAGGAGTGAAGGGGTGCACTTGAGCTTTTGGTGTTCAGTTTAGACTGTTTTCTTTCCTTCACTTCCTGGGTCTGAATGGCGGGAACTTTCTATCTGGAAGAGAATTATTTCTGTGCACAATTGTCAGTCCTGCCAGAAAGTTATGGCTGCCTTATAAAAGGGGACTGCCTGTCTCCCTTTGTCCTAGGTTGGGAAGGCCTCCTGGTCAATAAATACATATTAATCATGTAAAAGGATTGACATGCAAATGAAGGGCACCACTGACAAGCCCTGGATGGCAGAGGAGAAACCCTTCTGCAGCTGTGGTCCTGGCCGGAGGAAGCCAGGGCCGCACCAGGCTCTTCGCTGGGTGTTTTCTAGAGGGTTAAACACCCTTTTACAATAATTATGTGAAAGAGTTAATTGAACTGGAGATAGCTTTAGGATCTTTTGCTTGCATCCTTCTTAGCTGTGCCAAATATCCAGATTTTTTTTTTTTTTAATTTAAATCTGGCAGTAGGGAGGCCACCCTTTGGATTGGAGTGTCTCTCGGCCCAACTGGAAGTCTCCAAAGGTACTTTGTTTTTCTGATCAAAGAAAAGTTGAACCAAACAGAGAAAAGGGTAAAAGCTTATCTGACTTTTTGAGGAATGCTTGATAGTGCAG
Source organism: Rhinolophus sinicus (assembly GCF_036562045.2). Lineage (NCBI taxonomy): Eukaryota > Metazoa > Chordata > Mammalia > Chiroptera > Rhinolophidae > Rhinolophus > Rhinolophus sinicus. The sequence continues at coordinate 119,938,265 of NC_133751.1, forward strand.
GAATAATTATTACTTGCTGTTATGAGTTACTGCTTACAAAATAGCATGTTGTATACTGTTATGGCTTTTTTTTTTATTTTACAGGGCAAAGGCACTACAAAATTATCTTGGTATAGACAGGACTAAGATTTGATTCAGATTTTTCTATTTGTGTGACACCTGTGGGTATGTATAGCCCACAACAATGACTTTTAGGGTACATATGACTACTGAGGAATATGATTTGGTGTCAGAATATATATATATATATATATATATATATATATATATATATATATAGTCTCCTTTGCTGTAAAGACGATACAAAATGCATTGTTAGAAGCACCCAGTGAGTCTTTGGAGGTGAATATATTTGCTTTAACTGTTATGAATCACTAGAATATAAAATATTTTAACTCCTCTGATAGACTAAGTTATTCTATATACTGAAATAGAAGTGAAGAGCCAATGGATGGTCTATCTTTGATCTTCCTTTAGGGGTGTGAAATATTTAAGAGGTGGAGAATTGGAATTTACATAACTTAGACTCAGAGTTGTGCCTGTAGGTACTTCTCAGCGGAGATACATGCATTCAGTCACTTTGGAATTGGACTGCAAAGCTGATTCTGGTGATATTCCTGCTCAGGCCATAGGTGTCAAAATGGGCTTTAGTTTGGTAAAGACTATGGCAGGTCAGGCCCTGGGAACAGCTACCAGGGAAGTGAGTGCATGGGCCTGGCTACTGTTTTGTTTTGTGGTCTGTGTCTAATCTTATCTAACGCTCTGCAACTGAATAACAGATCCAGCCACATTAACCAGAGGAAACAAGTGGGAATATAAATAGTCTTCCTTTCCTGGTATGAAGCCCCAACCGTGATGCCTTGTGAATTAAATGTATCTGAAGATGACTGGGAGACCCCACTCTTTCTGTATTTTGGGGCTATATTAGCGCTGACCAGGATATTGACTTGCCAAAACACTTACAGGTTCCTTTTAAATAGGTTCATGAGGATTTTTTTTGATGGGGGCTTGTTGGCTCTGAAAATCCGTACCCAGTTCAAGATCAAGCACTAAGTCTCCTCAATTCTCATGGTGGACATATTATGCTTAATGCATTTTGCTAATGTTTATCTAGATTCTAGATGAATCACATCTTACCCAGAATTCAAACTGAGCAACCATGTTGTCTATTGAATTATTGTGGGTGTGTTTGTGTGTGTGTGTAAAGGAGAAAGTAGCTACAGCCAGAGATAAATTATTTAACATGATTTTCCTGTATTGTGGAGAGGCAGGCTGAGCCTCATTTTTTGGATTATGATTTGTGTTATGAAATGCTTATCAAATGTTTTCCAAAGATTAGTTTAATTTTAATTAAATAAACCTTTCTCAAGAGGAGGCTCCAAACTATTTCTCGTACCCAGAGGCTAACGTACTTGTTGTTTTTAATTATTTTCTGCTGTTACCCAAACTGCTTTGGGTACTCCTGCCCAATTAAATCAAAGGCGCAGGTTCCTTATACACAATATGTTTAATATTTAATTTTAATTAAATTAATTAAATTGTTTATTTAATTTTATGTGCATTATTGTGCATAGAATAATGCAAAATTCATGATAGTAAGAATTAGGGTGGGGAGAGCTTTTAAACAAGCTAATTACAGAGCTTAAAGGAAACTTCCCCTTCTTTCCAGGGGAAACATCCTAACATAACCTGAACTTTCTCTCGGAGCAGCCATAAGTGTAGCTACTGTAGATTTTGGTTTGTTGGCTCCTTTCATCCTCTCTGGAGCCTTGCAGTTTGCAGCTGCAGCAGCTGCTCTGCAGAGAAAAGGTTATGTGCGGGCATGTACACGCTGTTGTCACGGCTCATGCTCGAGTGACATTTTCTACTTTGCTGAACAAGGAGCCACCAGCACAGTGCTCCCGGGAAGGACCGTTTTCTACCAAAGACACAGGCAAAACTACCAACGATCTCTTCCCACTCAGGAAAGGTCCCTTACAGTGGTTTGGAGCTGCCTAATCCAGGCCAGTTCTTAAAAATGTGGAGGCATGTGGAGGGGCTTACCTTTTGATTGGAAGCAGTTCCTTTAAGGAGGGGTCTATTGACCTGGCTCAGGTTCCATTATGGTTTACATCTTTAGGACATAGTTTTTCAGGAGTGTTTTTGTCTACACAGTGCGAGCCTTAACAGTTTCTCACTAGAGTACTTAGTTCCCAGGAAATCTGTTTTAACAGACATAGAGACCAAAAAAAAAAAAAAAAAAGGCCCCAGAATAGGTAGTTTGCTTTGCCACTTCTTCTGTCTGAGTTGGCTGTAAAATAGTGAGCTCTGGAGTAGAGTAAAAAGTTTGAAGTGTCTAAGTTGAAGGAGCCCACTGAATATTGAGGCATTTTATTATCTCTCGTTTCTTCTTTTCTGATTTACAAATAATGACATTATAAGCATTGCGGCCTGACACTTGGGGCATCTGAGCCACATTTTCCAAACTTGACCTCATGAAGTGGCACAGTTACTACACTTCTTTTTATTTCAGGGTTTCGTCCATCTGGGCCACGGTTGACTATTTACACTTATCATCACTCTATGCATTTTTTTGTAGGGGAATAGTTTCGTTCTTGGAACCTTCAGCTTATTGAGACTTGTTAACTGTACTTAGTGCAATATAACCTTTAATTTGATTAGCTCAGCCACTGGGGGAAAAAGAGGAAAAAAAGAAGTAGAAAGAAGGAAGACAGACAGAGAAAGAAAAAAAGGGAGACACTCATGTCCTTAGGTGAGGCTTTCGGTTTTCACTAGCCACCTTCCGTGTAGTGGATCTGCTAAAAACAAACTCTCTTTCTCTTTGTTGTTGTCCCCCCAACCCCCAAGTCTGGTTTTGTTTCAGTCGATTAAATATTATCATAAAAGTAGCTGATGATGCAGTAAATTAAAAATCAGGTTGTGGATTATTTTGCGAAAGCCTTTTTACTTCTATGGCACTTACCCAGTTGGGGCAAATATTAGTTTTAAACCAAAAGCATTTGTCAGGAGGAATTTTTACTTCAAGTAAGAGTTCGGGGAAAACTGAGAAGCACAGTTAGTCGGAATGGAAAAAAAAAGTGAAAAAGAGCAAAAACAAGTCAAAAAGAGACCCTGAATTTGGAGAGAGATTAATGTTGACTCACTCTCTATTTATGTTGCACATCTCTAAGCTTAAAAACATTTTCAGTATAAAACATAAGACTGTGGAGCTGCAAGAAATGTATGTGAGGACAGATGCAATCGAATTTGTGGGGCACTGCTGTGTCACCACGTTTAGCATCAAATTATGAATTAAACAAGAAGAATGAATAACAAATTAGGATTCGCCTAAGCTTAGCTTTGTGCAGTGGGACAATGAAAATTTATTTGAATTCTATTCCTTGATGAGGTTACAGATTTTCTCCCAACAGAAGATACACATTAATACTGTGGAAGTTCATTTATACTTGGAAGTTCATTTTCTGGGCACATCTTAGAAACCTTTTCATGCAAACAGAAAACTCCCGTGCAGATTTAGATTTTAGAAAAAGCCTTACTCTGGGAAACTTTTCCTTTGGAACTTCCAATGTAGGAATAATTTGTTAAAGTATTTTGAAGGATGATATAAGCAATATTAAAGCTGGGTTGTGTGTGTATTTGGGTGTGTGGTTTTCTGTTTTTGCTAATGTGTAAGAAAACAATTGTTAAAGAGTACTGCAACAGGCTAAGAAACGACAGGCTTCTTACAGCTGGGCTGTTTGTAAAAAATCAAAACAAAACCATACTTTCCAAAGATGACTGCATTTTTAAAAGTACAGTCGACTGTTTCACCTCTCCTAACTGGAACCGGGAAATAATGTGTTACAACCCTCGCTAATGCCTTCACCACATGCTGGAATTGGGGTGAAGAAAGGAAAGGTTGCTGGACCGTTAACAAGGGAGCAGACAAGTAGACAAGTTAGATATACTGGGAGTAATTTCTCGTGTTGCTGCATGTGAGAAAACTTTTCAAGCCCTTAATGTAACCCATGTGCATCATCATTCTGAGCTTATTAAATAGACTAAATAGATAGACAGATAAAATAGACATAAAAATATCACCTGGTCCCATACGTAGGGGATTTTGGAAAATTAAACAAAATAACCCTGTATGAGTGATGGTTCCTTGCTATGTAGATGTGTGTTATACCTAAGTGATGTCACTTTGTTGTTTTTTTAAATCAAATTTTTTTTTTTTACCTTTGAAGAGTTTTAGATTTACAGAAAAGTTGTGAAGATTGTGGCCTTACATGTATTATTACCATTGCCGGTATAATTTACAAGTTGACCTCTTACTGAACACATTCTCAAGAGGCAGAAGGCTTCCTTCTGAGGTTAAATACAATGCAGTTTGTGTAGCTTTATCAGGGCTCCTGTCTCCCTTGAAGAAGAGGCAGGAGTTCACACATAAAATCAGTTTAGAAAATAAAATAACAGTTTAATGTATTTAAACAGCAGGGTTTTTTTTTTTTTTTTCGTTTGTTTGTTTTTAATAGCTAGGTTTAATCAAAGAACCAGCTTTGCATGGGGTGTTTTCAAATAGGTGCCCTAGTGGTTTCCTCACCTTGTCTTTCCCCTGGCCTGTGTGCTTCTATAGACGCAGTAGGAATTATCTTGTGTACGAATTATGTGTCTTTCTCGGTGTCACCTTTGAGATTCTGACAAAAACTGGGCAAAACCTGAAGGCTGGGTCCTCCCCCGTCCCCTCCAAGTTTAAGGAAGATTTTTATACTTCTAAGAACTGTCTGGTGCCCCTGCCTTTACTCATTCTGTTTTGAGGTCTTGAGGAGTAAGTAGCTAATTTACTATTTTAGGTATTGTCTTAAAATGGGCTAAATTTCAAACGTTGGGGCCTGGGGGTTGAGTGTGCAAGGGGAAACCCCTCTTGGAAATCAATCAGCAAAATCACTTCTCCGAGGTCTTAACATGTTTGAATCGATTCCCTCCTCTGCGGTCCCCTCTCACTCTCTCCCTGCCTCCACCCCAACGTGCTAATCACATTCAGGCCAAAGGCAGGACTGGGCTACCTGGCTGCAGCCCAGAGGACATTTTATTTTATTTACAGATGAGCTGTTAACCCCTGAAATATGGATTCATCTGGAAGCTGTGACACAAGGAAGGCTAGCCTGTTTCGGCAGCTCCAGCCCAGAGCTGCAATAGTACTTACCTTAATTAGCTGTGTCATTCAGAACAGAGCCTACAAGCCAGCAGGCCTGGGAGGAGGGGAGGCCCAGCCCCCTCCCCACCTTTTCACTGAGGGGACTCCTTCAACATGTGTGCAGCCCAAGGCCTGGCCACAGAGTGGATTCCCCTCCAGGCTCTGGTGGGACCTTGCTGCTTTCTTTCACCAAGTGGGGATCGGAAGTAATGACTCACACCTGAGTTTGTGTAACAAATAACAGTTGACCTCTTTGAAGCAATGGCTTTGAACAGATAGGCCCTTATTCCAACAGTACTGCAACTGCTCAAAATCTTTTAAGAGCCTCTCTTTCAGAATTACCTTTATGAGTTCATTTACATATCACGTATTCATACACAGGCCTGTCATAACACATAAAAGGAATCTTATTTTATATCTGAACTTCACTTTTGCTCCAAATAGCATTTCCCAGTCTCATCACTCACCTGGTCCATCAGACTTGGTTCAGAAATGACTTCCAACCCTTTCCCAGACTCAGATCCTCTCTCAAGGAGGACACTTCTGCAGCACTGAGGGGTTTTCAAGAATGTGCCACAGGCTCTGAGGCACTTTTAGAAGAGGAATTCTTAGGGGATTTAAGTATTGCAATGTAATTGGAATAAACATATGAGCTCCCAGCGTGTCTCTTTGGAAGGGGGCAAAATACATTGGATGTGAAAGTTCTGGGTTGATAAAAGTTCCAGTCTTGAAACATTATAGCCAGCAGACCTGCTGTAAGCCCACCACCGCCCCCCCGCAGCCAGCCTGAAGTTTGATCCAGCGGGCATACCGTGTTTCCCCGAAAATAAGACCTAGCCGGGCAATCAGCTCTAATGCATCTTTTGGAGCAAAAATTAATATAAGACCTGGTCTTATTTTACTGTAATATAAGACCGGGTCTTATATAATATAATATAATATAATATAATATAATATAATATAATATAATATAATATAATATAATATAATATAATATAAATACCCAGTCTTTTATTAATTTTTGTTCCAAAAGATGCATTAGAGCTGATTGTCCGGCTAGGTCTTATTTTTGGGGAAACAGGGTATATATACCGGGGGTGCCAAAAAAATGTCTACAAATGGGCACTTTGGTCAACGTTGCTCAAGCAGTAGTTCGCCATAACCAGAAGTGTCTTGACGCTGATGATAACCGCTTTGAGCACCTCTTGTAATTGCAGAAGTCAAATGTGACGTGTATTCATCTTGTGTTATCGGTATATATTGAGTATTACAATTAATACAGTTTTTACTTTCTTAAAATGTGTATACATTTTTTTGGCACCATATATATGGTATTAATTGTAATAAATATGTATAATGTGTATATTATATGCATATATTTTAAAGAGCCCTAGGATGACCTACCCTTTTTCCAGAAACAAGGACCTTGAAGAGGGCTGATTGGGAGAGAGTAGAGTAAACCCTGAGAGGTCTGAGCATGTGACATCAGTAAAGCAAGGGCTCCCAAAGCAATTTTTGGGGAGAGAATTTGATATTTGACATTTGAAAGACAGCATTAACACAGTCATCATGACTAAGACCAGAGTTCTCTTGGATTTCCTTGTATCTAAATTTCTTGTTAGAACTGTTTGATTTGGAATTACATTTGTGGGCACTCTCACCTCGCCAGAGCTTGCCCAGGCCCTGCTGGAGGTGGGTTCTCTTTATGAAAATGGAGGGAGAATTCCTTCATGCCCAGTGCACCTGGGGGGAGGAGCCCGGAGTCACAGGGAGCCGAGGGGGGTGGGGCGAGCAGAGTTGGGCAGGGTGCATGGAATGAGCCGGCTGAGGGGAGGCTGCAGGGACTCCCCTCAGAGGAGTAGTGTGGGGCCACTTCTCTGGCCGTTCTGACCATGACCTCTAGGAACACAGGCTGCTCTTTTCAGCATAGGACACTACCCTGGGGTCAGGAGGCTGCTCCTGTCACCAGCTGTGTGGCCTTGGGTAGGACTCTTGTCATCTCTGGGTGTGAGCCTATCACTCGCAAGATGAGGGGATTAGATTAGCTCAGCAGTCCCCTACTCAAGGTCCTTGAGGGGTGTCTGGGGGAAGGAGGTGTCGGTAGTAAATCTCACTGTTTTCAGAGGATTGCTGGAAGTACATCTATGCTCCCTCCGCCTGCTCAGGCAGCCCTGGCCAACCACAACTGACATTTTCTTGCTTTGGATGGAGGCGGAGCAGCCCCTTGTGCTCACAGATGCTGTTTCCTGCTGACAGGAAGACGACTGGCAGTTCCATGGGTCTTTCATTAATAAAAATGGGAAAATAAATTTATAATTATTTAATAAATATTTAAAAGTTAATAACACTTATAATTTCCCTGGCATGTTATTGTTGGCCCTTTAGTAAATGGTGGTCATTATTATTATTAATATTATCGTAGCTTATCTGGTTGGCAAAATCTTTCAACATGTGGACCATAGCAGAACCATGTGATCTTTCATGAGGAGATGGTTGGGAACCCCAGTGGTGCTGGTTTCCCAGGCCTTCCAGCAAATTCTATGGTCTTAGTTTCTTCTGGTGGTGGGCTCCTAGTGCAGGCAGGCAAGGTTGGCGTGGTGGTTCTGGGTAACTCCTGGGCATTGAACTTCAATTCAGGAAGCAGAATCTCCAGTTCCCATTCCACCTAGAGCCCACCCCTCTCCTTCTTAGCTCCTTCTCAGTCCTGAGGGTACTGGCTGCCAGATGGACCAGCAGCCCAGCTCTGGCAGGCAGAGTCCTGGGACTATCTACACCTGAAAAGCCTAGGAGTCCGGCTGCTTGCCTGTTGGCTGACTGTGGGTTGCATGCTCTGAAGGGACTAGGGCTGTGATTAGGAAGAGACATAAGACTTTGAAGGGACAGTTTCCTTCTTCAGTGAGTTTCACCTCTAGTTCATGTAGAGGTGATGCAATTCAGGATACAATTGCACGATCGCTTTCATAGAATTTTATGCCATCCATCATAATAAGAACTATCATTTATTGACTGCTTCCTGTTTGCCTAATGCTTTTCTGGGCTGTTTACATATATATTAACTCATTGACTCCTTATAATAGCCCTTTAGGATGTATCAGTATTTCTATTTGATAATTTTGGACACTGATACTCAGAGAGGTTAAATAGCTTGCCAAAGATTACACAGCTAGAAAGTGGCAGAGCTGGAATTTAAAGCCCATCCTCTTTCCAAATACTAAAGATTTGCTTCTATATGATGAACTGTCCTTCAGGAAGCAAACTTCAGCAAGCTTTGGAAGATTCATAGAGTGAAAGGTAATCCAGAAATACTTCCAGGAAGTGGAAAGTTTTTAGTTGTCTCTTTAAAGAGAAAGGAGACGGGGAACGAGATAGGTGGGTAGACTGTGGTGGACTGAGCTGGGGGTGATGTGTGCAAAGGATAGAGATGTGATTTGTGGACGGGTTCTGGGGTGATGGCAAAGGCTGAGCTCTTAGGGTTAGGCTGGAAGTGACACCATCATGGTCACTGCTTTGGGAACAAGTGACAGGTATTGGACAACTTTCTCTTTCCCAGGCCTCTAGCTACCAGAAATCTCTCTGCCCACTGGTAGCAGGGGCTGCTCCAGAACTCCTACTCTGTAGATAATGGCCAGATTCCAGGAAAAACTTGCAAAGGATCTGCTTTTCTTCCTCCCTCCCTTTCTCCCTTCCTCCTTCCCTCCCTTCCTCTCTTCCTTCCCTCTTTCTTTCCCTCCTTCCTTCCTTCCTTCCCTCCTTCCTTCCTTCCCTCTTTCCTTTCCTTCCTTCCCTCCCTCCCTCCCTCCCTCCCTCCCTCCCTCCCTCCCTCCCTCCTCCCTCCCTCCCTCCCTCCCTCCCTCCCTTCCTTCCTTTCTCCCATCCTTCCTTCTTTCCTTTTTCTCTCTCTCTCCTAATATTTGCTTTTTTAAACCAGCATTTAAGCAGTGATAAAATTTAATTTAAAAAATCACTTATAGTATATATAGTTCTACTACTCTACCATTAAACCATCGTTTTTTGCTTTTCTACAACCCCTTCCAGCTTCTGTCCATTTGTTCACATCATGTTGACACAGTTGTAAACATCGGTAGTTACAACCTTAGGTCTTTTTATTTTTTCAGACTTTGATGTCAGAACATCTTTCTGTGTGGCCTTTGTGATCACAGAGTCGTAAATGGTTGCCTGCATCCCACTGAGCTGGGGGTGCTCTGATGGACAGAAGCTTCCTACCACGGCTGCATTTCTAGTTGCTTATTTTTGGGGGCTCCATTGTAGCTAATGTTGTCACTGAAGGACACATGAGGTGGGCAGGGCCTGGGGACTCTGGGCGCAGAATGCTGAGGGGTTTGGGCTGCCTGGGTATGGGAGAGGGCAGGCGATCAGCGGACTGACAGTGTGTCTCTGGGGTAGAGGGGGCTGGTGGGAGTCAGTGAAGATGTGGAGGGTTGGGTGGTACCGTTAGAGTTGTTGATTTTTATTTCTTGAAACTACTATGAGGATTAAATGAGATCATGTTTGCAAAGTGTCTGGCATTCAATAAACATTCGTCCCCTTACTGCCCTCTCCTTCCTTCTCTTTTCAGAACATCTTGAGCAATTTGGGGAGGATGATGACAAAGGCAGCCATCTCTATATAAGGAGGCCTTGGCTATGGGCCTGGCTAGATGGTGGTCAACCCATGTAGTCAACAGATGTGTATGGAGCAGCGACTATGTTCCAGAACACGGACTTGAATGAGATATGCAGGACCCCTGCCATCATGGAGCTCACAGCCTAGTCTGGAGATAACCCATAAACAGGTGAACACAAAGATAAGCTTTTTCCATAGTGATAACTGCTATGGGAGGATCACAGATGCTATTGAAATTGGAAAGTCAGTGGTGGCAGCTGAATTTTATATGAAAGTGTCTGGAGGGGCATTTGGTTGGAAAGTGGGGCCAGAAGGTTTAACTCAAATTGTTTTTTTCTTAAGTTGGAAGTTTATTTGGAGGTGTCTTTGGGAGTGAGCTATTTAAGACTTTCTGGGGAATGAAGCTAATGTGTGCTTTCCCCAAAGCCCATCCTTTAGTGCCAACACTGTGCAGAGGATAATTAATGTTTGAGCCAAGTTCTGCAAGACGAGAAGGAATCAGACACGCGAAGTTCTGGGGGAAGAAGTTTGTAGCCAAGGGCCAGCCTGTGGGACCTGTGAGGGGTAGTGGGGCAGGACATTGGGATGGGTGCAGGGAGGCAGCGGGCAGGGCCTGTGGGCCAGGGCACAGGTTGTTAGGACTGAATTGCCAGGGTGGGGAGCCACTGGAGGGCTTTGAGCAGGGCTGGGGCGCCTTGATCTGATTGAGGGTTTAAGCATTTATACGTTTTAGAATATTTTAGGTGAAGTGGCAAGTGGGAACCGCAGCCCCTGGTGTGGTCCAGCATATCTGGGAATGTTTCATGTGTTGTGTCTTGTTGGAAGAAATAGGAAGTGATCTGATAGAAGTAGACCTCCACGCGAGGCTTGGAGACGTGATTCAGAAGAAGAGATGCCACAGTTGGGATGTTTTCTGACCACGAGGGAAAGGGGAGATGTGGGGAGAGTCTGGGAGATGCTGGGGGCGGGGGACAGTGACTGAGATGTAGGGAAGAGGAAGGCTGGGACTTGGGGCTGGGGGCTGCTGGGCAAAGAACACTTCTCTCTTCATCTTCTCCCTGATGTGGCTGCCCCAGGCAATGACCTAGGTGTTTGTGGACTCCCCAATCCTCAGGGTGCATACCTTCTCCCAAGGCGGTCCTGAGCTTGCTTAGGTTCCAAGGACTAGCCCCTGTTGCTTCTCTCAAGGGTTCTCCCCAGTTCTGTTGCTGCCAACAAGGGTGGATTGTCCAGAAAGGGCGGGGCAAGTCAGGTCAGGGCTACAGGGAACCCTGAGAAATGCAGTGGGAAGTTGTGATGATCCTTCGTGATTCTTTCGTGATTCTCTTAGATGGAGTGCTTATCCATCAACCCGCATGTGTGCATGCACTCGGACATTTCTGGTCACATCCGCTTACAGACCCTCTTATGTGTATTGACATATACCTGGACCCGACCACACCACACCCTGGCAACTCTCAGGTGTCTGCACACATTTGGTGATTGCAAAGGAAACTCCCTGCATCTGTTCAATTCACATCCAAACTCCTGATACACAGGGCTGCACATGCAGAAGAGCCTTGGTCTCCTGGACCCTCCCTCCGGAGACCAGGTCTGGGTACAATGCACTGTCCACCAGTCTCAAAATGCAAATTCCATAATTAAATTCTACTCCAATAGACCGGAGATTTGGAAACTGACTCATTAACCATTAGTGGGTCATGAAATCAATTCAGTGGGTTGTAACCAACTTTCAAAAACAGTACAATAAACGTGAATAGAATAGGATAGGAAATATGACTCTGTCTGTCTTATGTGGTAAGGATAAGTATAATCCTGTGAACTTTTTTTTTCAAATATATACATGTGGGTATACTGGATTGCAATGTAATTTTTTTTTTTTTACTATGATTTGTCGTAAAAAAAAAATTGCTTGGAAAGCACCACTAAACCTTATTTCTTAGTCTAGCACCATGGCAGGCAATACAAGAAGACCTCACCCTTTCCCTGCCCTCCAGAAGCACCCGCTGGAGGGGAGCCTGGATCTGGGCAGAGCAGAGTGTCAGGGCCAGACCCAGGGCGGGTGGACGGGTGAAGCTGGCAGGTGAGGCTTTGTCTGGTGGCCTGGCTGAGGAAGAAGTCAAGAGATGCTTATAAACTAGAATGATGGGACCAGTGGAGGGGGTTGTGACAGCAGAAGCTCAGCCTCCTTCCAGGTTTGGGGTTTGGGTGACTGAAGCTGAGAACACAGGAAGAAGGATAGACTTGTCTCTTCTGAAGGTTGATAGTGAGATTTGTTACAAACATACTGAGTTTGCGGATGGGCAGTGAGACTTTTAGTTGGGCATGGCCATAGTGGTCCTGGGTAGAGTCTGAGGGGTGGGGAGAGTGTGGGCCAAAGGTGCAGATTTGGGGTCTGTGTGTGGGCAGGAGCAAGCATAGACTCATGGAGGATGTGGGGGGGGGGTAAAGGAGAAGAGGCCCAGGGGAAAGCAAGGGAGAGCCAGGGGCAGGGAAGCTGTGATGGGGGTGGGGAAGAGTATGTAGCCTCAGGTAGAGAGGCTGTTATGGAAGCCAGGGGACAGGTCCCCTGGTGTGTCACATGTGGCATTGAGTGAAGATCAACTGGGGAGAAGAACTGAAACAACAGAAGAGCTGCTGTGGGTGGAACTTCACACTACTGGCTCAGTGGATCAAAGAGCCTCAGGGACCTCTGAGAACTTTTCCTCAGCATGTCTGAAACCATTAGGATCCAGGAAGGAAGAGATGATGTGACAGCCGGGCGAGACGGGGTCTGTTTGGAGGTGGAGCTGCACTGTCGAACTGGCAGCTGAATCCCCTCCCCACTGGCCTCCCTTCCCCTCGGCTGTTGAGTGACACACCTCCCTACGGCAGCCGAGGGACTTCTGGAGACATGAGTTCTAATTCTGCGCATCAGGAGTTCCCTTCACTCCCCATGGACCTCATTTCCTGACCTGAAAATGAATGGGATATCACTGGAATAATCACTTGAACCTCTACTTTCTCTAAATTCTTTGAAATTCTCCAATCTGTGAAATTCTCCAATCTGTGAAATGGAGTTTGCCCTACTTCCTTCATCGGAGGAACCTTTTTGAGAACCATCAAGAACCACCAAAACAAGGGTACTAAGATGATATTTGTTAATAATTAGATTCAGAAAGGCCCTCAGGGGCCTGAATTAGCCAGATAATTGCTGAGTTCCCCCATTTCCTTTCCAGAAGTACCTTCTCCTTTCCTTCTATCTCCCAACTTCTTCACCAACTGTATTCTAAAAATTGTGCATAGGGGTTGGTAAAAATTAGGGGATAGGAGGAACAGAGAGGCAGAAACTCATCAATCTAGTGAGCAATTGTTGGGTACCGAATGGGTGCAGGTCCTCTGTTAGATGCTGGAGTTACCATGGAGACCAGGCTGCAGGACTGGCTCTGAGGGTTCCCTGCTCCTGCAGAATTTCAAATCCAGATTCCATGGCTCCCATGCTAGACCTACCTACCTGAAAGCTCCAAGGAGGGAGCCACAGTGTATGTCTGTTTACAAACTCCCTAGGGGTTTTTGTTGCACTCTGAAAGGTGGGGACCACTGAATGGTAGGACAGGAAGAAGCAGCTGCTAAGGTGGAGCGGTAAGTGCTAGGAGAAAGTGGGGTCATAAGTGCTGGGACAAGATGGCTGAGGAAACCCAGAGCAGGAGACCTAAGGCCTGGAATGTGTGGACGTGGATGCAGTCAGGAAGACTTCCTGAAGGAGATGCTGTCCACATTGAGTTTTGAAGGATGCAAGAAGAGGGAACAGTGTGTGCAAAGGCATGGAGACTTTAAATGGATGGTCACGTGCTGCCTTAAAAGTGTCTGCACATAAAGTGCACAGTTGAGGTGGGAGGTGCATCTTATAGGCAAATCTACCTGTGACCCTGAGAAAATCCTACTCTCTTTTCTCAAGAACTCTGACTGGTTTCCATCATGAGGCTGGATGGGTTAGCTGGGAAACCAGTTCAGGTTATTAATGGAATAATGCAAACAAGGGAGGCAACCACATGAAATCATGTCAGAATGAGAGTGGGCTTTTCTCAGATTTCACAAAGATCAGGTAAGAACGAATGGGTACATTTATCGAGCCCTCATGATGGGTAAGCCTGGACCTGCACTGTTGCTATCTCAAAGTAGGTATTATTTTCTCCATCTTACTCAGCAACTCAGAGAGATGGAGTGACTTGCCTAAGGTCACACAGCAAGTGAGTGGCAGAGCTAGGACTTGGGTTTAAGCTTTCCCAGGCACACAAAGCTGTGGCTCAGAGTGTGGGAACCAGACTGCCTGGGCTTGAATCACTGATCCATATTTCTGAGGGATCTTGGGCAAGTGCCTTAGGCTCCCTGTGCCTCATTTTGCTCCTCTTTAAAGAGGCCAGGCTATCAGAGCCTTCCTGGCAGGGCTGTGGTGAGGACTGAATGAGCAATGCGTGGTGAAAGGTGGTGAGCATGGTGGCAGTCATGCTTACTCCTGAGCCCCGGCTCCCAGCGCTGTCACACTCAGGCAACAGGGACAAGGGACTCAGATTTGACGGTGCCAAGATGGACAATCCAGCACCAAACGTCTGGAATGGATTTTGAGTCTCAGCCATGAAAGCACTGCTGATGTCCTTGGGATCCCTTGTCCCCCTCCCGGGAGTCAGGGGACTGTCCCTTTAGCCTTCCTGTGCACCAGTTTGCTCCACTTGGCCGAGGTTGGTGCAGGGCCAGCAGCCTCCCAGTCTCATCTGGGATGGTGTTAGTCAGCCCCAGTCAGGAAGATGGCTCTGGGGAGAACGATGATGGCAAAGCAAACTGGCCTGTTGTGGAGAGGGTGCTGGTCTACCTGCCCCAGAGGCAGACAGGAGAATGAGATAAACTCCAGATGTGGCAAATTTTCCACAAGTCCTCGGCTGTAAAGCCCCTTTGACAGGATTTCTAAAGGGCCTGTGTGCAGGGGCGGGCACCATGGCGGGGAGCAGGGGTTGTCAGAGGCTGCCAGGGCATGGCTGGGGGCAGGTGGAGTCCTGCCAGGCGGGACTGCAGCCCGGGAAGTGGGGGATGGGGAGAGTTTCTGTGAAAATGAGCCTGACAGTGGCGGGTGGTGTGTATGTGTGTGTGTGGTGTGTGTGTGTGTGTGTGTGTGGTGTGTGCACGCACGCCCAACATGATGGCAACCCGTTCTTGGAAGGGCCCCTTCTGGAAGCTGTGTGAAACTGTGGGGGGATGAAAGCCAGGAGACAAAGGGCTGGAAGGAACAATGCCAGCACAGATGGGCAAGGTTCCGAGACCAGGATTGGGGTGCTGCCTTGGAGACCCTGCACCTCTGTGCCTGCTGGAGGTGGGACAGGCTGTGAGCCCAGGGCAGGCCGGGATGGCCAGCTGGCTTACAGGCTCCTTTAACAGAGCTTCCTGCATGCCATGGGAGAAGCAGAAGAAGACAGCCTCCTGGGAGACAGTCAGGGTGGTCATTTGAACTCACTGTGACAATCGAAGGGCTTCTAAATTTGGCCCAAACCATCCCAGCTGTGTGGCCACAGTTATTATTTTTCAATCAGCCAGTTCAAAATAGTAATAGTTTTCTGCCAGATCCTCCTGAGTATCTTTAGTACCTACTGACACATAGGCAGGGCTCAGAGAAAACACATTGATGAAACAGGGGTTGGAGTCGTGGAGCCTCCACTGTGAGCTGAAGAGCATTCCAGATACCATGGAGGACATCAAGCAACAGAGCAGATGAGGGCGTCACCTGCCAGAGAACAGCACACACACAAACAAGCAGCCGCGAGGATGTAACATGATCAGTAACGACAATGGCAGCAGCTAATACTTGTGGACGTTCAGAATGTGCAAGACACTCTTCTAGGTGCTTGCTATACATTAAGTCATTTCACTCCTTGGAGAAGGTGAAGTAGATGGAATTACTAACCCCCTTTTATTAACAAGGAAATGGAGGCACGAGGTGATCACATAATGCTTGTAAGATCCCACAGTGAGTGCAAATCCCGTGGGGAAGGTATGATGAGCCCCATTTGCAGCTGAGGAAAATGAAACTCAGAAAGGCCAAGGGGACCAGAATCACTCAGAAACAGGCAGAAATCTACGCTTTGCTGACCAGACATGGATTATGGATGGGCCTTGGTGTGTAATGTGTAGGCCCTTGACGGCATTCATGCTGTGTGCGAGCTGTTGCCCGAACCTAAGCCTTTTGACCTGAAGCACAGACATGTTCTGCAGGGGGCCCTCAGAACCCCTGGACTCCTCTGAACCCCCTAAGCTAGCATCTTGCAGCATGCTCAGCCTTCCAGGAGCAGGTTTCCATGGCTATTCGGCTTTCTCACTAATGCTCCCAAGCCGAGGATGGAGCTAGACCTCAGGGCTTCGCTCAGCACAGCACAGACCTCAGTCCTGAAGCAACTCGACTTTCTGACACCCTCTCACTGGGCCTGATGAGGGACTCCAAATTCCTCAGTGGCTTTTAAACCTTTGGGTCCAGGGATCTCTTTGTTTAAATGGCGTCTTATTCAAAAGCTCAGTACAGCAACGTTGTGCTGTGCTGACTGCGGATGGAAAGACCCCTGTGGCCTGGTGGCCGGCCTTGCCTGGATGCTGTGCTGGCCATGCCTCAGGGCCCCTTGGGTTCCTGGGAGCACATTTGGACCTCCGGAAACACGATGCTTTTTGACGTCCCATTTAGCCCTAACACCGTGTGATCTGGTGTTTATCAGAGGAGTACTTGCTCTGTAGAGAAGCTTGAACACATGGCAGGGCCATGTCTTTGGGGTCCAGCCCCACAGTGGCTTCTAGTCTGTTTTGGGTGACAGGGGAGGTTAAAGGCAGCGTGAAAGAAGAAGAGGCTTCTGTGTCCCTCTGGCCTTCATCCCCAGCAGCAAGTGCAGTTGGTTGAATATGTCAGTTTTGGGTGGACACACCTGTGTTTTAATCTCATCTTTTCCAGTTCCTAGCTGGGCGACCTCAGGTAAATCATTCCACTCCTCCCTCTTAGGGGTGCGGGTTTAAGTACGATAATGCACGCACAGCCCGTAGCCTAGTCCCTGGCACATGGCACACAGGCAACACGGCACAGTTTGTAGCACGGCTGTGCGAGGGGTATTTGGGACTGGCTCTGGCAGGCGTGTTGCTTCAAGGCTGGACCCAGACTTTACTTCTGGAGAAATTGGGAAGTAAGCCAAGGTGTTCTGGGCACCTCCTTCCTTTCAGCTGTCCCTCTTCTCTGCTCCTTTTGATGCCACAAACAGAGCTGTATTGCCACGAAATTCCCCTGCCCCACAGCTCATCTTCTCAAGGTCAGTTATTCTTTGGGCCTTCCAAGGTGACATCTGTAAGTGTGTTACGCGGTGCTCTTCTCCCAGGCGAGGCCGGCAAGCACTGGCTTCTGGAACAGGGCGGAGATCCTTTGGCTGCTTGCACTGGGCCCCTGGGGCACTCTGACTCCGTCCCCCCTCTGCCCCCAGCATGCAGCCCCAGCCCGGGGGATTTAAAATAGTCAGTCTTAAGGGGGCATTTGGATGTAATAGTCTTACCAATTTCTCACCCAAAGGAGTGATCTGAAGGTAGAAATGCTTAGCCAGCTCAGGGGTTGTAAAGAAAGTTCCCTTTGGCCAAGACTCCCAACTCCCTTTAAATTATTTAAGTGTCTAAGTGACAGTCCTTTGCCATGAGGCCAGAGCGAGGTTTTGCTGTTTTGTTGGGGAGACGGTTTTTTGTCTTCGGAATGTGTCCGTGGAGGCTGTGCATTAAGGCAGGAGGGAGAAAGGGGCTTGTACCCAGAGCTGGGCCTTGTTTGAGAGGTTGGAGAGGAATTCTTTGACTAAAGCAAGCCATTCTCCAAGCCAGGGAAGGAGTTCTTTGTCTCCGTGGTAGCCAGAGAAGATGTAGGATGGATGCCAGGAAGAAATAGAAATTTCCCAGGGGAAGACACAGACCAGCTGAAGGAAATCAGCATTTGTCCCGAACCATGATGGCAGCACAGAAGCCAGCAGTCTCGCTGCTGTCTAGGTCCTTTGCATCCCGTTACCTGATCCCACGCCCCCTAGTCTATACTGCATACATTATCCGGGTAACTGAAAACAAACGTGGGTGTCTTCCTACATGATCACAGGTATTGTAGTGCAGATCTAAACCTCGATGCCAAAGGCAGAACCAGCGGGCTTCAGCGACCATCCATGTGTAAATCCCGGTTTCTGAGGTTTTGGCAGGGAGGGCTGAAGTTAAACACTGTATTCGTGACCCAGATTCCTGTCTGCTTTGTACTGTGAAGGCCAGAGAGTGCTGGGTCTGAACTCAGTACACCTGCCAGGTGGAGGTGGTGGCAGGCTTGCAAAAGGCGGGGGACAAGAATCTGGGGTTCAGGGCAGTCAAGATCGTTGTGCCAAGGGGACACCTCTCACATCTGCAGCCAGCAGCACTGCCCAATAGTAGAATGGGCAGCAAGACCCTTGCCCACAGGATCCCCGGAGCTGCAGGAATGATTCAGAGAAGCAGGGGACTCTAGAGCCCACCAGGAGCTCATGCGGCATCTAGTCTAAGCACCTCGTCTCACAGGCCTGGAAACCGAGGTCTGGAGCTATGGAATCACTGGCAATTTTAATTTCAGCTGTCACATTAAGCATCTCTGATTCCCTTGACTATTATTGTCATCCCAAACACCAGCATGTTTATTAAGTAACTCACAGTTTGGGACAGGGTTGAAACTATAATCCAGGCTATTAAAAAAATAAGTCAGTTTAGAAAAAAAGCAAAAACCCAAAACTAACACCATAAACAAAATGAAATGAAACACTGGGGAAAATGTTTCTAGCTCATCATCCCAGGAAAGAGCGAATTTCTTTAATATATAAAGAGGCATTCAGTATAAATTAATAAGAACCAACAATGCAACAGAATATTTGACAAAGGATATACATCATTCAAAGGATAGGAAATTTAAATGGTTCTTAAACATTTGTAGAGTTTCTTGCCTTCATTCACTACAGCAGAAATATAAATTTGAAATGTTTATCTCCTATTTGATTGGCAGATCAAAAGATCAAAAAGTTTCACATCACCTTGTGCTGCCCAGGCTGTGGGGAAACAGACAGTGTTATACAATGTTGGTAGAAGTACAAATTGGTAATAACTATCAAAATGAAAAAAAGGGCACATTCCCTTTTACCTCCAGATATTTTTCCTACAAAAATATTACACGTTAGCATACCTACCAAGTGACCATGTAAAGGATTCTCGCTAAAACATTGGAAACAGCAACAGAGTTAAGAGCCAAGTAATTAAGAAATTACTTAGAGGACTTATTAGATGAATAATGGTATAGCCATATAATAAAACACCACATAGCCATTAAAAAGAATGAGACAGCTGTATGTATGGATATGAAATAATCCCTAATATATGTACATTGTTAAATGAAAAAGGTAATTGTAGAATAAATGCTACCATTTGTATAAACAGCAACAAATAAATATATATATATATACACACCTCTGTACAGGGACATTTACATATGAAGTAGCTTATATGTGCACAGATTATCTTTGGAACTATACACCCACACAAAATTGTAACAGTGGTTACTTCTGGGAAGGAGAACTGCGTGGCTGAGGGACGGAGTGGGGAAGAAGACTTGTCACTGTTTGCTCTTGTCCCTTTTGAATTTTGTATCATGCGTATTTTCCTGGTTTTTTTTTAAAAAAGAACAAATAATCATTTAATTCATCTACCTGAGATTCAGAGAAGAGGCTCTCCAGGCCAATCTCAGCTCTGAGTGACAATCACACCCCAGATGACACTGGCCTTGACGTGGCATAGCATGGGCCCCAGAATGAGGCTGCCTGGGACCCACTCAGCTGAGGGCTAGAGCAGGCCTGGGGGTCGGGAGAAGTCAGCTGGCTCAGAGGTCTGCGAATCCTCAAAGACACTGGAAACAAAACAGAGCTTTTGAATCACCAGTGATCTTGAAAACAAATGACGAGTTGGGTCAAATCACAGGCCCATTTCCAAGTGTCAGTCTGACTTCTGCCCCCGACCCCAGGAGGGGGAGATGTGTGAGGACAGGGGCAGGAGTGGAGGCTTTTGTAGAGTCTGTGGTGACTTGTGTGGCCTGCTGAGGAGTGCTGAGCACATGTCTGCGGACACTTCGGAGGGTGGCGATGAGGTCAGCTGGCTGCTGGGTATGACGGCGGGTATTACCGCCATTGCTGTTTTCTCCGAGGTGAGGGTTAAACGGAGCAGGTGCTATAGCAGAAAGAGCAAGGCATTTGAAGACACGCTGACCTGGGCTCTAGATGTATGAGGAGTACAGTGTTAACTTAATTCAGCAAGGAGTCTGTTAGACTGAGGTGGTTCTAATAGTGTGGTGGCCTACATAAGCAAACCAAAATCTAAGCCTGTAAATGCCTCAAGGTTACGGAATTGAAACCTCAGGACAACCAACCACAAATAGCCAACTACGCCATAGCCAATCAAATAGTTTCCTTTCTTTGCTTCGGCACCTTCTCTCTATGAACTCCCTTGGCTCCTGTCAGAGGAGCGCTGGTTTTGTGCTGATCCATCAGAATTGATGTTTGCTCAAATAAGTTCTTAAAAATTTTAGTATGCCTCAGTTTATCTTTTAACATAAGTAGGAGCAAGATCCTTCACCTTTCTCAGTTGCAGTTTCTCATCAGCAAAATGGGGAGCATCCTATCCACCCTGCAGGGCGGTCATTCGGCCTGATGTGAGGATAGAGTGTGCAGAGTTCTCAGCCCCTCCTAGGTGCCCATGTTGTCTGGTGTCGCCAAGGTAACATTGTTGGATTATGACAGATGGTTGCATCAATTAATAAACTCTATGCAGGTGGCCTAGGTTTGAATCTTGGCTGTGCAAATTATAGGCTGTGGGGTTTAGGGAACGTTACTTATCCTCTCTGTGTTACATAATCTGTACAATTGGGTTAATAATAGCTCATTTAGGGTTGGTGTGAGGATAAAAATGAGATCTATATTATGCTGTAAAGCACTTAGCATTGAGCCTGACTTGGAGTAAACAGCCAAGAATATCAGCAATCATTCTTGTCATTCTTATTATTTTGAAACAACTTGATAATATTTAGTCAGTCAATTATTGATCTTAAAAATGTTTGGTTATCAGGCTGAACTTTTTCTTTTTTTGGACACTCTGTGGGCAGTTCTGGAATGGGGCTCTCTAGTTTGGGCAGCTTATGTTTTCCAGAGATACAGATCAGGCAAATGGTCAAAAGGCACCGAATTAGACTCGGCATTGTTTCCTGGGAAACTGCATCCCATCTGGCAGTGCCCATGTGGGACCAGGTCAGGGAGGAGTCACGAAGGGCTTATTTCAAAGAAATGAAAAATACTGTGCAGCTCTGTGATGACCACGGAGAAAATGAAAATGAAATTCAGAAGACGTCAGTGGAAGGGAGAAGTACTGTCCGTGCCATGGATTTTTCCTGAGAATCCGAGTACAAAGGAAGGGAGAGGCCATGCTTGGGAAGTTGCTGCAGTTTTGGCTCTTTTTCCAGGACAGAAACATGGAAATAGGAAGAAAAACAGAGGGTGGGGGCAGAAAACCTCCAGATAGAACAACTTGAAAAGTATAGACAATTGCAGAGGTTGGAGAAATGGCTTTGAAGGGGTTTAACAGAGGCATAGTTCCGAAGGGGTGCCCAGGACAGCATAGAACTGATGACTAAAGTAAGGTCAGAATCGAGGTTGATTAGGAGACTTGCATGACAACAATAACTCCTCTGCCCCACCCCCAAATTAGGTGACACACCTCCACAACACGAATAATGAGGAGAAGAAATGTTTTGGATGATGAGGGGAGTGGGATGGGAGACGAATCATTGCAGGGCACACACATTAATTTAAATAATAAATGAAAATAACATCCCACCCAAAGGATACCTGGCCCTAGCTAGGGCCTACAGCCTCCCTGACATTTTATTAGAACTTTGTGTGATTAGTTACGTTTTGATTCAGAGGTTTCCCAAAGTGTGTTTCCATTCTATGGCTGGTCCAGGCTAAAACTCCGGGGAGAAACCTGCTCCTTCTCTCTGCTTCTGGACGATGTAAGACAGAAGCACGGAGGGCCCTTTCCCGCCATGTTCCTCGCAGACCTCTCTTATGCAGTCACTTCCATCATGATGTGTTTGCTAGGATAGTGTGTGAGTTTCTGAAATTGGCTTAACCCAGAATCCCTGGCTACACTCTACTGAACTGTAATTTAATCCGAGGCCACTTTCCCCAGAATGGAAGCTGGGCTAGACTTCTGGTCAACAGGAAAACTGAGGACAGCTGTGGTGACACCCACCCCAGATCATTCCAGAAGCACAGTGGAATCTCAGGGCTCTTGGTACAATGAGAAAAGAAATTGGAAACAGGATCTAGGTCCAAGCCGTTACTTAATTGTGATTATTATTTTTTTTTATTTTTTTTATTTCACCCCCATTAAATTTCAACCCTGGGATGGTCAAAATCACAAGGCTGCACACCCTGGAATTTGAAACCTATTTTGTAAGCATTTCCTCACAGCCTCCCACAGTTTAAATATTAATTTGCCTGTAATTGGCGGAAAAGACAACAGGCAATTAAAAAAAATGCTACAAAGCTGACTTTCTCCTTCCTCTGCTCTCCCTTCCCTTTTCATTTCGCCGCCGCCTAGAACTGGATGTAAGACAATGGGACCCCGAGCTGTGTGGAATTCTAAACTGGGGCTTGCCTTAAAGCTACAATATGGATTTAATTTATATGCAAATGCAAGCAATAAAAAGGCAGACACTGTAGAAATTATAGGGTTTCCCCCCTCCTTTTCTTAGGAGATGCGCAAACCCTTTCTCTCCTCTTCCAGCTAAGACCTAATTATTATTGGTTCCTGCTACCTTCCCCCTTTCCTCCTGCCCAGTCTGGGTGTATACACTGGGCCGTTTAAGAAAAGCCACCGAATATTGGGAATAAGAGAGGGAGCATCAGGATAATTTCACAGTCTGACTCCCCTTCCTCCCACTGTTTTTTCTTTTTGGCCTGCCGGGCCCTCCTGTTGGCCAGTAGAACGCAAAACTGATCAAAGCCAGCCGGAAGCCTTAAGTAGGCCAAAATGGAGCTAACGTATGCTAATGGAGGAGCTAAATATACTTTAATCCTGTTATAATACAAGGTAACTTGGAGGCAGGGAAAGGGCCTGGTGGCTTTGGCAGGGGGCGGAGGGGGGCTGGGGACCCCTGTGAACCTTGAATAGAAGTCGCTTCCTATTCTTTCTCTGACTGGGGGTGGGGTGGGGGGCTTCTTCCTCAGTTGCTCACACCAGCCCCGCCTGTCCCGTTTACTGAGTGTCAACAGTTGGGTGAGCAAGACTTCACAGCCCTTAGATCAGTACCCTGTGACCCTCCACATTGAAGCCACACCATTCAGCCTAGCCTTCCAGCTGTTGCCTGAAGGATGAGGGTTTTTTCCCCCCCCCAAAGTAGGGCATGGTTTAGGAGAACACTAGGCAACAGTTTTAAATTATGTCCTCACCACCACCCAGCTTGCGCTGCCGATCCTGGTGTGGGGTGGGGGTGGGGAGGTCTGTACAAGGCCCCCGGCTGGTCTAGCCTGGTGAGAAGCTATGTGGACAGACAGATATTTTGAGCAAAACTGAGCACGCCTTGGAAAGGAAACCAGCCTCTTTGCCCACCTTCTGGCTTCCACCAGGCTAACCTCTGACTTTAGAGAGGAGAGAGAGCATGGAGTTTGATTTGGTAACTCTTGCTGAAATAAGAGCTTGGGATCCTCTGCTCCCCAACTTTCTCTGGGTCCTGGGCCTTGGGGGCTCATTTCAGAATGCAAGGGAAGCAGTTCCTGGGTCTGTTCTCCCTTCAGGAGAGCCAGTGTCAGGGCCCTAAGGACTTCGGAGACTGATGTAATTTTAGAGCCAGCCAACTGCCACTGGTATCGGAAGATTAGAAACAAAGGTCGTATTGAGGCCTACCTCCCACCATGTGGCTGGAAGTCTGAAGGGTGGAGTGGGGGAGGAAGCAAATGGCCCCAAATATCTCTGCGTTAAGTACAAATTACATACTGGATATATTAAGTTGTAATGGTGTATTCTGAGTCTGACTTAATTTCGTGAGAACATTGGTGCACCCTCCCAAATGTGGAGTCTGAGACACATGGAAACAAAAAGGAATTCAATACTGATAGGATATGTTTGGTTTGAATTCAGGCACAGCTTTCTCTTTCCTACTTTTTTTCTCCTCTTCTTCACTCCTTGTTCCTCTTACTCTCTTCCTTTCTCCCTGCACTCCACCAGCCCTACCTGGACGCTCTAAGCAGCAGAACCCTTCGGAAATAGCGTGTTTTGGTCATGCTGGTTTTATGAAGTTGGCCAGAAAGTGTATGAACAAATAGGTCCTGAAAATCTGCCGTTGAGCAAAGAGATCTTTTCTACCCCTCAAGCCAAGTCTCCATTCCCTGGTCTGCAGAGTGAAGGAGCTCTCCGAGGGGTCCCTAAGCTTCCTTCTAGGCCTCTGACAGTCCAGGCGGTGCTGGATGTGTGTGCAGTGTTGACCCATGGACTATGTCACTCCAATAGTACAGAGGAAGGGCCTTGAGGGGTTGTGTCACCTAGTGCAAGAGAGCCCACAGGCTTCAACTTAAGAGAGACTAGGATTTGATACTGGCTCTACCACTTACTGGCATTGTGATTCGGAGCAAATTCTTAACTTCTCCACACTTGAGTTATTTAATCTGCAAAAAATGGGGGTAGAAGTAGTTATTTCTTGGGGTTTTGAGGATCAGAGGAGCTAATAGCAGTGACATGCTTGATATGGCCCTCAGAACATGGTAAGTACTTACCGAAAGCGACCTCCTATGACTACAAGACTTACTCAGCACGCTGCTACTCCTACATTATCAGATGAAAAGTCCTTTTTGGTCCTTTTAATATTTCGTTAAGAGTCAAATGCCAAATCTGCCTGGAGCCAGTTCTGAGTGGTCATCTCCCCCCACCGTTTTCTCCTGTCATGTGGCAGGGCACTGGTGTTGCTCAAAGCTAGGTTCAGTGTTGATGCCGAGGTCCGCGGTCTGGAGGTGCATCTCATTCACTTGAACATTCTACTCATCTCTGGTTCTGCCTTTCCTCTCAAATACCTTCCTAGAGTCCCGGAGTAAGGCCTTGATACGCGTAAGTGGAAAATAAAAACTATTTGCAAATGTCCCATCTGGCTAATACTTTCTATTTCTCGCTTGAGTAGCAACCCCCCACCCCAACCATGAATCCTAAAGCCTGAGTCATCATTGCTGTTCTTGCGACAACTCATAAAATGGTTTTAATTATATGGTGTTTTTCCAAGTAAACAGTACTACCGAAAGAGAAACCAACCTCTAATTTTTGTTGGATTAAGTTGGGAACAGTCTCAGCGCCATGACTGCTGATGACGTAAGGGATCTGGGGCTTCTGACCCTGTCGTTTTTCTCGTACACGTCCTCCCTGGACGGTAGCAGCGAGGAGTAGGAACTAACCCAGAGGTGATATGCAAAAACATTCAAGGAAACTTCAGGACAGGGCTCCAGATCCGAGCTGAAATCCCGGAGTCCTTTTGGTAACAGTTTTGCCAGGGGAAAAATATGCAAAGATCTTTGTTTCCACCATAAACAAACACAGTATTCTCCTGACGACAGTATGACCCAGGAAGCAGCATCCTCCAGGACACTGTCGCAAATCTCTGACTGCAACAGCTGATTAGTGAGCAAGTTCTCTTCTTCCTTTATTTAAACTCTTTATGTTGCACACATTCATTAACATTTCCCTGCATGTCTCATTATTATCTCATCAAACATTTATTATTACTTCAAGATAGATAATTAAAATTTCATACAGTTATTTCTCTGTATGACAATCCAATAGATTTCAAATTTCCCCACCCTCCCCAGCACTCATCTACACACTCACAAATGGGTCATAAAACTCATGAACTTTCAATTCAATGTTCAGAAAGCATAGGAACAAAATCTAAAATTCATTTTGAATGGGAGTTTAGTTTCCTGAATAATGACTCAGTTATTGCAATTGTTAAAGCATCAGAGAAAGAGTCTCATAGGACAATCCTTGTTCTTTATCAAATAAATAACTGAACTCCATTGATAACATTACGAGATAGACAAACAATGTACATGAGTGATTTTTAAGACCAGAAGTGGATTTGTTAGAATTGAGTACTTCCAGACAGCAACTGCAGTAAACTCAAAAAAGATTAGCAAAGAATTACTCTCATTCCAGGATGCATATTACATTTAGGATTAGAAATCCTGATGTGGATTATATATCACACGTATTGTACAGAGCACAGAAGTATCAAATTCATTGCAATTAGGGTGAGATATTTTTTCAGTGGAATTTAAGAATGTAGGTTGGTTTTCGGCTACTTACAGCTCTGAAGAGAATTTCCGGGTAGGAGGAACGTCCAGCCTTCACAAGCCAGTGGCCTCTTGTTTTTTGTGTGCCGTTTCCCCTCACCCAAGTGTGAGCAGAAAAATCGTCTAAGACCAAGCCAGGCCCCGAGGGGCTTGACATGCAATTTCTTAAATTGCTTGGATTTGGTTTTGCAGCTATAAATCTTATCATTTCACTGAAAAATAATCAGTGCCAAGCTCCAGGAAATTTAGATTATCTCACTTTTCTTCTTTAAAGATGCAAACCAGGAAGATGCTAACTTGGTTTGTCTAATTAATTAAACAGGTTAATGCCACTTAATTTGGGAAAAATACTAATGCTATCCTTGAATCGCTTATCACCCTGATCCAGAGAAGGGAAAGGCTATGGGTTGTGGACCCATCTCTTCTAAACTTTTTAAAAGAGGGGTTTGGAAAGCATCACTTGGCAAGCACCCATTTCCCCCACTTTGGGGCTTTGCACACATAGCCGCCTCAGGTTGCAGTGTCGGTCACGCGGAGAACGTTCGTTTGTTCTGCACTCATTTTTGTGCGCAGTGGCCGAGCACATGGCGCAGGCGCAGCCCAGGGTTTTGCGCTACGGCAGGACCGGAGGGCTCGTCTTTTTCACAGGCACTCAGGCTGTTTAGCCACTGTGGGTGTGTACCTGGGTCCACCCTGGGACAGATGGCCAGTGCCACTTCTGGACTTGGGGGCCCGCTCACTGATATTAAGTCTCCTTTTCCCAGGCTGCCCACATGTTTTTAGTTAGTGGCAAGGACACAACTCAGCTACAGGAATTTATAAACATGGAACATAGCCCTGGCATGTAGAAAAAGACCCTTGCCTGCAAGGAACTTTAATTCATTAATTTTTGTTGTGCTCCTCCTACTCTGCGGAGCAAATTGAACAGTGCACAATATAGGCAGAATGCAATTTGGTCTCAAGGCGTCTCTGGTAGTGAGCGTGATCCTAGGAGGTGTGAGGAGTTTGGAGAGCCCAGGGGTGGCTTTATCCGGGCGGGGGAAGGTGCTTGTGTGATAATGGAGCAGGGATAGAATGGTGGGGAGGCTTTGAAGAACATAGAGAATGCTCTATGTTAGAGCACGCAGGAGGCTAGTCACATTGTCACCAAATCCTTATTGAGCGTCTCCATGAGAAGCAAAGCACAAGGTAGGCTGACATGGGGCTAGTCCTGAGATGATCATCTCACCGATGTAAACACTCTGAGATAGGCAGCAGGATAGGATTCATCTTTGTTACTCCCACACGTACTGCTTAGGAGACACTCAAAAACTATATGTGTAACTGATTTAAAATCCATAGCTTCCCTTCTGGATGTTCTTTGCAAAAGGCCACTGAACCCCTCACCTCTTTTTTTTTCTTAGTGATTTTTAGGGCCTTTCTCTTTTGTTCTGCATACTCTGGAGTCCTTCCTTCAAGATGCTCACATCTTGGGTATCAGAATCCTTCCTCACATCTCAGTGCTTGAGTATTCTCTAAGTTCCCCTGGGGCGGGGGGTCTACCAGGGCATTAGGCTTCTTTGGGGTGAAGTGGGGGACAAAGGAAGTATCTGCCCTCAGTGACTTTACTTTTGATTGGAAAGATAAGAATGAAAATTTGTTGGTTCCCAGTGAAGTCGTTTTCACAATGAACCTGTGAGGTACGTATTACATTGTCACCATTTTGGAGAGACAAAAAGTGAGTCCCAGAGTGGTTTTTAACCTGCCAAAGTTATACAGCTAGTGGCTGAGTGACCAACTCCCTCATTCAGAGCTTTAGAGGGGTACCCAGAACACTCTATTTCTATGTCTGTCTGTCCAGTGGCCTGCAAATGTCTCCTAGGGCCAGGATCATGTTCGATTCATATGCTGCACACACCTGGCACAAAGTGACCTTCTGTAAGGACATGTTGAATCAAGCAGTGACTCTCCCAGTCTGACTGGGACTGGGAGAGCAGATTCTAGAGGATCATCTATTACAAGAACAGACCAGCAAATAGTAGGATAATGTATCACCACCACCAAGTGCAGTTTTCATTGTGCATTTTTCTTTGTAATTCTCTTCTCGCAGTGGTATTGGCCAGTCAGTGAGAAAGGCACTACGTCGCATGCCCAGACACAGCCTAACGTTGAGCAAATCTGAGCTCACCCTCACCCCTAGCCCCGTTAAATTGGTTTGATCAGCTTGGTGGCCTGGAATGTCTGAAGTCTTGCAAAAGACACAGACGTGTTTATTGGTGGGTCTCGCATACAGTCCCAAATTTGATATGGCTCAACAGTTGCAAGGCCGTGTCTGTCTGCTTCTAGCACTGCCTCAGCCTCATTGCCCAGCCCCCTGCCGTCCCTCGCCACCAACAGAGGAGAGTAAATATATCTGGTTGATCCCTTAAACATCTTTTAATGTAGAATAAAATCTTGATTTTAATAAGGTGAGAATTTAAATCTTGGAAAAGTCAAAACTGCTATACAAATGTAAAGTGGGAGATGAGAGGAAGTCTGGCTTAGGAAAGAGAAGGGCTGGTCTGGGCTTGAAATACCAAAGGTATGACTTTGGAAAAGTCACTTCACCTCTCTTGAATTTTTGTGGCCTTTTTTGGAAATAAAGATTAGTAGTGATTTCCATAAGGACAAAATGAAATAACCCATGCAGAATACTTTGCACATTTTGTGGGATGGAGTGGGTACTCCATCAAGTGTAGCTGTTATTATTTGCATTTCTAACTCCCACCTAAATCTCATGTACATTCTCTATAGCTCACATGGCCTAGTACATTTCAGTGTACCATTACCCACTGGATCCTGTAGCACTGTGACAAAAGTCTAGAATAGGCACCAGGGGGTCTGGCACAAGGCCAAGTAAGTAGTTTCAATGAGTAAAGGTACCTGATAGGAGGCAATAGAGAGTAGTGGGGTCTGTGGCAAACAGGTGTGCCCATGCCTTGATTTATAGGGGCAATTTGGCTCAGCTCCTGCCAATGCCAGGTATAAATGTGGGTCAAAATGTTAGATTTTTCAAAAGAAGCCAATTTTTTGTTTTACAGTGTGAAAATTAGCTGGTAACTGCTTAATATCTTCTGAAAATATGGTACAGGCCAGCTCTGCGTGGGCCACACCAAGCATGTCTATGGGCAAGATGCAGGTCTCCATGTGTGACCTCGGGCTCAGGAACTCTGCCTTCTTCTGGATAAGCATGAGGCAGGGAGGAGCCAAGAAAGGCAGGAGCCTGGCAGATGCTAGTAGGCCCTCCATCTTGTGTAAATTGCTGTGAAGGTCTATGCCAGCTCTCGTAGGACAGTGGGGACAATTAAATGAATATTTAGCACAGTGCCTGGCAGATAACAGGAATTCAATGTTATTGTGTTAGATGTCTTATAGTGAATATTTTCTGAAGATGACTTAGATTAGCTGTAGCTTTTGGGGGCCACCTCAATTCCCATATCAGGGTTAATGTCACTTATATGATCTTAGGGACATCATTATAGTTTTGTGTACAATCCACTTCTCTCAGTATTTCTTTCATTATTCTTTGTTGTTGATATAATTACACTTGAGGAATTGTAGTACTAAAAGGGCCTTTGGAAATAAGTTAGTCCCACCTCGATATTTCAAAGAAAAAGAGACCTGACTTTCCAGAGAAGTTGAGTGACTGACCCAAGGTCTTACCAGTGGGCTCCTTGGACTTCTGTTTAGTTGTAGATGGGTTTGTGGTTCCAGCTCTGTCTTTGCTCAGGCCAAGGCTAGGCTAAGCGCTTGTTTGACAAGGACCAGATGGGAAATATCACACTGTTTGAATCCAGGGACTGGTAGGTGGTTCAGGTTACTAGTTGTGATGTGAGTAGTGGGGCCTGACACATAGTGGGGATTAGAAATTGGTCTGAGGGTGGAGGGAGAAGGAAGGGGAACTAACAGGAAGGGTGTGGAGGGAATTGCAGTCCTGACTCTTGGAAAGTCCCTGTTTCCCTGAGCCTGTTTTATTTTGTTTCCACCTCTTAATATCCCTCACTCTTTGATGATGCATTGTCTTCACTGTCTGTCTCCTCCCAGTCGAATGTAAGTTCCACGTGGGCAGAGCTCTTTGTTTTGGTTGCTGCTGTATCTCTTCCCCCCTGTGCCTTCCCTCCCATCCCACTATGCCCCGCCATTTTCAGCACAGGGCCTGGAGCAGAGGGGCACCTGTAGTGTTTGTTGTATGAATAATACTAGCAATGTGCAGATAGTCATATTTGTCTCCATTCTTCATGCATGAGATGGGACCAGTCACAGCTCCATTTATGTCTGAGGTGCTCCAGATAACTTGCTCACAATGACGCTGCTAAAAAGTTACTGGTAGACAAGACCCAGAAACCGGTCCCCTGATTCTAAGCACGGGACAGTCCTTGATCACTTCATACATAAATTCCACAGTCTTGGCAATACAATTCTGACTGTTGCTTTGGTGCTCGTGGGTGGAAAGGAAGTATTGAGCTAAAGGCTTGCAATTAAAAAAAATTTGTCAGATTCACGGATAGAGTGTCATATTGCTGTGGTTTGGAGCGGTTGACACCAAGACAGGGCTTGTCGTATTAAAATAAAAAAGATCCCACTTTTATCCCCAAAACTTTGTCTGAGTTCACGCTCCAGGTGGGAAGCAGGAAGTGTTTCCTGAGTTGAGAAAATAAGGTGAAATCCTCAGTCCTAACCTAGTGCCCAGACTTGGAGAGCTCCAAGGAAATCAGCGGGACTCCCCCCCCCCTCCACCCCCCATTCATTGAATTATGGAGTCATAGGTTTCAGAGCTGAATGGATCTTGGAAGTACCATCAGGCCCTGTGCTTCCCAAAGAAGGGTGCTTATACTCCTGCTAATAACATTTTACATTTTCACAGTTGCACATTTATTTAAATGTGTAGTAGATAAAAATGACTATTTCATTAATCCCATAATTTCAGGCTATTGTCTAGGATAAGGCTTATAAATCAGTGAGTTATTTAAAAAAGAAGTACTGGGTTAATTAGAGGATAAGGATTATGAGAAAATGGCTTTTCTTGGCTGCAATGCCATGCAGATTTATGTGGCTGCCATTTTTATTTATTTTACATTATTTAGATTAACACCTCGAATAGAGAGCCAAACATCCCCTCCTCGGCTGACCAGCAATAAATAGCCGTTTGACTGCTGTAGGAAATAAATAAATAAAAACAACCATTTTGTGCGAAAATTGGTGCTAACTGGCACTTAAGATCAGAAAAAAGTTCTTTATATGTGCTTGATGCCTTAAGATGCTACCCGCCCAAAGCTCTGAAAGACTTTATGATAGGCAGTAGTACTTATGACAATACTACTAAGTTTTTGTAGAATTGTTATAGTTGATAATAAAATTTTCCTGTTTAATCTCAAAAAAAAAAAAAAAAATCCTGTTGGCATATAAACGCCTGAAGTTTGGGAAACGTAATTTTGTAGCTAAGGAAAAAAGATCTAGTAATAGCCTTACTAAAGTCACTAAACAAATTGGTGGCAAAACTCTCACGTGAGCGCAGTGGAATTGCAAGCGGAGGACAGCATCTTCCCAGCATCTACCAACAACGGCATTCATCTTTTTTCTTCTGCCATTGCCCTGTCATCTCTCCACTCAGCAAAGGTTTCCTGGGCAGCAATGGCCAAGGGTTGGGTGGCATAGAGAAGCTGTGGGAGAATTATGTCATCCTCCCTGTTGCCAAGGAGCCTTATTCTATTGGTGACACGAGCCACTCATGTGAATCAGGAGAGATCACCATACCCTCTTGATCATACAGCCAACCAGGTCAGTTCCCCCATTATGATCCCTTGTTGTGAATCATACTCGTATGCATCTTTTTTGGCGCTAGTGCTATATTCAGGATAAAACACCCAAAATTTACAAACTAATGAGAGTAAGCTCAAAGTAAAGTTGTACTTTTAAATTTTGAAAGATTTTATTTATCAACAGGACAAAAGAAACTAAATTTAAGAAGTAATGAAATACAAAGGAAACTAAATACTATAGAAACAAAAGTGGATGTGATAAAGATGCATTAAATAATAATGATTTTTAAGTTAAAAAATTATTTTAATTCTGTTAATGGCAAAAAGACAATTTGTTCTCACTCAAAATTATTTTTAGTTTTAGAGAAATGTATTTGAATATGTTTTAATGTTTGTTTAACTCTTTGTAATAGACAGTTGTATTCGAAGTTTTGGTTCTAAGTTCAGCTTTTTTTTTTTTTTTTTTTTTTTTAGTACTTAGTTGTAATGGTTGTCAGAACTGAAAAGAGAATCTTTACAAAGACATAGAATGGAAGAAACGCAATGCTGGCTGTGCTTACTAAATCAAGATGCTCATTTAAAAAAAAAAAATCCCATCCAGCAATTATGCAAAGGTTTTTATTGAAATTCATTCAGTCAGCTAGTCAGTTTCCATCTTCCTTAATGTCAATTCTTGTAAACTAATCAAAAGTTATATTTTTAACAAATGGGTTCAAGATCCACTGAAGCTCTTCTTTTGGAAGAGTTTTAAATAGTTTCCAAGTTTTTAAAATATGCAAATATTAAAGCTTTTTTAAAGAAAAGGTATCACATATATTATCTCGGAGAACAAAACCACACAATGATGGAAACATTTCCAAAAATCTGGGCTCAGAGTACTTTTACTATAGCACACATTACTTTGGCAAAACAGTTACTTATCACTCCTTGTTAACATACTACTTTTACCTGGAAAGGATAGATTTTTTTTTTAATTAAGAACATTCCAGCTGTTATACTATGATAGCTAGTTTCATCACACAAAAGCCCAACAAATTTAGAACACATATTTTTGTAAAAGAAAAATATATAACTTGCCTTGAAATCAATTACCTTTTTAAAAATACTTTGCCACGAGATAACCTACAGTCCTGTCATTGTACAAAGGATTGTCGCTGTCACTCTACATCTCATTGAGAAGTGTTGTAAACATTCTACTACTTAAAATGATGTAATATATGAATCATACATAAACTGCACATGTCACGAGATGCTGAAACAATCAGAGGACTAAAGGAGCCACTATTATTCTTACCATGTGTGGACAGGACACTGTCCCTTCTGAATTCACCACATACCATGTGACACATGAAGGTCTGATATAATGACCCAGTGAGAGCAATGATGCTAGATCTTGAATTAAATATTTGTAAAGTTTGTGTTACTCTTTAGACAGATAGTAAACTCAAGCAGAATTTCGTATTTTTTTTCCGCACAGCCTACGCTGGAGGTGATTGAATTGGAGAAAGGTCCAGAATAATATGCAGAATTATGTGGTGTAGACTTTAAGGAATGTGGGCTGGACGGTCAGAAGGCTTCATTGAGGAGGTGGGCATGCGCTGACATTGAATGAGTGAAGTGACTCGGAAGTGAGAGAGCAGCTGACCAGGTTCCACACAGCAGGATCCCCGGGCAGCCTCTGGGAAGGCATGGGTTCCCCTTTGCCTCTCCTCCCTGCAAAGATTGACAGCTGACCAGAAGCCAGGGAGTCGGAGTAGCACATCATTGGGGGTAGGGTGAGGGGTTGGTGCTTCTCTCAAGCCTGGCAGAGCCACAGGGTCTGGGCTGTCTGCCTGCCACTCCCCATCCCCATTTCCATCCCATCTGTGTCCATCTTTGCCTTGCCATCACTTTGTGCTGGTTTCTTTCATACCATGTTTCCCCCAAAATAAGACCGGTCTTATATTAAGTTTTGCTCCAAAAGACACTTTAGGGCTTATGTTTAGGGGATGTCCTGAAAAATCATGCGGGGGCTTATTTTCCGGTTAGGTCTTACTTGCGGGGAAACATGGTAGTATCCTAGCTCCCTGCTTTCCTAGGAAAAATTCAGCCACCCTGACCAGGCCAATGCATAGTTCCTTTAGGGCGTCATTGTCCTGAAGCACTTTTATCTATAGTTGGTACCTTAATGTTGGCCAACCCTGAATGTAGCAGCTCTCATGAATCTATGGCCCTTACGGTAGAAATTCAGGTAATGTAGGCCACTGGACCATGAAGACATTTCCTGCCACGCTTCATAACAACCAAGGCTAGATCCTCCAAGGTTGGCCATGGAGCGAGTCTCTGCATGGAGTAGGTGTAGTGGGACCAAGAACTCTATCTCTTATTTCAGACCCCAGGATCCAGCATCCTCCTAAGCTCTCCAGCTAATTCCCACCAGCACCACTTTGTCCTTAGGAGATATTGCTGCTTATTTTTTTTCCTCTCTGGCCCAAACTTAGACAGAATATATCTTCCTCTCCAGACTGCATCACAAAACTAGAAAGTTCAGGGTTCAAGGCTCTCTAATTTCCACTTAGCCAACTTAAATCCATCCATTCTTTCCAAGTCTGGGGAATAAACCAGGGTCTCTAGGAGACCTGGGTTATAGGTATTACCATCTTCATAAGTGCATACCTTCTTAGCACTCAACACTCAGGACAGGTTTAGACACCTTGGTTCTTCAAAGTCCAAGTTCAAGAGAGTGAAGCCCTAGATGTAGATAGAGTCAGACAGGTAGCCTCTCTGGCTATCCCCACATCTGCTTTTCTAGTTTTCTCTCTGGGTTTCTTCCTCTTTCCTGAAAGAGCAATGCTGAGAATTGCCATCCATGAAGATCTTATTTAGCTCCTTGCATTTGTAGAGCATTAACTAATTAATCAATTAACAAATATTTATTTTCCATCAAGTGCCTGGCTCTGTGCTAAATGCTGAATAGCCAATGGTGAGTGAGACTATCATAGTCTCTTCTGCAGGAGCTTACAGTCCAGTGGGGGAAGCTCATGTTCAGCAGGTGAGCACACCAATTAGTGTTGATTACAAATAGGACCAGTGCTACCAATGAAAAATCTGGGTTCCGTGGTAGACAATAATCGTGGTGATGGGGTGGGCACTGAAGGTATCTCTGAGGGAGGAAACTTTGAGCTGAGGCCTGAAGGACAAGTAGGAGTTATCTAAGGAGACAATGTTGGAGGAAGAGTGTTGTAAGCAGAGGAAAAGCATGCGCACGACCCTGGAGTCGAAGGGAAACTTGACTCTGGCAAAGACCCAAAAGCTGGTTAGTGTGATTGAGCTGGAAGTGGGTCCTGATGAAGCTGGAGAGGTGGGCAGACGTTAAACCTCAACTGGCCTGTGGGCAGTGGTAATGAATTTGGACTTCATGCTAGTAGAAATGCAAAGCTACAAAATGTTTCAGACCCAGAAGTGACATGATCAGATTGTGTGTTAAGAAGGTCATCCTGGCTGGGTGGATTGAAGGGAACAAGAGAAGAAAGCATAAGAGCAGACAGGAGGCTGTTGAAAGCTATTGATAATGGTGACTTAGAATAAGATAGTGGAGGATTTTAGAATAAGATGAATAATATGGGAGAAAGAGACATTTGACAATACAACCCAGGAAGCCAATATCATTATCAGAATTTCTCTAGCATGGACAGTAACGAGGCCTGGGAGCCTTACGTAGGGTAGGGGCTCTTACCTGCTCACAAGAGCCTATTCTTAGCATTTCTCTCCAGCTCAGTTCAGTGACGTCATTTGGTATCTCTATCTCTATCTCTATCTATATCTATGTCTATATATATATATATCTATATCTCTATCTTTTAAGATTTTATTAGGGAATGTTGGGGAACAGTGTGTTTTTCCAGGGCCTGTCAGCTCCAAGTCATTGTCCTTCAATCTAGTTGTGGAGGACGCAGCTCAGCTCCAAGTCCAGTCGCCGTCCCCAATCTTAGTCGCAGGGGGCGCAGCTCACCATCCCATGCGGGAATCGAACCAGCAATCTTGCTGCTGAAAGCTTGCATTCCAACCAACTGAGCCATCCGGCTGCCCCACGTCATCTGGTATCTTGAAATCGGCTAAGGTGACTATATGTACACCGTAGAAATTAGCAAATGCTGCAAATCAGGGATTTCTTTCCCCTGGAAAGTGAGTTGTTAAATATTTACTAAGATACTAGTGCTTACAAGTAACCCCTGTTTTACTAGCAAGTTGCTAAGAACTCACTCCTGGGTGTGCCATGTTGTGGCTGGGGATCTGCCGGCCAGACAGCCTTCCTTGGCAATGAATTAGTCCTTGAGCTGCCACCAGCCTGGGATGCATCTGGCCAGGCAGTGAGTACACATTTTAAATACACCGTGGTTGAAATTCAACAAACATTAATAAGCTGCTACTATATGCCAGGGACAGTGCTTGGCGCAGGGGGGCCACTGAGATGAACTTTGCCCCATCTTTACACTCTAAACTGGGCGAGATGAACCTATTCACCAGGAAATAAAGTACTAGGCCCCCATGGTAAATTCAGAAGTGAAGTGTGAGCAGTGTTCTTGGGAAGGTCTGAGAGAAGAATGATTCATTTCAAATGAGGGGATGTAGCAATGTTCCCGATAGTGAGGTATCCAGGATGGGCCTTGAAGAATGAGTAGGTTGTCAGCAGTAAGAGGAAGAGGGAAGAGAATTCCTGCCTGGGAAGCAGCACAAACCAAGGCCCAGAGGAAAAATGCAGGAAAGCATGAGGTGTATTTAGGAAATAATAACCAATTGTATGCAGGAGTATTAAATGTGTAGGTGCCTCTGTGTGTGTGTGTGTGTGTGTGTGTGTGTGTGTATGTCTGTGTGTTGGTGGGAGGAAGTCTTGAATGTCATGGCAAAGCATTTTCATGTTGTTTGCAGGCAGTGGGGAGGCAGAAAAGTTCTGGGCAGTGACTCAGGCAGTACAACCAGTGAGATGGATCTCTGGCAGGGAAACTGTTCAGTAATGCCGTTTGGTTTACAAATCCCCATCTGTGCTCCAGCATTCTGCAGTGTGCTAAGGGACATTCTGTTTGGCCGGTCTCAATGCCATTCTGATCTCCTGTAATGGCCCTGACATACGTATCACACTCAGGCACACTTTGGTGGCTTCAGTCACCTCCACACAAATGTCACACTCAGATTGTGCACCTCTGGTCTTTAGTGAGGATTCCTTCTGGGTCATAGCCTTGGGACTCCAGAAGGTGGCGCCATGCTGGCCTGCTGGTGTCTTGGACCACCAAGATGGCATGCAATGACGTAGAGCCCTGGCAGGCATCCTGGAATGTCCATTTCTGAATGTCCCTTCCTCCCTGGTCCTAGGAGGCAGAGGGCTCAGGGTACAGGACACACTGATCAGGAGGAAGAGTGTGGGCTCATTCTATCATGTTAGCTCTGAGAACTTGGGCTGTTTTTTTTTTTTTTTTACCTCAGTGAGCCTCAGTATTGTCATAAATCAAAAGAATAGTAATGCCAATTTGTAGAGTTGTGAATCATGACATTTGTAAAAGAGACTGAGAGTTTAGAGTTAGACCGACCTGGGTGTGAACTCAGCCCGGTGACTTGGTCACATGGCTTCGCATCCTTACACCCCAGTTTCCTTAAGCAATGGTAATAATCACTTTCTCTTCTCATAGGTGGTTATAAAGATCAATGTGATTATGTCTGTCAAATGTTGGGCACATAGTTGTCAATCGGTTGTGGCTGCTACTGTGTTATTTACGTTAAAGTGCTTAGCGGAGTGGCCTGGCATGGAGCAGGTGCTTAGTAACTGGGAGTTTTCAACAATCCTGGGTTCAACAGCACGCTCTAACCTAGCCTGTCTCCATCTCTCACTGGCTAGACAAGCCATTGTTCTGCTCTGGGCCTCAAGTGCCTCATCTTAAAATGAGGGGATTGCATTACATTATTCCCAAGGCTCTTTGGATGTGTTTCCGTATCAGACCACCAGGGCCCAGATCCTTTACTTGGCCAATGTTTGACCCCTGTCTCCACTGATCAGACATGTCATGGGCAGTAGTGACAGACTAAAGGGAGAGGTTGGGCTGCTGGAACTGCCTCCCTGTGGAGCTAAGCTTTGCTGAGGCATTTAGGAGGTTTGAGAAAAGGATGTGGTGACCGGGCTGGATTGTCTGAGGCAGGATGGGACTGCTGGTGGCGTTGGTATCCACGCAGAATGGAGCATGGTGCTTGGCAGAGGGAAGGATACTCAATAAGCACGTCCCAAGTAACTGAATGATCCAGGCCCCCTTGCAATGTTGGTCCCACTGGTCGTGTTCCCTTTTAGAGTGAGGGAACTTCGTGTTCCGGTAGCCAGTACCTCACTCCAAGGGACTCCTGAATCCAGGGGCCTCTGGGCCAGACGCATATTCTATTCAGATGTGGTGACAAAGACTCTTGTATTGACCCAACTTTAGTAAGTCTCCTCAGAGCCCTCTTTTTGACTAGGCCTTGCGCTTGGGCCCTGTCTTTGGCCTGCTAAGTCCAGTTGTAGCAAACATTCTTCTAAGTCAGTGTAGAGAAAATCCTCCACCCTTGATATCTGATCATTCTGACTTGTCTTCAACAAGAATCCTAGTAAGTTGGTTTAGCAAGAAGCCCCTACCCTTGAAGTCTCCTCTTAGTTATTCTCCATCCCCGACCCCTCACTCTGCTTTTTGGCTGTAAACCCACAGCTGACTTTGTTGTATTCAGGGCTGGGCTCAGTCTCTCTCCCCTGTGCAAGAGTCCTGACACCTACTGCAATAGTCTGGGACAAAGCCTTCCTCATCATTTGTAAAAGCATCAGAATAATTTGTCTTTAACCACCGCAGGGGTGAGGAGCCATCTCACCTTGAGGAGCTTCCCTGCAATTGCACAGGAACAAGGCATAAATCTCAGGTTCTTTCCTCCAGCCCCCAACCTGGGTTTCCTTTCAGAGCAGCTGGGATTCTGGACATCAGCGGCCTCTCTCTGTACCACTGAGTGTCACTGCTCCCCTTTTCCCCCTGTCCTCACTGTCCTCGCCACAAGGAAGGGCTCAGCAATCTTACACATCCTGACACCTCCCATCGACACTGCCTGAGTTCTGTCTCACCACCTGTGCCTTGTGGGACCCTCATGTCCGGCCCCTCCAGTCTCCATTTTGCTGTGGTTATGCCCAGTCACTGTCTCTTCCTGGTCCCCTCAGACTGGTGATGCACTGGGATGGTCCATCTAGCTTTCGATGCTCAAACCAAGCGGAAGTTTCAGAAATCTTAGAAACCTCTTCGGTAACCGATGACAATGGCGGCGTCTCTCTGACTGAATGAGGTATAGACCTGGGGCTTCTCCCTGGAGCCTACCTCCTCTGCTCATACTCCTTAGCTGGTCTGGGAATCCAGTGGGGACAGGAATAGGGACAAGCCACCTTCTTCTCAAGGCGGCTTTGAGAGGAAGCATGACACCATGAACCTACAAGCAGGCCTTGACCTCATCTGTGCACCCGACATATTCACGGAAAGGTGTTTGGCAGGATCCTGGCCCAGCCTCATGAGGCCACCACAGCCTGGCCTGAGCTGTTCAGATTGGCCGATGTGGTCCTGGCCTAGGCAGCTTCTAGGCCCTCTTGTTGGAACCACTGTTGTTATATCTCATTCCTGCTTGCTGGGACCCTAGGCTAGTCTTTTCCAGTGTGAATGTTCTGACCCCAGACCCTTGAAGATCTAGCCTCTACCCAACACTCACCTCGCGCCGGGCCCCAACTCATACCCAGCCCTGTTGCCCCTTCCATGCAGGACCCTATGCTGCGTGCTTTCAGCTACGTGAGTTCTTCTTCCTCCTCTTTGCCTGGCTCAGTACTACCTGCCCTT
Source organism: Rhinolophus sinicus (assembly GCF_036562045.2). NCBI lineage: Eukaryota > Metazoa > Chordata > Mammalia > Chiroptera > Rhinolophidae > Rhinolophus > Rhinolophus sinicus. Next base: position 119,978,109 of record NC_133751.1, read on the forward strand.
CAAATTTCAGCCAAGGGACAACTCTATTAGGCCTCTCTCCTGACTCCATTCTATTCCTGCACACCCCAGGTTGGCAGAGGCACAACCTTGCAGCTACCCAACTCCTCAACTATCTCTACCGAGGCATGACTTTTGCTCCACTCTACTCATCTTTACATGGACCGTCTCCCAGAGGACACGGAGGACGCTGCCAGGCACACAGCACGGGTTCTGTTGAGTGAATGCAAGCGCCCAGCACTTTCATGATCCTGAGATTTCTTGTTTTCTTCCTTCTCTGCTTGTTTTCCTGAGTCCCGGGCACCTGCCTTTCTGCTCTTTTTTGGGAGCCTTGATTCTACCGATGAATGCACCAGGCTGATTAGCCTTGAACTGAGTAGGAAAGAGGGAGGCAGGCGTGGTGTACCAAGTCTAACTTTTGCCTCCCTGTCGACTAATGTCCAAGCCACCCACGCAGGTACTCCTCTAATCTCATCTCAAACAAGGAGGGAGGTATCTCATTCCCTCCTCTGCAACAATCACCCTTGACGTAAATCCAAGCCACTCTCACTCTTACTTCATGTGCCCAGTGATTCTTTTTGTTCTAACTCCAGACTCCTTAGCAAGGCTCACTGGACACTCCAGTCTGACCTCCATATAGCTTTCTAACCCTTCTGTCACCTACCATGTGCTCCACCCACAGTTTACCGTTTCCTAAACGTGTTGTAGCTTTTTCATACCTCCTGGACTTTGCACATACTGTTCCTTTCACAAGGAATGCCCTTCCTTCTCTTCCCTGACGCATTATCCCCACAACCTGTGTTGTTTGTTACGTCCTCCAGTTGCCATGGGATTGGCCACTCCGTCCTCAGGGTCCTGCTAGAACTCTGAGTCCTATACTTCTGACCGTGCTGACTGAATTTGGTTCAGTTATTCGTCCATACTTTGCTGTCACTGGAGATTATGACGATGCCTAACTTTCACACGTTCCCTCTTTGCCTCTCCCACTCGTCGGCCTTGGGCATGTGTCTCACCCATGGTTAAGTCCTTAAGAAGCACTTGGTGTAAGTGGATCTTCCTTCCTAGCTCCATGTTAGCACCCCAATGCCTTGTTCCATTGCACACACCCTGTGGACAGGCAGCATTGGGGTCATCTACCCGTCAGAATCGGCATTTAACAAGATCCTCTGGCGATTCATACATGCATGAAAGTTTGAGAAACGCTGGCCTAATATTCAAAGAGTTCCTTTTGTCTGGCCAAAATCTTCGCTGCTTTTAGCTGACGGCTGAGATAAAACACCACTGCACTGGCCCTTTATCTTCCCAGTGGCTTGAGAATGTTTCATCGCACCTTTGCATGTCCTCAACCAGAATAAATGAGAACAGTCTTCTTAATGTGCCAACCAGCAGGTTCTTCTCCTCTAATTAAGTCCATATGCTTTTTGTGACTCTTTCTGGAATGTAAAAATAACCCTATTACCAATTCCTCCTCCTAGTAGCCTTTTCTCTGTAGCCAAGTTAATTCCAAATAGAACATCTGGAAATTCTATTTTGTTGCCTAATTTAAACCAGACTAAAACCAATCTGCATAAAAGTTTATGAACTTTCTGGGGCTTCACACCTTATATTTCTCCATCTGCAGAAGCCTGCAATTTGGAGGCCAGGAATAGGAAGGATTTGGCCATCTCTTTCTCTAGGGCTGGCGGGAGTGTTTGTGGCTTTGTGTATTGGGGTAGGGAGCCTGGGCTGGTGGTGCAGTGGGTGGGGTGGAGGGAGAGGGAAGTGAGGGAAATGGATAGAGCTGTACTTTCTTGCGCAAAAGTAAATCTGCATGTCGATTTAAAAGTTCTTTAACTTTCAGCCGAGGTGGTGGGTGGCCAAAGGGAGCTTGGGGGAGGAGGGGATGCCAGGGGAGGGAAGAAAAATAGAGTGTCAGGCAATGGGAGAGGGGAATGGGGAATGAGGCTTGAATCACCAAGAATATATTTCAGCAGCTGCCCACTGGAGCCAATGGCTCAGGGCTTGGGAAGAGGCTAAAAGAGTTCTTGTCTTTCTTATCAGTTAGACTGGGGACCCACAGGTGAACTGAGTGGAGGGGTGGCCCAGAAGTGAGGGGCAGGGAGGAGACTTTGTCAGTCTGGACAAGGAGCAGGAAATAAAGTCAACTGGATATTTTAAATAAGAGTCAACAAAATTCCAATGAAAATGCCAGGAGGCTTTCTTTGTTAGAAATTGACCAGCTAATTCTAAAATTTATGTGAACTAACCAAGCGCTTACACTAGCCAATTTTTAAAAGGAAGAATGAAGTTAGAGGACTCACGGAACCTGATTTCAAGATTTACTGTAAAGCTACAGTAAGTGAGGCAGTGTGATACGAGTGAGGGGATAGACGTATCAATGATTTGAGCAGGAAGAAAGCTCATAGAGGGAATTAGGTGCTTACACTAGAATTGGAAGGGCAGGAGAAGTAGGGTCTAGGCTGGGCCTCAGGAATGTGTCTTGGAACACCGCATTGTAAAACCCACCCCCAGGGGAGTGACCGCCTCTGAGGCCACCATGGAATCGCTGCGACCCAAGTATCAGCTGGAATCATGAAGCTGCCTCCATCACCCCAAGTATCTCTTGATACTCAGGAAGTTGAAAAAGGGACTCTGGAATGCTGCTATAGAAATTCCTTGCTCTCCATAATTTTCCTTGTTGGCAGGGGAGACAAGGAGGGGGAAGATAGAAAAAACACCCAAAGGAGCCATCATTTCATTTCTACCTTCCAAATCTTGACGGAACCCATATTGCTTTTTATACATCAGTTGTAAAGGATGCTGGGAAGTATATTTTTTAGCTTTCCATCCTCTGCAGTATGGGAATTTACTCAAGAAGAAAGGAGCAAAGGAGGCTGAGAAATGACTTCATAGCATCCACCACCTTCCAGGATTCTAGAGCTCCAGCTGACTCAGCTTATGTGTAGATCTTTTAGCAATCATCTCCTGATGCTCCTGACAGGGAGAGCTCAGTGCTAGGTGCTGGAGCTGCAGGGATGTTTAAAAGAAAGGTCCAATAAACATATTAACCCATGTGAGAGGGTCCTATGATGAGAGTTGGTATGGGTTACCTTGTGAATCCTTATAACACCCTGATGAGAGAGGTACTGCCATTTCCCCATGTTGCAGATGGAGAAATTGAGGCTAGAACAGGTGAATGACTGACTCAAGGTCAAGGAGCTAGTAAGTGGCAGACTTGGGATTTGAACTCAGCTCATCTGTCTCTAAAGCTCATCATTTTCTGTTCTACCATGTTACCTCCAAAACATACACCTGAAAGACATTACAAAGGATGGAAGGAAAAGAATGGCCAGCAACCGTGGATGAGACCTGTCACAACACCCCTTGACCGAAGTTCCAAGGGTTGGAGGAGGAGGCCACAGGAGTTGTCCTTCCCATCCCGCTTCCCACTGGGGAGGAGGTGCTCCCTGCCCTCTACTGGGAGGTCATTAATCCCTCTTAAACTGCGGCGTAGGTATGGTTAGCGTGCAGTCACTTTGGTAAAATAGATTCAATTAACTTTTTAACATGGCAGGTGTAGTGGGTTGACCTGTTTTCCTTCAAAAAGATATGTGCAAGTCCTAACCCCTGGTACCGTGAATGTGACTATGTTTGGAAATAGGGTCTTTGCAGATGTAATTAAGGTATGATCTTGACATGAGATCATCCTGGAATAGAATAGGCCCTAAATCCAATGACTAGTATCTTGACAAGAGACAGAAAATGAGGAGACACGGAGAGACACATGAAGGCAGCTATGTGAAGATGGAAGCAGAGGTCGGAGTGATGCTACCACAAGCCAAGGAACACCTGGAGACACCAGAAGCTGGAACAGGCAGGGAAGCATTTTCCCCTAGATCCTTTGGAGGGAGCATGACTCTGCCAGCACCTTGATTCAGACTCTGGCCTCCAGCATGGTGAGAAAAGAAGCTTCTGTTGTTTTAACTGCCAGTTGTGGTAATTTGTTATGGTAGCCTGAGGAAATTAATACAACAGGTAAAGGAGAGCTCTCCTCGATGGAAGAAATTTATTTTTAAGCTTTAGTTGGGTTCTTCTTCTAGAATTTACAGTTGGTTTGCTGGCACCCTAACCTTTAGAGATTGAGCGTTCATCTTTTTCTTCATCCTTTAAAAAAAAAAACTTTTTCCCTCTCTGAACTTCTCCCTAAATTTCTCTTGCTAAGCTAAGCCCTGCAGTTTCCAGGGACCATGAAGAAGTGTGGAAAAGCATGGGCTTTGGAGTCAGACAGCTGTGGGTTTAAGTTCTGACTCTGCTGTGGGACCTTGGGCAAGTTGTTTAATCTCTCTGGGCTTTATTTTCCTCCTCTGTAAAAATAGGGATAATAACAACACTCGCCTTTTGGGGGTGGTGGATGAGGTAGTATGCCTCACATGATGGTCAGCATTCCTTTTCCCTTTCCTTCCAGACCCATGTCAAGATCCTCTTCCAAGAAGCTTTCTCTGGGAATTATGAGCTCCAAAGCCGTTTCCTTGCAGTGAGTTGCAGTTGGGCTTACTGACTGTACCGTCAGGCCAGGCTTGAGTGTACACTGTGTGTGCTCTTCCCTCAGGTCCATAGATCTCACCCATCACCTGCCATGCTGGGAGGGCCACGGTGCGGCCTCCATCTCACCCTCCGCTAACTCTTTCTTTCGTGGCTTCCGTCAGCTTTGAGCACATGGGGAGCCACACAGAAGGAACCACTTGGAAGTGCCACCTTTGAGTGGATGTTGGGGAGACTCTGCCCAGCATCAGGAATGTAGTGTCTTTACCTCCCGAACCCCAATTCCTGAGTGACCATATAAAAACGTAACCTGGAAATAATCAAGTAGAAATGGGGTGCCCCCGGAGAGATGCATTATAGAAATGGGGAAAATAGGCTCTAAATGGAGTAGACGCTCATTAGTTCTTACTTCTCTCTCTTGCAAGCATAATCATTCTTTAAAAAAAGAAAAAAGAAAAAAACACAAACCTGTCACTTTTGCCCCATTTCTCAGTGGCTTCTGCACAGCCTCACTGAAGAGGAGCCTCATTACGAAGACTTTATTAAGCTTGCAAAACAGACGAGGAAGTGCGGCGAGAAGCACGCAGAGCTAAACTTGCCAAAATAAATGAACAAAGCACATCCTGATGCCTGTGCCCTTCGGGAGCCGAAGCCCAGGAGACCTTGGAGACTATTAGGATGCAACTTTATTAACTTCACTCAGGCTCCTGGCAATTAGTCTGCGGCAGCTCCAGCAGCTCCTGGCCAGAGCGCTGACTCCACGTTCACCTCCTTCTGGCCATTGGCTGCCCCTCCTGGAACGTGGTCACCGTTTCAGCCACTCGTTCCTCTTGCTTTGAGGCCCTGGGGGTCAGAGGCTCGTTCCGGGCACCCTTTGCTAAGACAAGCTTCTCACTTGCCTGTGCCAAGGGTATACTGTGGAGAAGAGGGGGTGGGGGAGGGAAAAGGTGATAAACTGGAGGGATGGTCATTTGTACCCAGTTAGGATGGGCATATTCCTTTCACACCAGACTGCTCCATCATCTCCCCACTCCACCCCAAGCTGTCTCCGTCCTTGGAAACAGGTGAACAGAGTATATTACTCCAGGACCACTTTGTGCTCTGGGGGAGTCCATAGGGACAGCACTTCCCTTCTGAGCCCCAGTGTCCTCATCTGTGAAATGGGCTGACAGCACCCATTTTATGGCTACATGAACTCCGGCCCAGCCCCTGGCATGTAGCAGGCACCCGCCTGTCACTCCTGCCTGCCTCTTCCTCTCCCATAAGGATGACAGAAGTGCTCTGGGCAGGGGGACCATGGTGAATGGAGAGCTGTAGGCTGGATGAGGCTCTGGCAGCCTTGATCTCTGACTGCAGCCCAGCTGGCCTGAGCTTCTCCAAACCCTTTTCAGAACAACTTCTAGTTCAAGCCTCTGCTTCCCTTGGAATCATGCTGTCCCTGTTGCCCTGACACATGCTTGTGCATGCCCTTCAGGACCTCCCTTCTGTGTGGAGAGATGGCAGTGTGGAAAGGGGACCTGAAGTACTGGAAGATTCCAGTCCCGGAACATTTGCCTCCTCCATCTCTCTGATGCTTTTGAGTGTGGGCTGCGATGGGCCAAGGGCAGCCTAGAGAAGGGCCCAGATCAGTTCCAGCAGGGCATGCCTGACACGGAGGACGTTGGCTTGGGGGTATGCTCCCCACAACCATCGGTCCAGGTGGGCACAGTGAGGGGTTTCCGTAGAGGTAGCCAGCATAGCAGTAGAGAGAGGGCCCTGGCCTCCAGTTTCTGGGAGTCGGCTCCCAGGTTCATCTCCTATTTTGGGGAGACTTTAGGCAAGTCGCTGAACCTCACGAAGCCTTACTTCATCCACTGGTAAAATGGAAGTAGTGATGTAGCAATCAAATGAGATAGAGTGCCCAGCACTCAATACATGTTGCTGTTTTCGTTTCAGTTCAGTTTTAGTGTTTATTTTTAATTAGGATGAGGAAACTGAGATTTGAAGATGTGACCTTGCTCCAGTTGGCTCTGGGGGTTAGGGGACAGTAAACACAAATAAGAAACTCTCCGGGAAATGCCAGTAGGGAGATAGGCAAGTCATAAGTTAATGTACGCCTGGTAATTCATGAGCAAGGAAACATGAATAAGGTGTAGGAGGGAAGCGTGTAATTCTGTCTTGTGGACAAGGGTTTGGAGATAGCTTGACAAAGAGGGTGGGAGGTGTGTTGGGCCCATCTGGGTGTTGGCAGGGCTGGGAGGGAACCACTGTCTACGCATTCCATGACATCTTACTGCTGTTTGCCCAATGCCCCTGCCTGTGGGAGCCTCCCTTCAGGGTGGGAAGAGCAACCCTTATCCAAGGAGAGAGTAAGGGGCTGGGATGTCCTGGTGTAGTCTCAAGTCCCTGAAAGAAATCTCATTCTTCTGGGGCCTTGGTTTTCTCATTCAGATGAAGAGGTTGAACTCCATCCCAGCTCTGAAGTTCCGGGTTCAAGGGGTAATTAGTTCCAGGAAAAAAGTTCAGGGAGCAGTCACAATCTCAGAGCTGTGACAAATGAAGAGGGGACAGGTGAGGCTATCACCCACCAGGGGTGGAAAAGTGAGGCTTGGGGCCCTTCAGAAGAGCCGGGTGCATGTGAGGTTTTGGGTCGATGGAAAGTCCTGTGCTATAATCCAGGACTCTGGATTCAATGGCTCAGTTTTCTGTACGACACATTAGCTCCCTTTATTCATGTGATATGGTTTTGTCACTCAGGATTTTATGAAAAAATGTTTATCTCCTGTTCACCTCTTCGGTGGGTATCTCACAACCCTGACAAGTTGACTGACAGGAGGAGGTTATGACCTAGTGAGGTGCATGCTGGGGCAGGTGGGACAAGCAGGACGGGACCGAGGAAGGCATTTCAGAACAAGCAGTTTGGAGATGGTGAGGTGGGTAGTTAAGGCTGGAAGAATCTTCACGTCAGTCAAAAAGGGGAGGATGATTTCTCTCTGGGCTCTGATGAACTCTATAAAGGTTTCATAGAATCCCACAACTGTGGAATACAACCCTGGGAAGTCCTGCTCATTCACCTCAAGGATGGCAAATCCATGGCACACACTCCGTAACTGCTGTTTACAGGTATCATTAATTGACCAGAGTACTCTTTTCTAGTGGGCCAGGATGCATCCTCAGAATCTCTTTCAATGTAGTGTCCCAGCAGCTCTTGTCAGTCAACTAGAGGGGGTGTACCCTCGCTGATGTGCCCTCCAATCTCTCTTACCTGTAGTTGGAGAAACTGAAGCCCAGAGAAAACTTGCTGAGACCTCTAAGTGTGTCCATGGCAGTCCCACAATATGGACCAAACAATCCTGCTTTAGGTACATCACTCTGAAAAAAGAAGTGCAAAAAGATGCAATCATTGCTCATCATCTGCCAGCTATCACCTGGCAGTAAGCACCAGCCTTTGTATTCTTGCTCTTGTCAATGGTTCTTGTTCTGCCTTAATGGACAGCTGTTTTCACTGATAGCCTTGCAAGTTCCTTTAAGTCCAACTTTGGTGAATTCACTTTCACTCCCATGATCTTGCTATAAAGTCTGGGGGACCAGGCAGGCTGAAGGGTGTTCCTAAGGAAGATGGCAGGAGAAGGGAAGGGAATTTTTTTAGTTCTGCTCCCACAGATTGGAGATCTAACACTGGAAATGTGAGAAGGGCCAATATGGCAGGTTAGGTAAATGCTATACCTACTGCCTCCCAGGATCACACCAAAATTACAAATACATTATGGAACAATTAATCTCAAGAATCATCTGAAGACCAGCTGAACAGAGACCCTACAACTAAGGATCTAAAGAAGAGGCCACATCGAGACTGGTAGGAGGGGCGGAGACATAAAAAGTGCTGACCCCAAACCTACAGATAGTGGTTGAACAGCAAGAGGGACACCTCCTTGGCAGGGCTTCCCCCAAAAGAGGGAGAGGTTCCAGCCCCCGTGTTGGGTTTCCTAGCCGAGGGGTCCTGTGCCAGGAAGAATTCTCACAACACCTGGTAGTGAAAATCAGCAAGAACTCTGTCTGTCCATCGCACTGAGACAGAAGGGAAATAGAAACCTAGATGCCTTCTTAAAGGGACTGCACGCAGGCTCACTCACTTGCAAACATTCACCTGGTCTCTGGTGGAGGGGCGGCACCAACTCAAGAGGTGCCGGAGACTTACAGGGAAAGACTGAGTTGTGTGGCTTTGGAGCAAGGGCTAGAGGGACCAGAAAATGTCCCTGTGTGGAGCCTGCCTCACATGTAGCCTAGAGGAGAGTGACACATTTTCTATGTTGAACCCTCCCCCAAAGGGCCAAATCTGAGAGCACATTGGTCTGATAGCCTTTGCTCATGTGTGCCACCTTGGTGATGCCCTGGGTCCCCGCCCCTCACAGCTAGTTCTGCATCACTGGGGGTACTCTTGGCTATAGAGTGGCCAGTCCTGCCCCACGAGCTGAAGAAGCCTTTTACAGCAGTGGATGGCTCATGGCAGCCCAGGCAGCTTTTGGTGGTGAGCAGTGAGCTACACCCTGCACCACAGCCTCTCTTGGGCAGCTCTCAGGGACCTGTGGGCTTAAGATGAGCAGCGGCTGGCCACAGTGTTCTCATGGCATTTTTGCGAAGTGGTTGTAGGCCTGGCACTGGTGCAAGAACCCAAACTGCATTAACTTTGTAAAATCCACTGCCCACACCCAGAACTCCCTGGAACCCAGCCTTGCCCCCTAGGGCTACATTGCTGAGGGCATTGTCAACACTGGGTCAACCAGACTGACCCATGCACTTAAGGAGGTTCTTTCAACAGCTGAGCCTTACAGGCAGCTGGCAGGTGGCAGGTGGCAATAGACAAGTAGCCCTGGGCATTTTGCTAAGCTGCCCCAGGCTTAGTACTGGTGGCAATTGGCCTCAGTTCACAGTGAGGCTAACCCACAAGCCTCTAGGTCAAGCACAGGTAGCAACCAACCATATATAACTGCAGAGCTCCTACCAGGTTGTCCTGGGCCGGTCATAGGCAAGGCTGAAATTGGCCTGCATGGGACCACCTTCAAAGAGACACCAGAGACAACACACCCAGAGGCTGGCTTCCAACCACACTAGAGCACTACTTGGTTAGCCCCACAAGTGGCACACCCAAAGGGTAGACTCAACGGGCACAAGAAACCATGGGGGTGAACCCCACTCAGAGGAGTCAGTCCCAATACAGCAGCTCATACACTGTGGGCATAGCCCATCCTCACAGTCAGCCAGCCTGGGAGTCAATCCCATCCAATGATGTGCCAAAAGCAATCTTGGCTTAACTATAACAGGAGAATACACAACACACACACAAGGGACACTCCTGGAGCACATGCACAGGAGATCAGGGAGCTTATGTCATTGGACCACACATGACACATACTACACATAAGGCCACCCAGTAAAGACTGAGAGACATAGGAGATCTACCTAATACATAGAAGCAAACAAAGAGAGGCAGCCAGAATGAGGAAACAAAGAAACATATCCCAAGTAAAAGCACAGGAGAAACCTTCAGAAATAGATCTAAACGAAATGGAAGCAACCAAACTACCAGAGACAGAGTTGTTTTTATTATTATTATTAGTAGTAGTAGTAGTAGTTTCAGGTGTGCAAAGTAATGTAATAGTTAGACATTTACACCCCTCACAAAATGACAACCCCTCTCCCCCAATCTACCACCCCTCCGACATGGCACTGAGCTGCCACAGTTCCACTGACCCAATTCCTTGTGCTGCACTCCACAGCCTATGAAATATATATATATATAAAACCGTAGTCGACCCTCATCACTATTCAGCTTCAGCTTCAGGTGTACACCGCAGCGGTCAGGCACCTACACCACCCATGAAGTGGTCTCCTTATTAAGACAAGTGTCCATGAGAAACTCTACAACACCTTTACAACATTACTGATTATATTGCCCAAACTGTCTTTCATATCCCCGTGGCAATTTTGTGGTTACTGATTGTGCTTTCTAATCTCCTCACCTTCTGCCTCATTCCCACCTTCCTCCCATCTAGCAACCCTCAGTGTTTTCTCTGAGACTGTTTCTGATTAACCTGTTCTTTTATTCTATTCTTTAGATTCCACGTATAAGTGAGATCATATGATATTTGTCTTTCTCTGTCTGACTTATTTCACTTACCATAATGTTCTCTATGTCCATCCATATTGTTGCAAATGGTTAAGATTTCATTCTTCTTTATGGCTGCGTAATACTCCATTGTATAAATGTACCACAGTTTCTTAATCCAGTCATCTACTGATGGGCATTTTGGTTGTTTCCATATCTTGGCTATTGTGAATAGTGCTGCAATGAACATTGGGATGCATACATTTTTTTCGAATTATTGTTTTGGATTTCTCTGGATAGATACCTAGGAGTGGAATTGCTGGGTCATAAGGTAGCTCCAATTTCCAGTTTTTTGAGATACCTCCATTCTGATTTCCACCGTGGCTGCACCAACCTGCAATCCCACCAACAGTGCACGAGGGATCCCTTTTCTCCATCCTCACCAGCACTTATTGTTTATTGATTTATTGATGATAACCATTCTGAGCGGGGTGAGGTGGTATCTCATTGTGGTTTTTATTTGAATTTCTCTAATGGTAAGTGAGGTTGAGCATTTTTTCGTATGTCTGTTTGCCATCTGTATGTCCTTTTTAGAAAAATGTCTCTTCATGTCCTCTGCCCGTTTTTTAATTGGGTTGTTTGTTTATTTGGTGTTGAGTTGAATGCGTTTTTAAATAAATTTTGGTTATTAACCCCTTATCAGATATATCATTGACAAATATCTTCTCCCATTCAGTAGGATGCCTTTTTGTTTTATTGATGGTTTCCTTTGCTGTGAAAAAACTTTTTAGTTTGATGTAATCTGATATGTTTATTTATTCTCTTACTTCCCTTGCCTGAGGGGATATATCAGTAAAAATATTACTAAGGGTAATGTTTGCAAATTTTCCTCCTATATTTACTTCTAGGAGATTTATGGTTTCAGAACTTACATTTAAGTCTTTAATCCATTTTGAATTTATTCTTGTATGTGGTATAAAGAGGTGGTCCATCTTCATTTTTCTTTTGCATGTGTCTGTCCAGTTTTCCCAGCACCACTTATTCAATAGACTGTCTTTACCCCAATGTAAATTCTTGCTTCCATTGTCATAGATTGAATGACCATATAGGCATGGATTTATTTCTGGGCTCTCTATTCTCTTCCATTGATCTATGTGTCTGTTTTTATGACAGTACCATGTTGTTTTGATTACTATGGCCTTGTAGTGTGATTTGATGTTAGGTATCGTGATACCTCCCCCTTCAGAGACAGAGTTTAAAACACTGATTATAAGAATGCTTAAGGAACTTACTGAAGATTTTAGCAAAGAGATAGCAAGCGTAAAGTAGGTCATAAAAATTATAAAAAAATGAACCACTCAGAAAAAAATACAATAACTGAAATGAAGAATATGTTAGAAGGAATCAACTGTAGATTAGATGAAGCAGAGAATCGAATAAGCAATTTAGAAGACAAGGTAACATAAAACATACTATCAGAACAGCAAAAAGAAAAAAGAATAAAAGAAAACAAAGATAGTTTAAGGGGCCTCTGGGACAACATCAAACACAACAACATTTGCATTATAGGGGTACCAGAAGGAGAAGAGAGGGAGCACGGGATTGAGAACCCATTTGAAGAAATAATGACTGAAAACTTCCCTAACCTGGCAAAGGAAATAGACATACAGGCCCAGGAAGTGCAGAGAGTCCCAAACAAGATGAACCCAAACAGGCCTACATCAAGACACATCATAATTAAAGTGACAAAGATTAAAGACAAAGAGAGAATCCTAAAAGCAGCAAGAGAAAGACTACTAGTTACTTACAAGGGAGCTCCAGTAAGACTGTAAGCTGATTTGTTTAAAAAAATTTTTTTTTTTTATTGGGGAATATTGGAGAACAGTGTGTCTTTCCAGGGCCCATCAACTCTAGGTCATTGTCCTTCAATCTGGTTGTGGAGGGCGCAGCTCAGTTCCAAGTCCAGTTGCCGTTTTCAATCTTAGTTACAGGGGGCACAGCCCACCATCTCATGCGGGAATTGAACCGGCAACCTTGTTGCTTAAGAGCTCGAGCTCTAACCAACGGAGCCATCCGGCTGCCCCTCCAGCAGCTCAGTGGCAGCTCGTTGTCTTCAATCTAGATGTGGAGGGCACAGCTCACTGGTCCATGTGGGAATCGAACCGGCAACCCTGTTGTTAAAAGCTCGTGCTCTAACCAACTGAGCCATCTGGCCGCCTCTCAGCTGATTTCTTAACAGAAACTTTGTAGGCCAGAAGGGAGCGGCAGGAAAAATTTAAAGTGATGAAAAACAAGGGCCTACCACCATGAGTACTCTACCAGCAAGGCTATCACTTAAAACTGAAGGAGAGATAAAGAGCTTCTCAGACAAGAAAAAGCTAAAGGAATTCATTACCACCAAGCCAGTATTATAAGAAATGTGAAAAGGACTCCTTTAAGCAGAAGAAAGGAGAAAACAAAAAATGAAGACTAAAAATATGAATAATAAAATGGCAATGACTGTGTACCTATCAGTAATCACTTTAAGTGTAAATGGATTAAATGCTCTAAATAAAAGACATAGGGTAGCTGAGTGGATAAGAAAACAAGACCCATGCATATGCTGTCTATAAGAGACCAACCTCAGGTGGAAAAATACATATAGATTGAAAGTAAAAGGATGGAAAAAGATATTTCACACAATGGAAATGAGAAAAGAGCTGGGTAGCAAGACTTATATTGGACGAAATAGACTTTAAAGTGAAGACTATAATATGAGACAAAGAAGGACATTACATAATAATAAAGGGATCAATTCAACAAGAGGATATTACCCTAGTAAACATTTATACACACAACATAGCAGCACCTAAATATATAAAACAAATATTAACTGACATAAAAGCAGAGATCAACAGTAACATAATCATAGTAGGGAACTTTAATATCCCATTGACACCAATGGACAGATCTTCTAGACAGAAAATCAAAACGGAAACAGCAGCCTTAGATTACACACTAGACCAGATGGATTTAATTGATATTTTTAGAGCATTTCACCCCAAAGCAGCAGAATATACATTCTTTTCAAGTGCATGTGAAACATTTTTTTAAGATAGATCACATATTAGGCCACAAGATAAGTCTCAGTAAATTTAAGAAGATTGAAATCATATCAAATGTCGTCTCTGATCACAATAGTATGAAACTAGAAATCAACAACAAGGAAAAAACTGAAAGACATACAAACACATGGAGGCTAAATAACACGCTACTAAATAATGAATGGGTCAACAATGAGATCAAGGAAGAAATCAAAAGATACCTTGAAACAAATGAAAATGAAAACACAATGACCCAAAATCTATTGGACACAGCAAAAGCAATCCTAAGAGAGAAATTCACAGCAATGCAGGACTACCTAAAGAAACAAGAAATCTCAAATAAACAGTCTAACTTTAAACATAAGAGATCTGGAAAAAGAACAGCAAACAAAGCCCAAAGAGAAAACAAGAAGGAAATAATAAAGATCAGAGTGGAAACAAATGAAATAGAGGCTAAACAAACAATACAAAATATCAATGAAACCAAGAGTTGTTATTTTGAAAAGTTTAACAAAATTGACAAACCTGTAACCAGACTCACTCAGAAAAAAAGAGAGAAAACCTAAATAAATAAAATCAGAAATGAAAGAGGAGAAGTGACAAAGGACACCACAGATACACAAAAAAATTTAAGAAAATTCAATGAACAACTATACACCAACAAATTGAACAATCTGAAAAAAATGGATAAATTCCTAGAAGAATACAGTCTTCCAAGGCTGAATCAAGAAGAAACAGAAAATATGAACAGACTGATTACAACTAATGAAATCGAATCAGTAATCAACAAGCTCCCAACAAACAAAAGTCCTGGACCAGATGGCTTCACAGGTGAATTTTACCAAACGTTCAGAAAAGAATTAACAACTATTCTTCTCCAACTATCCCAGAAAGTGCAAGAGGAGGGAAGGCTCCCAAGCTCATGTTACAAGGCTACCATTACCTTGATCCCCAAACCAGACAAAGATGTTACAAAAACAAACAAACATACAAACAAACAAAAAACCAAGATCCAAGAAACTATAGGCCAATATTTCCAATGAATGGAGATGCAAAAATCCTCAACAAAATATGAGCAAGCAGAATTCAGCCATACATGAAAAATTCAGCAATACACCATGATCAAGTGGGATTTCTTCCTGGTATGCAAGATTGGTTTAATATCTGTAAATCAATTAACATGATACACCACATAAACAAAATGAAAAAATGAAAAATAAAAATCATCCAGTCATATCAATAGATGCAGAAAAATCATTTGACAAAATTCAGCATCCATTTATAATAAAAACTCTCAGTAAAGTGGGAATAGAGGGAACATATCTCAACATAATAAAGGCCATATATGATAAACCCACAGCTAACATCATACTCAATGGGGAAAAGCTAAAACCATTCTCCTTAAGATCAGGAACAAGACAAGGCTGCCCACTTTCACCACTTTTATTCAACATAGTTCTGGAAGTCCTAGCTACAGCAATCAGACAAGAAAAGAACTAAAGGCATCCAAATGGGAAAGGAAGAAATAAAACTGTCATT
Source organism: Rhinolophus sinicus (assembly GCF_036562045.2). Taxonomy (NCBI): domain Eukaryota; kingdom Metazoa; phylum Chordata; class Mammalia; order Chiroptera; family Rhinolophidae; genus Rhinolophus; species Rhinolophus sinicus. The sequence goes on from NC_133751.1 coordinate 119,993,334, forward strand.
ATTTGTAGATGACATGATACTACATACAGAGAATCCAAAAGATTTCACCAAAAATGTACTAGAACTAGTAAATCAATTTAGTAAAGTAGTAGAATACAAAATTAATGTTTAGAAATCAGTTGCATTTTTATACACCAGTAACAAACTATCAGAAAGAGAAATTAAGTAAACAATCCCAATAACAATGGCATAAAAAATAAAATACTTAGGAATAAATTTAACCAAGGAAGTAAAAGACCTGTATTCAGAAAATTATAAGACATTGAAGAGAAAAATTGAAGAATCTACAAATAAAAGGAAACACATACCATGCTCATGGATAGGAAGAATTAACATAGTTAAAATGTCCATACTACCCAAAGCAATCTATAGATTCAATGCAATCCCTATCAAAATACCAACAGCATTTTTTTACAGAACTAGAACAAATAATACTAAAATTTATATGGAGTCATAAAAGACCCTGAACAGCCATGGCAACCCTGAGAAAGAAGAACAAAGCTTGAGGTATCACCATACTTGATATCAAATTATACTACAGATCTATTGTTTTCAAAACAGCTTGGTATTGGCATAAAAACAGATGCATAGATCAATATTACGGAATAGAGAGCCCAGAAATAAACCCATCCATATATTATCATTTAATCTACGACAAAGGAAACAAGAATTTACACTGGGGTAAAGACAGTCTATTTAATACATGCTGCTGGGAAAACTGGACAGATACATGCAAAAATGTGAAATTAGACCACTTTCTTATGACATATACAAGAATAAACTCAAATGAATTAAAGACTTAAATGTAAGACCCAGAACTATTAAATTCCAAGAAGAAAATATAGGCAGTAAACTGTCAGATATTACCCTTAGTAATATTTTTACTGATATGTCTCCTTGGCAAGGGAAATGAAAGAAAAAAATAAACAAATGGGACTACATCAAACTAAAAAGTTTTTTCACAGCAAAGGAAACCATCAACAAAATGAAAATACATCCTACTGAATGGGAGAAGATATTTGCCAATGATACATCTGAAAAGGGGTTAATATCCAAAATTTATTAGAAAAACTCATACAACTCAACACCAAAACAAACAAACAAACAAACAAACAAACAAATCCAATTAAAAATGGGCAGAGGACCTGAATAGACATTTCTCCAAAGAGGACATACAGATGGCCAATAGACATACGAAAAGATGCGCAACTAATCATTAGAGAAATGCAAATGAAAACTACACTGAGATACCACCTGACTCCTGTTAGAACAGCTACCAACATAAATCAAGAAGCAACAATTGTTGGCGAGAATGTGGAGAAAAGGGAACCCTTGTGCACTGTTGGTTGGACTGCAAATTGGTGCAGCCACTGTGGAAAACAGTATGGAGGGTCCTCAAAAAATTGAAAATAGAACTACCTTATGATCCACCAGTTCCATTTCTGGATATTTATCCAAAGAAATTTAAAACACTAATTCGAAAAGATCTATGCACCCATATATTTATTGCAGTGCTATTCACAATAGCCAAGATATGGAAACGACCAAAATGCCCATCAATAGACAATTGGATAAAGAAATTGTGGTACATTTATACAATGTAGTATTACTCTGCCACAAAAAAGAATGAAATCTTACCATTTGTAACAACATGGATGGACCAAGAGGATACAATGCTAAGTGAAATAAGTCAGACTGAGAATGACAAATACCATATGATCTCACTTACATGTGGGATACAAAGAACAGAATAAATGAATAAACAAAACAGAAATAGACACATAGATACAGAGAACAAACTGATGATTGCTTGATGGGGAGGGGAACTGGGGGGATGGGTGAGAAAGATGAAGGGATTAGGAAGTACAAATTGGTAGTTACAAAATAGTCACAGGGATGTGAAATGCAGTGTGGGGAGTATAGTCAATATGCTGTAATAACTATGTATGGTGTCAGCTGGGTACTGGACTTATTGGGAGGATCACTTCATAAATTATGTAAATGCCTAACCATGGTGTTGTACACCTGATACTAATACAAAATAATATTGAATGTCAACTATATGGTCACAGGGTGTAAAGTGCAGCATAGGGAGTATAGTCAATGGTATTGTAATAGCTGTGTACAATGTCAGAGGGGTAGTAGACTTGTTGGGGTTATCACTTTGTGAGGGGTGTAAATGTCTAATCATTATCTTGTTTTGTACACCTGAAACAAACAAAAAATAAAGCTGGAAATGACCTGAGGGAGCATATTAATAAACAATCATAATAATAATAAAAAAGAATCACACATGCTCATGAGGAAGTGACTTTTTTGATTCACTGGAAAATTGGGTCATTAATGCTTCTGCTTGTTACCTCTGACCAAGTTCCATCCAGAAATCAGTTTCTTTGAAAAGTGATCAGCTGATTGCTAAACAGATCAGGATCTTTATTTTTAAATTAAATTTATTGGGGTGACATTGGTTAATAACATAATAAAAGTTTCAAGTGTAAAATTGTATAATACATCATCTATATATTGCATTGTGTGTTCACCACCCAAAGTCTAGTCTCCCTCCTTCACCATGTATTTGACCCCCTTTACTCTCTTCATCCTTCCTCCATCCCCCTTCCTCTCCGGTAACCGGCCTATTGTTATCTGTTTGAGTCTGTTTGTTTGTTGCTTTCTGTTTTATATCCCAAATATGAGTGAAATCATACAGTTCTTGTCCTTTTCCATCTGACTTATTTTGCTTAGCATGATACTCTCAAGATTCATCCATGTTGTGTCAAATGGCAGTATTTCATCCTTTTGTATGGCTGAGTAGTATTCCACCGTACATATGTACCACATCTTTATCCAATCAACCATCAAAGGACACTTAGTTTTTTTTCATGTCTTGGCTACCATTAACAATGCTGCAATGACCATAGGGGTACATATATCTTTACAAATAAATATTTTCAAAAATTTTCGAGTAGATACTCAGAAAAGGGATTGCTGGGTCATATGGTAACTGTATTCTTAACTTTTTGAGGAACATCTATGCTGTTTTCCATAATGTCTGTACCAGTTTACATCTCCATCAACAGTGTATGAGGGTTTCTTTTCTCCACATTCTGTCCAACACTTGTTATTTGTTGTCTTGTTGATTAACAGTCATTCTAACAGGTGTGAGGTGGTATCTCATTGTAGTTTTGATTTGTATTTCCCTTATAGCTAGTGAAGTTGACATATTTGCATATATCTATCTGTTGGCCGTTTGTATGTTTTTTTGGGAAAACTGTTCAGGTTCTCATTCATTTTTTTGATTGGATTTTTTTTTTTTAGTTGTATGAGTTCTTTATATATTTTGGATATTAGTCCCTGATCGGAAGTATTGTTTACAAATATCTTCTCCCATTTGGTTGCTTGCCTTTTTGTTTTGTTGATGGTTTCTTTTGCTGTGCAGAAGCTTTTAAGTTTGATGTAGTCCCATCACTTAGTTTTGCTTTTACTTCCCTGACCTTTGTGGTCAAGTTCACAAACATCTCTCTGAGACCAAGGTCCATAAGTTTAGTACCTATGTTTTCTTCTATGTATTTTATTGTTTCAGATCTTATATTTAAGTCTTTAATTCATTTTGAGTTAATTTTTGTTTATGGTGTCAAATAGCAGTCTAGTTTATTTCTTTTGCATGTTGTTTCCAATTTTCCCAACACCATTTATTGAAGAGGCTCTCCTTTCTCCATTTTATTGTTTTGGCTCCTTTGTCAAAAATTAGTTGCCCATATACATGTGGGTTTATTTCTGGGCTCTCAATTCTGTTCCTTTGATCTGTGTGTCTATTTTTCTGCCAATACCATACTGTTTTGATTATTGTAGTTTTATAGTATAATTTAAAGTCAGGGAGTGTGATACCTATAGTTATTCTTTTTCCCCAGGATTGCTTTGGCTTATTCGGGATCTTTGTGGTTCCTTACAAATTTGTTTTTTGGGGGTCCTACTTGAATAATGCCATTGGGATTTTGGTGGGAATTGCATTAAATCTGTATATTGCTATAAGTCATATGGCTATTTTAACTATGTTGATTCTTCTAGTCCATGAACATGGAATATCTTTCCATTTCTTTTTGTCTTCTTCAATTTCTTTCAACAATGTCTTATGGTTTTCAGTGTATAGGTCATTTATTTCCTTTGTTAAGTTTATCCCTAGGTATTTTATCCTTTTTGTTGCAACTGCAAATGGAATTCTTTTCTTCATTTCTTTTTCTGATATTTAATTGTTAGTATATAGGGACATAATGGATTTTTGTACATTGATTTTTGTATCCTGCAACTTTACTGTGTTTGTTTATTGTTTCTAATAATCTTTTGGTAGAGTCTTTAGGGTTTTCTAATTATAGAATCATGTCATCTGCAAAAAGTGACAATTTGACTTTTTCATTCCCAATTTGGATGCCTTTTATTTCTTTCTCTTGCCTAATTACTGTGGCTAAGACTTCCAGTACTATGTTGAATAACAGTGGTGAGAATGGGCATCCTTAGCTTGTTTGGGATCGTAGAGGAAAAGCTTTCAGTTTCTCACCATTTAGTATGATCTTACCTGCGGGTTTATCATACATGGCCTTCATGAGGTATTTTCCTCCTATACCCATTTTATTGAGTGTTTTAATCATAAATGGATGTTGTATCTTGTCAAATAGTTTTTCTGCATCTATTGATGTGATCATATAATTTTATCCTTTATCTTGTTAATGTGGTATGTCACATTGATTGATGTGCGTATGTTGAACTATTCTTGAGTCAGGGCAGGATTTTTAAATGGACCTTTTGTCTAAAATATGTGGTAAGCTGAAAAGAGGTGCTGTGACTCCCAGTTCCCCTACAACTGGCTGATCCCAGGGAGCTAATTGCATTTGGAAAACCAAGGACTCACCCTGGCCTTTCCTGTAGCCAGGTCTGAATGCTGCGTTCAGAAACTTTAGTTCAGTCCAGATCAGCTAAAACCAGCAGCCTCTTATCTAGCAGGGTGTTCATTTGAGAAACTCACTGTAGCTTTAATGACTCCACACATTGCCTTAAAGCTCTGTTATTTTCCGTAGCCATATCTGATAGTAACTCACACTAGTCCTTGTTGGCAGCCCATTTCATAGATGGGAACACTGACTACATCAGATAAGTTATAATGTCTACCTGGTGCCACAGAGCATGTTGGGGTCAGACAGAAGAGTAGGCTCTGAGTCCCCTGCCTGTGAGCACAGCATGCCCCAACACCTAACACTGTCCATCTCACCAGACACAGGCAGACTCAGCTTACATTGGGCAGCTCCTGCACTACCTGCTAAATTAGTGGAAGGCAACTGTCTTGTTGGATGGCTATAGATCATCACTGAAGCGCATGTAGAGCTTGGTTAATCTGCAGTTTGTTCTTAAAGATGCTTGTTTTGGTAATAGTGGTTATTGGTGATACTAGATGCAATTTTACCCTCCAGCGTCACCACAGGGAGAAGCATACACTGAGGCACGGTATAATTTTCTGTGTGTGGTAGGTATTTCTTGAATAGTCCTCGCAGATGTGTAGCAAATAACACATACGAATAAAGACATGAGCTTTCAAAGGTAATCTGTTGTATCCCTCTGCTTCAAGGTAGTCTTTCCCTAACTTGTGCAAGACAGAACTGTCTTTTTCATTCATTTTCCTTTTTAAAGTGTGTCAACGAAGGAGAGTCCCTAACATGTGTGGGTCAACCATTTCAGCATTTAATAGCCCTCATGGTCAGGAAATGAATCCTGACATTTAACCTAAATTCTCCTTGTTGACGATTTCCTCCTCCATCCTGGGACTCAGTGGAGTGAGAGAACAGCTGCTCACCATTCTTTCTCTGCTCTACCTGCTCAGATGAAAATTGCCACAATGTCACCCTTTATCCTTTTCTTCAGGTTTAAGTGGAGCAATTTAGTCGAGGGTTTTACCTTTCTTCATAGGACCTGTTTGTAAACTTATTCTAAATCTTTTCCATATTTCCCACATCATTGTTGAATTGGGATAGTTCAAAGCAGTCCTGATTAAGTGGGCCTGTTTTATTCCAGACCATGTACATTATGGACCTTTCTCTCCACTCCCACACAATCCCTTCCATTAAAAGCAGTCACACAAATTAACAACCACAGACCTACCTAAATGACTCATATTATACTTGTGGTCCACTGTGGTTATCTAGGTTTTTTGTTTGTTTGTTTGTTTGTTTTGTGTGTGCCTTTATTGTATATTTGTTCTACCTATTATTTCTTTATCCTGACTCTGGATCTTTTTCTTTTTTTTTTTAAACAATCCTGTTTAACACATTTCCTTTTGGAATCTAACCTTGAAGATTACAACCATACTTACAATATGGCCCACTGATGTTAGATGTTAGAGAGGATTTTCCCATATTTTCTTCTTATACTTATAGATAGCTTGAATGCGTAAGCTGTTGTGGTTTCAAAATTGACAAACAAAAATGAAAAAATAATATTAAGCATTTGGTTTATACCCAAGAGGTACAGATCTAACTTTTATTTTCAAAGATTAGGATTTTTTGATAATAGAAGATACTTACATATGACATTTTGAGAGCATAATTTAAGATAGAATATACTTAGGGGTAGACTGTTTTGTAACAATGATAAAACTGAATATTTGCTGGGGCCAAATGTGTAGCAAACATGTGCTAAACTCATTATGTAAATCATTTGGAACAGGTCATCAGTGAAATAAAAATGCCAAGGAAAGATAGTGTGGGGAAGGATAGAAAAGTCAGAAGAATGTTCTGGAAGAGGTAGGACTTGAGTTGGGCCTAGACCTGGACCAGGTTTCTTGGCTCCTAGTCTATGACTTTCATTCAGAGTCTTTGCTGGGTTTGTGAAGGTTAATATTTTTAAAGTCAAGAAAATCAATAGACATTCTTAGATTGAGAAGTCTTGTTTATATTACAATGGTATGTTATTTAATAGATGACCCCTGTCTTCGTGATGGGCCATTAGCCCAGGTGAATTTTGGGCAAGGAGTGGTTTAACAAGGGCATGGGCCAGATTTTGCAAAATGATTTGCCATTGACAAGAAGGTAACAGGCAAGTCATTGTAGATCAAAGTCTGTTTTCTTAAAACTCTACGTAGCTGGGTCCATATCCATCCATGCATGTACCCCGAGCCAAGTTAAGAGTGAGAATGTCAGTATTTTTATTGCAAATTAGAAAACAACACTTGAAGGAATCAAATGTTAGACCTTTAGATTCAGCCTCCCACTCTGGGAACAGAATTGGAGCAAAAACCCTCCAACTAACTCAGCGGGAAAATGAGGACCTGTGTTGAGCTGGCACTGCTCCTCAATTCACTCACCTTCTAAAAGGGAGAGTCATTCAAACACATTTCCTCCTGTGACTCAGCTATGCTCTGCAAGAGCAATTGCTCTCAAGCAAGAACCTCATTCTAAAACATCTATTCAGGTCACTTTTCTGTACTAAGCACAGAAAGTGGGGAGGGGGTGTGAAGGGCCCCAAAGATGAGGGCTGACTCTCCCTCCAGTGAGTTGTGGGCCATCGGATCACTAAGGCATGAAAATGCATCACAAGGTGTGTAGTAGGAGATGTGTTAAAAACCAGGGTCTCTATTTGATAATGTTTTCTCCATCTCATTACCCCAGTTGAAGGCAACTTTTCTCTTCTTTGACCAACCTCTGCTCAAATATGATTACTCTTACCTGGCATATCTATCTATCTATCTATCTATCTATCTATCTATCTATCTATCTATCTATCTATCTATCTATCTATCTTTTTTTCTTGTCTTTCTTTTCCCTTCCTTCCTTCCTTCCTTCCTTCCTTCCTTCCTTCCTTCCTTCCTTCCTTCCTTCCTTCCATCTATCTAATCTTTTATCTATCTATCTATCTATCTATCTATCTATCTATCTATCTATCTATCTATCTATCTATCTAAAACATGTCTGATGTCTTCTCACTGGCTGCGATCTCCTAGAGGGCAGGTCTGTCTCAATGGCCATTTTAGCATTTCCCACAATGCCGTGAACAATAAACACACAGTATTTGTCGACAGATGGAAGAATGAATGAATGAATGATGGTAGTATGAGTAGGGCTGTAGGTGTCAGAGAGGAGAAAGTTTAATTAAAAACTGGTTGTTTTGCACAATTGCATCTTTTTTTGGTATTTTTTTTTGTTTTGTTTTGTTATCTGGCACTCAGATGTACAAAATTGGGTCGAGCAGTTCATGGAAAGCCATGGCAAATGTAATTTTTGCATGTAGTTTTCCTCTCATTTTATTTTGTGATTAGTTCTCATTCCTTATCACCCATCAGTGGCCCCAGGGACTTCTGCCACTAAAGCTTATTTTTTCCTTGGAATGAGACCCAACTACTTTCTGTTTCCCCATGGAATTCCCACAGTATCTGTGATGGATGCTGGGGTTGTCAGCCTCCTCCTGCCTTCTGGGTTGGGTGTAGGGAGGGAGCTGGTAGCTCAAACCAGTTCAATGGAGATGGGGTCCAACACAACAGAAGCCTGTGTGTACCTATTTATCACTTTGGTCCCTGCCCCATTTCTCAGCTCCAAATAACTGAGGAAATTAGAGAGAAGGGAAAAATAAGGGTAGGATTGTAAGGTAAAATGACGTGTAAGGTTGGTGTGTAGCAATACCTACCATAAATCTTGTGTCGTTTTTAGAGATCACCTTGAGCTTCCTGGTAGCTAAAGCAAAAAGTAAACAAAGCAAATGATTGATTATGAATATGAACAAGTTGCTCCTTAAGAGAAGCCCAGGTTTCCTGGCAAGGAGGCCTGAACCTTCTCCCCTGTGATCTTCAGTGAAATTCATACACTAAATACAGCAATGACTGTATAGCACACCTTAGAGAGCTGGCAAATTCCATTTTCACTTATTTCCTTTGAGTTCATTATTTTAAATGATGCATATGATGCTAATTATCATATATTGTTAGGGAATTGCAAGTTAAAACAACGAGGAGATACCACTACACACACTATTAAAATGGTGTGTAGTGGCAATGTCATTACTACACCAACAAAATCCAAAACCCAAAACATTGACAACACTAAACGCTGGTGAGGATGTGGAACCATAGGAATTCTTATTCATTGCTGGTGGAAGTACAAAAGAGTACAGTTACTTTGGAAGACAGCCTGGCAGTTTCTTATCCAACTAAACATACTCTCACCATATTATCCAGCAACTGTACTCCTTGGTGCTTACCCAAATAAGTTGAAAACTTATATCCATCAAAAAACCTGCACACAAATGTTTATAGTAGCTTTATTCATAATTGCTAAAACTTGGAAGCAACCAAGAAGTCCTCTAATAGATGAATCGATAAACAAACTGCAGTCCATACCTACAATGCAATGTTATTCGGCAGTAAAAAGAAATGAGCTTTCAAGCCACAAAAAGTCATGGAAGAACCCTAAATGAATACAGGTAAGTGAAAGAAACCAATCTGAAAGGCTACATACTATATGATTCCAGCTATATAACATTCTGGAAAAGGCAAAACTATGGAGATGGTAAAAAGATTAATGATTGCCAGGGGCTGGGGGTGGGGGCGGGTGGCAAGAGGACGGAAGGGATTAACAGATGGAACACAGGTGATTTTTAGGGCAGTGAAGCTATTTTTCTGTGTGGTACGATAATCGTGGATACACTCGTATGTTATTATACATTTGTCAAAACCCATAGAATGTTCAACACAAAGTGAACCCTAATGTAAACCATGGATTTTAATTACTAATAATGTATCAATATTCACTCATCAATTGTAACAAATGTACTGCACTGGTGCAAGATGTTAAAAACAGGGGAAATTAGGGCTTGTGACAGGATATAAGGGAGCTCATACTTTTCATTTATTTTACTCTGTAAACCTAAAACTGCTCAACGTAAGGTCCATTAATTAAAAAAGCAAAGGATGCATGTATAGGTGCTCCTGGGATTGCAAGGCACTCGGGCATGTACTCCAGGCAGTGCCAAAGGCTTCTCTTTCTTGCGCCCCTCCCATAAAGCCAAGGACCCTGCAGGCTTCCAGAGAGCCTTCCTGACTTACCTCCAGTTAGGGAGCCATATTCCACCCGAGGTGCTAGCATAGAAAACAGGCGCCCCTTTAAGCCCCTTCCCAGAGCCCTGCACAGGTGTGCTCTCAGGCAGTTTCCTTTAACAGCTTTTCATCTCGGGCTTAGTTGCTGTCAAGTCAACATGCTACCTTAAAAGTGTCGAAAAGGTGCTACTTTTACAGGAAGTACTCAAAGCAAACCTCTTCTTACGTTGTCTAGGTGTTTATCATGACTTCCATTTTGTAGACCAGTAAACTGAGGCTCGGAGACAAAGTCCCACAGCACTAGGTTGCAGACGTAGGATTCAGCTTGATGCTGACGATGCGCCCTCATATTGCACGGATCTGCTCCGCCGGGTGGAGAGGTCGAGCCGCCCCTCTCCTGCGCCCCTCCCCACTCCACACACTTCCAGCCCTACGGTTGTGGAAGCCCCGCCCCCTGGTCAGCTCCGCCTCCACCTGGCTCTGCCTCTGCTGGGTGTCAGCTCCCTAGGCTTTCCCACCCTCCTGCACAAAGCCTCAAGCTTGCAAGAGGTGAGTTCACAGTTACTTAGCACCAGAAAAAATAAAATAAAATAAAATCTCCCTAGATGTTTGTTAAAAAAAAAGAAGATCCAAAATACCCATCTGAAAGTGTACACTCAACAATAACAGATGTTTAACAGGCTTGTAGGACATTCCCATAAAGTTATAAACATATCTTTCAGTGGTTACTTAAGATAAACAGATACAACTCACATATTTTTTGGTATAAGAGACAACTTGCTGTTTGGAAGCCAAATAAAGATTCCTGAATGTGAGATGCACCTGAAAAAGATTAGAGATCATATCAAGGATATTAAACTTGGGCCAAATCTAACATGCTTTTGTTGGAGTTGTATATGTCTCAGCAAAAAAATGGGTTTCAGAAAAACCCCACAAAACTCCATGCAGGAAACTTGGGGCTGATAGGGACCTGGGGGGCATTTCTCCCCACCTTTACTGTGTTGTGCTTCTCTGGTGTGAGGCCACAGTCACGGGGACAACCTGCTCTGCTCACTTCCACCCTCCTGGCTGCACTCATCTGACTGTTGCAGAGCACTTCCTGTGAGCTGGGTGCTGACCACGTGCCAGGCACACAGACCTGAAACAGACAGCACAGTCTGATGAGAGAAACAGATGTACAAATAGATACTTTAATCAAATGCCATCTTATGGAAGCATCCCGTGATGCTTAATCATGTGGGCTCTGGGAGCCAGACTGCCAGAGTTCAAATCCTGGCTCTGACACTTACTTGCTCTATGTCCTGGGGCAAGTTAATTTACCTCTCTGTGCGTCAGTGTTATCACCTTTAAAATGGTACCTGCATAGATAATGTATTGCCTTTTGTGCAAAGAACTACTCAAAACTCGGTGGCTTAAAATAACGAACATTTCTAGTGTCACAGTTTCTGTAGGTCAGGAGTGTGGGCATTGCTCATTGGTGCCTCTGAGGCCCAATCTTTCCTGAGAGTGTCATCAAGGCCTGGTCTGGACTGCAGTCTTCTCAGGGCTCCACCAGGAGAGGGTCTGCTTCCAAACTCACTCAGAAGGTTGTTGGTGGCCTCTGGTCTTCGCTGGCTATTGGCCAGAGACTCGGTCCTTGCCACATGGGTTTATTGGGCTTCTCGCAATGGCAGCTTTGCTTCTCCCTGAGTGGGACACACACACACGGGGGAGAGAGAGAGAGAGAGAGAGAGAGAGAGAGAGAGAGAGAGAGAGAGAGGAAGAGAGTCAGAGGTCAGTCTTTTTGTTACTTAATTTTCTATGTGACATCTTATCACTTGTGCCATGTGTGGTTTGTTAGAAGCCAGGCACCAGGTACAGCCCACACTGAAGGGCACAGTGAAGGGCTGCACCAGAAGGCCAGGTCCCTGGAGCTCCCTTCATGGCTGTCCTGAGGTACCACCTTACCTCCTAGGATGGAGGTGAGGACCAACTGAGTTAACATTGTTGTGGGGACAGAGCCAGGAGTGCAGTTTCCAGGCTTTCAGCCTCACATGGAAAGGTACTGGCTCAGGTAGTAAATGGCCATCAACTGTGATTGGATGGCCATCAGCTGTGGCTAGTTGGCCATCAGCTGTAACCAGTGAGCCATTGGCCACTAATATAACTACTGTGGCTATGCTAGCAGGAAATAGGGGCTAGCAAGAAGATGGCGGCTGAGCTAGCAAGAGCGGATTGCAGAGGTACAGAGTATAGTGGTATGACTCCCCTATCTAGGGCTCCGTGGGTGTTCCTTTTTGGCCTCACCATAGCTGCATTCTTATGCGGGGAGCGAGACCAGAGACCCCACATGCCACCCCGCATGACACATGTGCTACCTGCTCAGCACAGAGCTGAGTTCCCCTGTCTCCCACCATATGATGTAAGCTGCTCAGGTCATTACAACTCTTCCTCACCTGAAAACCCACAGGCGCCTGTGTACATAAACATTTCCTGCCCTTTTGTTCTTGTTTTCCTCTCTGTCTCTCTGCACTAGGTTATAAGCCTCATGGCAGCATGGATTTTTTTCTGTTGTCTCACACCTAGAAACAGTGCCTGGCACATAGCATTTTCTCTTATAAATAGTTATTGGGTTGATTGACAGAATTGAGCTCTATCTCCATCGGGAGATGTGGTATTGCAATAATGTAATTCCACTATTGCAACTGAGGTTCTGTGTTCCTGATCAGTGTTCTAATTCTTCTCTATGACACACATCACCCTTTCTGTTAGACCATCTCCAACACCCCCCAAGAGTGCCTGGGTGCCTCTCAGAGCTCATGACCGCATCGGGTGACAGAACATTTCCCGCCACATCTAACCCAACTCCCTCCCATTGCAATAGAGCGGGGATGGTTCAGCGTGGGGACAGAAAGCTGACCTGACACCGAATACAGGGGAAACACTCATCGTGTGAAGGGTAGTTGTGCCTTCGTCCCGGGAACCCTGAGCCCCTTCATTCTGACCTCTGCAGAGTGTGGCTGCTTATGAATCTGCTGTTGTGTGCAGGAGAAGCTGAGTAGCTGGGGAAGAGGTGGGGGTGGGTTTTGGGGCCAGTACCTGACCCACATCCTAGGTTGTTAGAAGGCATCATGCAATTTGAGGTGGTGTAGCGAAGTAGAGTCAGGGGGATGTTTGTTTACATCTCAACGCTGTCATTTCTTAGCTGTTGACCATTGTCAACTCAGCTAACTTCTTTTGCCTCAGTTTCCCTTATTTATAAAATTGCCATGGAGAATTGCAGCTCTCTCACAGGGTAGCTGAGAATCAAATGAGATGATATAGTGCCTTGTCTGGGCTAAGTGCTCAGTTAACAATGTTTATTATCAGTAATAGTATCATCATCAGTAGCAGCAGCAGCAGAAGCGCCATCCGCTTTGGGGCAATAGAATATTAGCATTGGAAGGGTCCTTAGGGGCCATCCAACCTCCTCATTTTACAGACGGAGAACCTGTGGCTCAGGGTGGTGGGTGACTTGGCTAAGGTGAAGTCGGGTCAGCAAGATATACCAGCTCCTGCCCCCTGTGCCACATGTTTCTTCCCAGCAATGAACACAGGGCCTGGCACACGGTGTTTATGGAATGAATGAAGGAATGAATGAATGAACCAGTAATCATGGAAGAACCTACCATCCCTCTCATTTCCTCTTAGACTTTGCAACATTGCTTTCTTGATTCACTGAAAAGTATGTGGAGATAAGAGAAGTGATATATATGGGATTCAGGGATTTGGGGATTTAGAAATGGAGAGGAATTCAGGTAGTGTTGGAGTTGGTTGTTATTGTTTCTCCAGCTAGCCAGCCTCTCTCCCTCCCTTCCTCTCATTCTTCCTTCCTTCCCTCCTTCCTTCCCCTGCCTGTCAGTCTGCCAGTTATTCTTTCATTCGATTCATTTTTATTGAGCACCTACTATATGCCACGTTCTTCAGGCACTGTGCTAGGCATTGGGGATAAAAGATTGAACAAAACTGGCTTTGCTCCTCCCTCAAGGAACTTAGAGTCTAGGAGGAAAACCCCTACTAATCAAATGATCTCATAATTGGGGCCATGCTTAGCAGGGCACCATGGGGGCTGCTGCAGAGACATATGTGTATGTATGTGGGGAGGGTAGCAATTTGACCTGTCAAGATGGTCCTTCCTGAGGCCATGGCATTTGAGCTGAGAGCTGAAAGGCCAGCATGAGCTCATAAAGGCCAGTTGGGGGCGGGGGGGGGGGGGGAGGCATGCCCTAAGAAGAGGAAACAGGATTTGCAAAGGCCCTGAGCAAATGCAGGAAAGCCAGTACAGGCGGGGCCCAGAGAGAGTGACTGGGATGAGGCAAGGGCTCTGCCATCAGGGCCTAGAAGGTTCCTGTAAGCTTTTTGATCTTGATCCTGAACACATTGAGAAGTCACTGCAGGTTTTTAAGCAGATCTGCATTGTAAAGAGATTGTTTTGGCTGCCCCTTGGAGAAAGGCAGAAGCAGGGAGATCAGCGCAGGCAGGGGTCAGAGGTGTGGGTGGTGTGGAGGCTGCGAGGCATGTATCAAGAGAAATTTGGGAGGTAAAACTGTCAGGATATAGGCAGTTGTTAAATGGTTGTAAATACTTAGAGGATTTCCTCCACCGACTGAGAAATCCCCAGGCTCAGGGAGGCAGCTGCTCAGCTCCCACGAAACAGGGCACATCAAGCCCCAAGCACGGTCCCTGGGAAGCGGCTGTCTGTACGCAAAGCCCTGTTTTCCACACACGCTGCATTGCTAAGAACTGGCGGAGTGCCCACAGTGGGCCAGGGCTGGGCGAGGCACCGCGGGCCCTTGGCCCTTGTCACACTAACGGAGGGGGGATCAGGTCTGAGGCTGCTTCCTTCGGCACCAGTGGCTGGATGCTGCTTCTACAACAAATGTGGGGGAGAGGTAGCGTCGACTGTAGGCTTCCAGATGTTTCCAAAGACCCCAGGTTGTTGTGGCCATAAAGATATTCGGGTTTCCTGTGGAGAAAGGAGACTTCTTTGTCCTTCAGAGGTTTGTTTCTAACATGTCCAATAAATATCCACGTGCAGTCAAACTGGGCTTTTATCTGAATGACATGAAACATCTCTATGCCAGGGGTGAGAAATGCAGGTATTTTCAAATAGAAGAAGAGTTACTTGGGAGTATTGGGAAGTCATACCTTGCTGACTGAATTTTTGGGGCTTAAGCCAGGTGGCAGAGTTTGGAGACCTCTGGTTTAGTCCTGTCTGCACAGCCATTCTGCAAACCTGGAATGACAGCTTCTCTTTAGGCAGCCAGTCGAGACTGCTGAAATGAAGAAAAAGATCCTGTTTTTTTTGTTTTTGTTTTTTTAAACTTTGCTTCACTGCAGGTATTTCGGCCTTCCTTAGCCGCATTGAGGCATCTGGCCTCACTGTGTGCTGGGAGCCCAGCTCTGCGGAGGATGAGGACACTGACCACTTCCTCCAGTTCTGGGCTGAGGCCCGGCCTGGCTATCTCCCATTGTGCTGCAGACCCTCCCACTGCATGGAGGCAAGAAGGTCAAGAGAAGCGTCTGAAGAGGGAAAAAAAAGACACTCTCTTGAAGTGTTTCAAGTATAAGTGCTAGATCCTGTGAGTTGTAACAAAGGCCGGCAAATCAGAGGTGAAGTTGCCAGTGATTTGTTGGTCTGACTTTACCTATTTGAAAAATGCATTCCACGCTTCAAAGAACATTTCCTATCCTCTCTACAGAGCCCAGAAAATGCATAAAGTTGCAAATATTATTGCTTCAGATCACTTGGGAAGTAGTGTATCAGTGGCAGCACAAATAGAAACAGAAAATAAATTTTTTGCAAAAAAAAAAAATGCATAGACGTGTACAAAGACATTTATGCACAGATTTATAAGTTCTATAAATGCCATTTTCAGAATATTCATCTTAATCCAGAGCTATTTCCTTTTATGGAAAATAATTTTAAATAATAATTAATAAAGATTCCATCACCCTTAGTAAGCCTTTGGATTCAAGTATTTCTTTCATATCTTGCATGAGAGGAAATTTCTCTCTCAGTTAGGACTGCTGATGTATTGGTTCCCTGCAAAAGGGGGACATTTTGCTGCTTACTCCTGTAGTGGGAAAAAATGAAAGAAGGACTTTCTCTCCTCTGGTTTGTTTTCTTGAGCTTACAATGTTAAAATGTCTTCTTTCAGGGTTCCTTTTATATTGACTACCACCGCGCAGAAAACAAGCTAAGAGGACGTTGCCGCCTGACAAGTCTGCCTCCCTCTGTGAAATCACAACAATGAACCCAAGAATACCTGGGTAAAAATCCCAGCCTCCAACGCGGTTGTGTAATTTCTTTTGATAAATAGCTTGGACGAATGCTCATCAAAATTACTTTCTGGTTCTACCTTATTCAGCAGGACGAATGCATGACACGGCCCCAGAGGCTGGGATTTGTTAATTTGCAGATGTCTTTGCTCACGTGTATCTGACCACGTTGGCAGCCCCCCTCCTTTCTGTGCGCGCAGGGGTAGAGTGTGGGCCTCTCTGTCACCGGGCACCTTCGCCTTCTCGCCTGCTGACCTGATTCCACAACCTGGGTACCATCGCCATGTGTATTCAGGTAAGCACTCTGGGTCTTTCACCTGCTGGAAATTTACATTCCAGA